>NC_137124.1:14103421-14620921 GCF_949319135.1 Squalius cephalus
AGATACATGGCATCATGGATTCCATCAAATACCAGCAGATAAAAATCTAAACCTGACAGCCTGTGCTAGAAATCTTATAATGGGCCATGTTTGGATCTTCCAACAGGACAGTAATCCAAAAAACAAACATCAAAATAAAATCAAAAATGGGTCACTGAGCACAAAACCAAGCATCTGTAATGGCCATCCCAGTCCCAGACCTGAACCTTATACAAAATGAGTGGGCTGAACTGAAGAGAAGAAGCACCAACATGGATCTGTGAATCTGAAGGATCTGGAGAGATTCTGTATGGAGGAATGGTCTCTGATCTCTTGTCAGGTGTTCTCCAAACTCATCAGGCATTGTAGGAGAAAACTCAGATCTGTTATCTTGGTAAAAGGAGGTTGCAAAAAATATTGAATAAAAGGGTGCAATTAATTGTGGCCAACATGTATTGGAGAAAAACATTTATTTCATAATGTGATTTTCCTCATATTTTCAATTATTTTACTTCAATGAAAGGTTCGATTTTTGAATTAAAAAAAAAAAAAAAAATCTAAAAGATAAACAATGCAGATTTATTTTTTACAGCCATCTTTGATCACATTTACCAAGGGGGCATATAATTATGACCAGCACTGTATTTATTTATTGCATAGTAATGTGAATTATAAAGGGAATGTGCTTGACAATAATGTCACAATTTCTGGCTTCACAATCACAAGAGTGTAAAGCGATTTCTGCCACATTTTAGAATATGAAAAGAAACTCCACTGACCTTCCTCGCTCCGACTCTTGATGGTCTCATGCTATATAAATCTCATCTTCACTCATTCTCACAGGATCCAGAAGAGACAGTGATTCAGAGGCCGACGAGTTTGACTTTGCTGAAGAGCCGCCTGCACAGGGAATGACAGAGGCACAGATGAAGTTTTTACAGTGGTTTTACCGCACAGAGGACCGTGAGTGTGCCAAGCTTGCACTTAAAGTCTTTCTAGTTTCTCACTTTTACAGAATTGAATTTTCCCATCCATGAAATGGCTTAAGTGCACACTTGGATGTGGCTGTATCACAGTAATACTCACAGACTGTCCAATGCCCTTTTCTTGTTTAACAGCAACATCATGGAAGTTTGGCATGCTGGCATTTGCTTTTCTGGGTCTTCTGATTGGTGCTATGCTGTTGGTCATGGGCATGATGGGTAATAGGTTTGTACAAATTAGCATTACGACCACAGGTAACAAACAGCAGTTTTATAGTAACCAAAAATGCACATTATTTGAACATGGGATGTCTTCAGAATATATATGTATATATATGTGTGTGTGTGTGTGTGTGTGTATACATTATGGGAGGGCCAAACAGGATATAATTAAATGTAAATCTGAATGTATAGATACAAATCTGAATATATAGTTATAAGCCTGAATATATAAATGTAAATCTGAATATATAGTTATAACTCTGAATATAGTTACAAATCTGAATATATAAATATACATTTGTATATAGTTATAAGTCTGAATATACATATTCATATATATATAGTTATAACTCTGAATATATATATATATGTATATATATATATATATATATATATATATATATATATATATATATTCAGTTACAACTATATAATCGGATTTAAAAATATATATTCAGAGTTATAACTATGTATTCAGATTTACATTTATTTATTCAGAGTTATAACTATATATTCAGAATTTATAAATATATATTCAGTTATAACTATGTATTCAGATTTACATTTATATTCAGGCTTATAACTATATATTCAGATTTGTATCTATATATTCAGATTTACATATAATTATTTCCTGTTCAGCCCCCCATAATATATGTATGTATGTATGTATATGTGAGTGTGTGTGTGTTTATACATACAGTACATACATACATATATGTATATATATATATATACAGTATATATATATGGAATATTCTTCCATAACTTCCATGTCTCCCATACAGGAACAGGAAGCAAATAGCCAAGTACAAAGCAGCGACAAAAGTCACAGAGTTGAACCCTGAAATGGAGGGGTTGCAGGTCATCGTCACACAGGTCAAAGAGGAGAAAAGCCTTTCCATCTCATCCGAACACATCACAACACACAACAGCCATAGAGATTGGGAAGAGCCTTCAACCAACAGCAAAGCCTCAGAGGAAATGAAGCCTGGAGAAATTGTGGTGACCTGGAAGGACGGAAACGTGTCTACTTTGTATCCTGAACCGGTATCGGAGGGGGAAGTTGAACAGGACGTCCACAACACAGATGAGGAGACTCTGTCCCAAAACTCCCCCCAAGTGATAACTTCATCTGAGGCTATTGCGTTTTAATATAGTCCTAACGTTTGCGTATTACTCATGGTTTCCCTAGTCCAAAATATATGCTTATAGCCTTGGGTCAAACAATCAGTGTCAATATATTCACACATATATTCAGTTTTATAGTGTATATTTCAATTTGTACTATTTGTTATAACAAAATTAATAAAAAAATAAATACTTTTTGTGTAAAAATGCATCAGAATTGGTCATGGGCTGAAACTTGAAAATGACTGATTTGTTTTCTCCAAACCATAAAAGTGTACCATACAAACTTCTATTATATAAATTAAATCAAATATTTAATCTGTATATTTTCTTTGCAGCCCATACATAGTAAGTTATTCTCTTCTATCTCACTTGATGAGATGCAACATAATAAACTTGGTAATTATAATGTGTTTAATCAATCTGAATTATTTTCTTTCTTTTTTTTCTTTTTTTTTACAGTTTAACAAGAACAAACACAGACAAATGTTTATTACCTGAAACTTTCTTTGGAATTCTGTGGATAATTAGGTTTTATGTTCTGCTGTGTAAAAAAACAAAAAAAAAGTCCTCATGAATCCTTGGAAATTAAAGTGGAAATTGTTTTTATCACAATAAAATACAAGTATAGTGGTGCAAAAAAACAAAACAAAAAACTAAATTATAACAGTAACATCAGAAGTGCTAACAAAGACATTAATTGGAGCTCTGATAGGCTATATTTAATACGTTGTCCATTCTCATACAGTTACTGCATTCTCAAGTATGTGAGAGACGTTGTTCTCCTTCAGTATCAGAAGAGATCCTCTCCTGTATCAGAAGAGGGCAGCATCACATCAGAAGATCTTAAAGCCCTTGAGCAGTGTAAGCGTGGGGGCTCTGCGTTTGCTTTGAGCTCTGGAGGACTTCACCGTAACCAGCTTTGCGGTGGCTGGAGTGGGCAGCTCTTTATAGCAGGCGGTGAGGGGAGGAGCAGAGGACAGGCTGATCGCGGACTTGTCTTCGCTGATGAAGAGCGGACGGATACTCCTATCTGTCTCTCGCCTCACTTCCCGAATGACTTCGTGAAAGATGTGCTGAACGGAAAGGAAGTCCAAGCAGGCGGAAACTTCAAAGAACCGGCAGCCGAACCGCGAGGCCAGGGCTGCGCCGTCTGCCTTGCTCACCTGTCTGAGAAAGAGAGAGAGAGATTATTGCACAAATGTTTAACTCTTAAATGCATGCATTATGAAAGCATTTGATTGACTTTTCTTACGTAAAATGGACCTCTTACTAAAATCAAAAATACATTCTTAATTATAATATATATAGGATCCTTTTCATGAATCCTGATGTGTAACAATGAAAATAAATGTATTAAAAATGTATTAAATTATTGTAAATAATATTTAGTGTAGTTAAATGAGTCAATAAAATAGGATAATAATATAATAAATACATGTAAAAGAAGAATGCAACTAAATATACAAGACATTTTTTATTTAAATAACAGATGAATTAAGTAGATTTTGTTTATTTACACAACTACCATTCAAAAGTTTTGATTTTTTTAATAGAAATAAATACTTACAGTATATTTAGCAACGACGCATTAAATTGATGAAAATCGACACTTAAGACATAACGTTACAAAAGATTTCCATTTCAAATAAATGCTGTTGTTTTAAATTTCTATTCATCAAAGAATCCTAAAAAAAATGATCAGTTTCCACAAAAATATCTAGCGGCACAACTGTTTTCAACATTGATAATAATCCTAAGAAATGTTTCTTGAGCAGCAAATCATCATATTAGAATGATTTCTGAAGGATCATGTGACACTGAAGACTGGGGTAATGATGTTGAAAACTTTGCTTTGCATCACAGGAATAAAGATCTAACTGCACCCTAAGATAAAATTGTGCAATAAAGGGTTAAGGAAAGTCTCTATGGTAATAGAAACTGAGGATGAGCAGTTAAAACATTTATTTAAAACACGGCTGGCAAAGCACACATAAATCCGTAGTTACATAAATAGATAGAATTGATTGAGTCCAGCTGTTATATGGTCATTTTATGCACTGTTTGCATAATGAAAGGAAAATAAAAAGGCAATAAATGGTCATTTCCTGGACCAATCAAATCCTTACTTAAACATTTTAGGATCATGAAAGATTGAAATCTAAATAACTTGCGGTAGTACCGGGCATAATTGCTGTAATATAGTTAGTCACAGGTCATATGTTCTTCCAGTTAAACTAACAAAAGGACATTCATACAAATATGTAAATGCACTATTTTACTATGTTTGGTTACTGTTTTGACTAACACCCACTCTGACACAGGAGATTTGGCTGTTTAAGATTTGTGCTTAAAGGGGTCAATAAGACATTTTCAACTTTCAATAGTGTGTAATGTTGCTGTTTGAGCATGAAAAAGGTCTGCAAAGTTACAAACACAAAGTCACTCAAATGGGAGCTATTCTCTATATCAGTGTCACTGTTTCTGAACTCCCTGAAACACCTCCATTGTAGTCTTGAGTTTTCTTCCAGAATGTACACGTCAAAACATTCCTCGTTTACATAATTCCTGCCCAAGACACACGCAAAAAACAGGCAGAGGCCTGGCTGAGTTGCATTAGTGGTGTGATGAAAATCACGGGTATGGTAAGAGACATTTCTGAAACATCTTCAAAGCGGTTGACCAATCACTCACAACATACTGCTCCAGCCAACCAATCAGAGCACATTGCCCTTTCAAAAGAAGGGACTTCATATAGACAGTGACAGGAACCAACAGGGGGTAACCGAAAGACTGGGAAGAGAGGTGCTGAAACAATGTAAAATATGTGAAAATAATGTGTTTTTTGAAAAAGTAGACCCCAAAATAAAATAAAGAAAAAGTACACAATAGGTCCCCTATAAGACAAATCATTGTGGCTGCATCTGAAATCACCCCCTATACCCTTAAATAGGGCACTATTTGAGGGGACAGCCATTTGTAGTGGTGTCCGAAACCATTGTCAATGTTAAGGGCGCTCATTCAATTCCATAATGCACCGCAATAACGAGAGGTACAACTGATTTACAACCAACAGCTAGAGAATACCCATAATGCACTGTGAGGGTTGTGCAGAATGATTTCCCGCATCTCGCCAGAAGATGGCACCACGGTTGAATCATCCATCCATTTTCCAAACAGCTGGTCCAATGTGGGTACAGCTTAATATCATACAGGTATAAATTCCTTTTTAATTGATTATCAAATTGTTTAATTAAGGTAGCTTGTTTCTAGCCTGGATGCCAGCCGAACTTAGCCCCGCCCACAACATTTGAGGTCGGGAAGTTCGGACTTGGACTTGATCTGTTGTGGAGCAACTATGCTCGAACTAGAGCTGTTTGGACCAATCAAATTGTCAGGGCGGGCTTTATACTATGATGGACAGATGATCAACAGTAACGTAATCATCCACGTCACCAAAGAGCGCTTGGGTTGAATCCGTTTACAACAAAGATGGCTGCCGCTGGAGAATTGAGATGTGTAGATTCCGCCATCGCGTCTGTTATAGAAGATATCGACAGCACATTCATTTAAAAAGAGGAACAGAGAACTGCTATCAACGAACCGTTGAGAAGTCGCTCAATATACGTCACTTACTCCGTTGCTCTGATTGGTTGTAGGTCTATCCAATTGAGTGCAGAGGCATTTTCTTTCCTGGTTCGGTTGAAACACGCCTCATAATCACAGCCCAATGGAGCAGTATCAGACTCACATTCTGACTAGAATCTGAGTATGACGACGTCAGGCTAGCTTGTTTCCATAACAGAGTTCAAGATAAATCTTTTCATTACTACTGGAGCAGCCAGTTTGCTAAGTTTTAAATGATTATTAAACAGCAAGCACAAACTATGCAAAAGCGGCAGCCCTTCTGGCGCACTCAGTGTCAGAATTCACTCACTCGTCGACTATGTTAGTGGAGTAATGTAGGGAATAGTGAATGAGGGTATATGAGGGTATGAGTTTGAAAAAGATCTAACAGGAAGGATGTTTAATTCACCTGTATCTCTCCATGTCCACTTTGTTGCCTAGAAGAACGACAGGAGTGTCTGGCTGCAGGCCTTTTGAGTAAAGGGTCACAGTCTCTATGTACTGTTGGCAGGCCTGAAAGCTATTCCGGTTGTCAATGCTGTAGACAATGATGAAGGCATTGGCCCAGCTTAAATAGCGCTCACAGTTGACTGGTCCATCCTGATTTAAATAAAGACAGATTTGTTCGCATACTGTAAAGTTGCCAAGGTTATGCAACAAACTTCCATTACATGAAAATAAAACACCAAGCATTATGAGGAGATCAATCTGATGCAAATATCAGGTGGCAATCTATATCAAGTAGAATATTCCCAAAAGAGACAAATGGACATCATTACCTGATCAGCCGTGTCCATCACTTTGACTATAACCGGCTGCTGGTCCACAAGTTCTTCAGAAGAGTAAGTATCTTCTGAAAATGTAATGTGTAAAAGAAGCTAATGTTTGTTTTTTGAAAGAAAACTAACCAAAAGAACTGGTATTCACTAAAACATTAAACATTTCACACCAGCTCAAGTTACATGATAGTTGCATAATGTGTTTTGTCTTAAAGTTTCTCCAGATGAGGTCTTTTCATCCAGTTCTTCTCCAAATAAAACAGGACATTTCTCTTCCTGCCATCCATGTGCATTTTATAAATTTTATTATTTTATATAATGATTTCATGAAATAATTTAATTTGAACAAGATGTAAATGTGATAGAACAAATGACAAATTTGAAAAAAACTAAATGGTGTTGGAAAAAGACTTAAAGGGTGAGTTCTGTCCGTAATTACTCACCCTCATATTGTTCCAACCCCGTAAGACTTTCGTTCATCTTCGGAAAAAACAAATTAAGATATTTTTGATGACATTTGAGAGCTGGCTCACTCCTTCATAGGCTGCTAGGTAATCGATAGGCCATCCCAGAAAAGTTAATAAAGACATTGTTAAAATACTCCAAGTGACTACAGTGGCTCAACCTTAAGTTTATCAAACGACGAGAATACTTTTTGTGCCCAAAAACCCCCCAAAATAACGACTTTATTCAACTATTCATTTTCTTCTGTGAGGGCCTCTGAGTGAGTTCATGTAGTGTAACAGCGCATCATTTCTGGGTTGTATGTCAGAACATAGGCTCACTATTGGCTCAGATTTCATCAAAAATATCTTAATTTGTGTTCCAAAGATGAACGAAAGTCTTACGGGGTTGGAACAACATGAGGGTGAGTAATTACTGACAGAATTTTCATTTTTGGGTGAACTAAACCCTTTAAGACAAATTCTTGCAGTGGTTTGGCAAAGCCTGCAAGTCTTAAAATGTTGAATGCTAAAACCTGTCATTATAGTAATGTTAAAGCTGTCAGTATAAGCCTCAACTTTTCATCTTCTTCCAAGAGAAAAAAAAAATGAAAATGAGAATGAAGCTTTACAAGGACTTTTATGTCTCCAAGTAAAACCCTTTTAAGTTTTAAAGTCACCAATCTGTGTTCCTATTGGTTATATATATATATAACTAAAGTTAGCATTAATGCTTCAGTAAGATAAATGATCTGTTTGATTGATAAATCACTTTCAAATGTGTTGTGTTAAGACCAGGACTATAACCACTATAGACGTAGAGAGGTGCACATCCCCTCCAGATGTTCAATCACTCATTATTGTACTCAGTATTTTCTAATTTGACCGATTCTTAAACTTTTACCTTCGATCCCCTCAATATTTGGTTACATCCTTGGTGACAACAGTAAAAGCTGGGAAACTCACCAAGGTTTGGGTCATATTCACTGATGAAGCGCTTTGTGAGGAATTTCACAGTAAGTGCTGCGGGGGGACAGACAAACTTCCTGTAAGTCTAAGTTCAGAAATATTTTCAATTACATAACAGAGCATCCCAGCATGACGATGGAAACGTTCTGCTGTTTCAGTTGTAGTCTTAAAACTAAATCTCTATATGTTATCCAGGCAAACATATAGGCTACAATACTTTTTTTTAAAACATTCATTAATAAAATAAATCAGATCTGTCATTTCAATTAGCCTACACTCAGATATGAAAATAGATATGGGGAAATACAAATTCAAAACGATTTACAGTGCACATTATATCAGTATAGGTCTTCCCTAAAAATTAAAGACACCTTGATTTTGCAAACAAATCTATCAGGAACAAAGTGTAATGACAATTTCAGTGTGCATTATCTAGTGTTTGTGATTATGAACATGACGAAGATATTCCCCTGTAATGTATGTTAATCATACCTGACTTTCCAGATCCCATAGCTCCTAAAATCACTATGTTACACTCCGAGGGCTCATGCTCAGGAACTGTGACAATGTTGCACGTTCTTGCTTTCCCAAACATCAGAGACATCCTGAAGAAGTGATAAGATAGAAGAATGAACATATGAAGAAGAAGATCCGAATCACGCAGTCCATATTAGACTCACAGTATACATGTGCTCTGATCTTCCGAGTTCATACCTGGATGATGCTGACGTCTGATTTCTCACCAGAGCTCTCTGCAAAACAGCTGGCTCGCCTTATACTTCAGTATAAACGACATGTCTACAAACACGCAAAAAAACATTTGTCCGAGATTGGTAGCGTATTTTCTTATTTTCTCTGTGCTTTAGAAGTCTCTCGCAGTCGAAGAGAATGATGTTGCGAGAGGGGAATGAACAGTGAAATAAATAATGCTGGAATATTTTGGTTCGGTGGGCTGGAGCTCATGACGGAATGAATCTATCCAGTGAATCCGCCTCCCATGAACATAAAAATAATCTTCAAAGCTCACACTGTAGTCTGTAGGCTACAGCAATTGTAAAATTCGCGTTTGATAAATCAGTTCCCCTCCCTTTACCAGTGTGCGCTTTACTCAATTACTTTTTCAGGGGAAACTTTTTTTGACGTCGAGGTTGACTACCTTTAGCAACGACTTAAAACACTTTAAAAACAAAACCCGCTTATTTGTGATGTTTAAATCTAAAACGAAATGATATAATAATTTGTTATTTCAAAAATGGTCGGAAATGAACGAAAAGTGCTCGCTACTGTTGCCATGATGTAGACTATTTCGCCAGGAAATGGCCGGCCTCATTAATTTTGCCGTTGCTCAAATAAACGGTACCGTTTTATATTTTAAAAAGTACTGAAAAGACCCAAATGTAAGAAATGTATTGATGAAAAAATTGGATTCGTTTGCTGACGACGTTCTAAACGCGTTTGTCAATTTCCTTCATAATCGGCCAAGACTCACGAGACACGATGTTCGACGTCACTGTTTCTACGGTTCACAAAATTCTTCAAATTAGGAATTATCATTGTTAAACACAAACACACAATGTATTACAATTTAGAGTTTTAGGGCATTTAAACTGCTTTAAGGATTGAATATATATTTCAATGAATTTGTTGGCTGCTATTGTTTTTATAAGAATTAGATGTAGGCTAGTCTTTGCTATTTGGGCTTGTGTCCACATATGCTCAGTAAAAGTAAGATAAATAGCAATCCTTACTCAAAGATGTAAAATTTGGAGTCACAGGATAGCAATTAAACTGGTCTACTATATCTGCAAGGTTATGTTTTGAAATGAGCATCCCCCAGTACCCATAGGTCTGCTTGGTTTTATTTTATTTTAAGCAGTCACATGTTCACCTGGAATGCTGACCCACAACAAAGAGTGACCCTTACAGGCATACCATTGTTACAGCTTTGGGCAGTTCACCTGTTCATCAAAGAGAGAAGATGAAATTTTCAGCCTGCTTTTCATGCCTGCCAAGAACAAAAGGTAATAAATAACCATGATGACGGCTGCCCTCTACGGCGGTGGCTATCTGCCATTGCTTTCAAGCAGCATAATGCGACCATACTTTTCACCTCTATGTATAGCTGATTCTATTCTTGTAGTTGGTAGTAATACAAACACTGCACACTCGAGTCAAGTGCATCTGCTTCGACACTGTCACTTTAGAACACAGCATGGACAGTCAATGGTGCTGTGAATGTCTTCACAGACAGGTTTGACTGTGTGGGCATTTCTCTGGAGTTCAGATGAAAATGAGAGGAGGTAACCCGATGGAGACAAGCAGCTGTGCTGGCTCAGAGATCGACGTAAGGAAGGCGGTTTACCAGCCATTGGGTTTCATGGGAAAAACTGTGAAAGTGAAATTTGCCGAAAGTGTTTTTACGGTGGACAGAAGCCTCCTGGAGGAGCATTGTGAATACTTTCGAGCGCTTTTCCAGTCTGGCATGAAGGAATGCCAGGAGGATGAGGTTTGTCTTCAGGTGCCGAGCGCTCGTGGATTCCTGGTCGCCCTCCGTGTGATGCATAGTGAAAGACCCATGCTGAGCGGTGATGAAATTGTCGACGCCATCGAGTGTACTGCGTTCCTTCACATAGAGCTTCTAACTGAGCATCTCATAAACATTATCACTTCAGACAACTGCCTTCTTATGTATCACACAGCGGCGACCTTTGGGTTATTGAAGCTCTTCAGGAGTGCAGCTTTGTTCATTCGAGACATTTATGAAGACCTCAAAGAAGATGTGAAGGGCTTGCCAGAGGATTTGATTACATATATAGAGCCTCTTGTTCCTAGTACGTACATCATGGTTGGTAGTCATTCGCCAACCATCAAGCTGTTGCAGGACTTCATGAGGACTGTTTGTTATCTTGATGAGGACGAGAAAGACTGGAAGGTTCTCACCCATTTGCCTCTCAACGCCAGCACCACCATGGCAGGAGTTACGGTTTTAGACAACAAGCTCTACATTGTTGGAGGAGTCTATGATATTACCAATAAAGTTGTGGAGTCTGGTTTCTGCTATGATGTATCTACTGACACTTGGAGCACATTTTCCAGCCCTCGGCAACTTCGCTACAACTGCACCCTTGTTAGCCATGTGGGCGACCTTTTTGTCATTGGTGGAGAGTATGAAAAGAACATACTGTCCTCTGTGGAGAGGTACAAAGTCTCTTCGGACACCTGGAGCTTTGCTGCCAATCTGCCAAGACCTGCAACCACCGTCGCTTGCGCCAAAGCCATGAGAAGACTTTTCATATGCCTGTGGAGACCTAAAGACGCTACTGAGATTTATGAGTACATAGCCAACAAAGATGAATGGATGTTAATCACAACACTTGTTCGGCATCAAAGTTACGGTCATTGCATGGTGGGCCACAGGGACAATTTGTACGTCATGAGGAACGGGCCATCTGATGATTTTTTGAAATGCTTGATAGACTGTTACAATCTGACCTCAGGTCAGTGGACGGCCATGCCCGGGCAGTATGAGAACAGTAAGGGGGCTTTGTTTACCGCGGTAGTGCGAGGGGACTCTGTGTTCACGGTGAATCGCAGAGCGACAGTGGAATATGCCATTGAGGACAACAAATGGAGGACAAAAAAAGAAATGACAGGGTTTCCAAGAATCGGCTCAATGTGGACTTTCCTCTTGAGACTGCCAAAGAAAAGCAGAGAGCTTTTACAAAATAAAAATAATGGAGCTGAGATCTCATCTGACCTCAGCTCAAGTGCTTCTGTACCCATGTTGCCAACTATTTTCAATGGAAAGTAGCTAATGGCTGCAAAGGCTGCGAAATGATGATGTCATGCACCAACTGTCGGCACTTTGCAACTGTTTTCTCAATCAGTGCTGCTTACGTACTGTATTTTAACAATATATAGCCCAATGTCCCATAAAGATGTTCTCATTAACATATTTTTTTTTGTCATCCAAAGGAACAAGTGCAACACTGCTCTGTACTTTGTGTTGACAATTACGTTTCCTGGATTCTTTGATGAATAGAAAGTTCAAAAGAGCAATATTTTAAAGAGAAATCTTTTGTAACATTATAAATGTGTTTAGTGATCAATTTAATGGGTCCTTGCTGAATAAAAGTATGAATTTCTTAAAAAAAAATACTGTCAGTATTTCCCATTCTATATAATTTCTATATGAATTCACACCAAACAAACCACATCCTTACAGTCCCTCTATGGGTGTTTGTAGCATCAAGCCTCTCTTTCCTTCGATAAAAGGCTGATCAAATCAGTTCATTCGATTAGTCAACTAATGCTTCATTTGTGTTAAATGTGAGTAACATTTAATTTCTCACACACTGCCAGAACAACACAGAACCATTTGAAGGCAAATGTGATATGATTGATGGGATATAAACAGGCTCTATTAATCTTCACCAATGACTGATGGTCATTAAAGTGCATGTTGCCATGGTTACGTAAGACCAAAATATAGAAACATTTCCTGTTTTTATATCAAACAAGCCATCTGTAAAACTCCATCCCTGGTGTATCCATACCAGAAGCGCCAGGGTCAGACAAGGCCGCAAGGAAAGAGCGCAGAACCTTGAAGACTGTGAGAGAAAGTTTAAGATCAGCTGGGAGGCAAAGGAGAAACACGATCATCACAAAAGATACTTTATTCATACAATCACTTATGACCTCAAAAACTGTAACCGTGTGGAGACTCTTTGACTGCTCAAACACTCAAGATCCAGACATTCCTGCATGCTTTCGTAACTATTGTAGAAGCTCCACTCATTACATGCGAACCTGAAGACACACTGATAACTAATCATGTTACCACAATGAAAACATTGTGTCCAACCTTTGGCAGCCGAACAACAGAATGTATAGATCTTGGCAGGACGTCGCTATTCACTCATGGTGTCTGGCAGCAGCTGTTTAACATTGAAGGTAACATTTTATAGGAACATTGCCATACGATAATGTTCACAAATACCAAAGTGAAACTAACAGATGAAAGCATGTGTTGACCTCACACAGATTTCAAAATATTTTTCTGAAATGTGCATATTGTTTAGATTTGTTTTTTCTTCCAAACATTTGACTGAAATTTCATATTGAGTTGTCATTTTTTGTTTACAGTGATAATCTAGTTACTGATGCCATTGTTGGAACTCAGCAACAATCTGAGCACACTGAACCACTTAAATAACTGTCTGACACATACATAAGAAATGTAATATTTATATACATTGCATGAGGGATTCCCAAACGTGGGTTTGTGAGTTGATGAAAAGCTATTCATTAATTAAATCATAAAATGTAAAGTTAAACCTAAAGTTTTCAGCATTTTATCAGTAGGGAATTAAAAAACCATTGTCAACTAAACACAGACTGAAAGGTCTCCCTGCAATTTTCCACCAAAATAAAAGCTCAAGGGTTTAACGCCTGAAAGTGAAGAATAACATGTTTAATGATCACATATTCATGTTATTTTAAGGTACAATATAATTACAATAGTATATTTGCCTTAATTTTTTATAGCATAAATAAATACATAAATAGATAAATAATAATGTAAAAACAATTTTTTTTCTTTTTCTTCTTCTTATTTCTATCACTGAGGTGATTTCTTAGTTTATCATACTGCAGTTCAAATCATATTCATAATATATGCCAAAATAATCACACTATATTTTTGACCAAATCGTGCAGTCCTAGACTGTAAATAAATAAATAAAAACACTTACAAAAAGATGAAATATTTGTTTTCCTGCATGTCATTTGACCATTAACCAACATTAAAAGAACCGTAAAAATTATTGTTAAATCTATCGTTAAATTGAAATATTAACTTAAAATCTCAGGGGGTATACAGTCATGGTCAAAATTATTGGCACCCTTGGTCAATATAAACAAAGCAACCTGTAAAATTTTGCATTAATCCCTTTTATCTTTAATTAAAAACAATTCACAAAAATTTAACCTTTCATTGAAGTAAAATAATTGAAAATATGAGGAAATCACATTATTAAATAAATGTTTTTCTCCAATACATGTTGGCCACAATTAATTGCACCCCTTTATTCAATACTTTTTGCAACCTCCTTTTACCAAGATAACAGCTCTGAGTTTTCTCCTATAATGCCTGATGAGTTTGGAGAACACCTGACAAGAGATCAGAGACCATTCCTCCATACAGAATCTCTCCAGATCCTTCAGATTCACAAGTTCATGTTGGTGCTTCTCTTTAGTTCACCCCACTCATTTTCTATAGGGTTCAGGTCAGGGAACTGGATGGTCACGGCTGAAGCTTCATTTTGTCATCAGTGACACATTTTTGTGTTGATTTGTCCTGATTGAAGATCCAACCGTGGACAAGAGGTACTTTTTATCCCTGTTAGCACTAAACACATCTGGTGGGATTGCTGCCAAAAAGCTCTTTTTTAGTTTCATCTGACCATAGAACCAGGTCCCAATTGAAGTTCCAGTCGTGTCTGACAACTGAATATGCTGGAGTTTGTTTTTGGATGAGCGAGGAGGATTTTTCTTGAAAACCTCCCAAACAACATCTGTTGATTATTTTTGATAATTTTTTTTAGGCTTTCTGACCCCAAGACCCCCTCGATTTATTTTTACAGCCATCTTTGAATACATTTATTAAGAGTGGCAATAATTCTGACCATGACTGTATGCATGTATATTTATATGTATGTATGTATATATACATATACATCCATACATATAACAATGCATAACAATTCTAATGCATTTCACAAAGTCAATTAATTTGATGAATTCCAAGGATGTTTGTTTAACATTTCTATAAATAAAGCAAAGGTTTGACTGCTATGGAAAACACTATAACAACGTGTTGTTACAGAGTCATTCTCTGGTGCAGATTGTCAAACTGTGCTTCTCCCCAAGGCCTCAACACATCATGTCTAGAATGCGCAACGAATAAACACAGTTCAGCATATGATATATAAGCAACAGCTATATGAGCTCTGTGAACAGCTAGAATTCACTTAATCATATCATCGACTGGATCAGGCCACGCGGGTCATGAGTTCCTCCAGGGCTCGCTCTCGGTGGTTCTCATGCACGAGAAGAACCTCTTTAATGGCGTTCTGCTGGAAGCCCATTTCATTAAACTGAGCAAGAAGGTGAAGGAACTCCTCAGCCTAAAATAGAGGAAATATATATGTTAAAATATACAGTTCCATTCAAAAGTTTGGGGTCGGTAAGATTTTTTTAAAATGTTTTTGAATGAAGTCTGAACAGTAATATTGTGAAATATTATTACAATTTAAAACAACTGTTTTCTATTTGAATACATTTGAAAATGTAATTTATTCCTGTGATGTAAAGCTGAATTTTCAGTATATTCCAGTCTTCAGTGTCACATGATCCTTCAGAAATCATTCTAATATGCTGATTTGCTTGCTCAAGAATCATTTCTGATTATTATCAATGTTGAAAAGAGTGTGCGGCTTAATATTTTTGTGGAAATTGATTTTTTTCCCCCACAGGATTGTTTGATGAATAGAAAATTCAAGCATTTATTTGAAATCATAAAAGCCTTTACTGCCATTTTTGATCCATTTAATGCATCTTTGATGGATCTTACTGACTCCAATCTTTAGAATTCTGGTACTTTCTGAAGAACAAAAAGTTGAATTGGCTCAATACATACCTTGGTCTCACAGTTTTGAAACATCTCGAGAGCTTCTTCAACCTGACTTTCATCATGGCCGAGTTCACATAACCGATCGCACGCAACCATATAACGCAAGATCTGCAAGAGAACAAGCAAAAATTCTTCGTACTGTATATGAACCATAGACTGTAAAAAATGTGAACACAAACAGAGAATGGACATCATATTCTTAAGAGGACAGACATTTCATGTTCAGGATCAGATGATATTGTCTGAGAGCAACGTAACAGATCACTTTAACTATAGGAACGAGATTGAAGAAAAGCCCTCTGAGATTCTCAGACACTTACTGAAAACAAGGCCAAGTTGTAATGGACTTTGGGGAAGACTGGTTTATCCTGTACCACTAAGTAATTAGATAAACTGATTGGGTTATAAGGCTGTGTACTGTGTGTACGTCATCATTGATATGGACTATGATCATTAGCTGAATCTGAGCCGTTATAAGTCATGATAAGATTTTATGTCAGGTTCAGAGTGGACTGAAAGCAGAGCGGTGTGAAACGTGAGAAGCGTGTGGATAAGAGCGATGGAGGACCGGCTGGTCTGTTTAATCTGTGTAACAAGATGAGCTTGGTTGATTCAAATCTGATCATCCGTCCCACCAGCTGTCTGATGTTGTCATGCTGAGCGGGCCACTGGGTAACTGAGGATACTGACAAATATAAACTCATCAAGTCTCTCTGCCCAGTCAGTCAATGACTTCACAGACACATCATCACATCCTTTCAGGGCTTTCAAGTAATATAATGATCTAGAACAAATTCAAGTTAGTTTTAATTTGGACAAAGCCAAGTAAATATGTAATGATTGCCATGCTTAATACTTGGTACATCTTAATTTTTTTAAGTTGTAAATAAATAAATAACTAAAAAGATTATTAGAGTAAGTTTTACAAGAAAAAAACTATTCCAGCCTTTCTACTTCAGAATTTCATTGTTAAATCCGATGTGTTTACTTGTCGTTTGTCGAAATTTACTAGCAATTTAAGAGTGTTAAGAATTGTTTCAACGTAAATCCTAAACCAATTTTTTTTCAGTATTGAAATGAAATCATAAGCTGAAAAAAACCCTGACATTTATTATAAATAAATATTAATAACTTATAAAGTTTCTATTATTATTATTATTATTATTATTAAACTTAAAAAATAAAAAAATAAAATAAAGAATAATAATTACAACAACAAATTAATACATTCCTAATAATTTTACGACATCTATCAATCAGATATCATATGCAGTCAAAAATGAATGAAGGCTTCTTAGTAGACAAGATGTGATGCAAATATTTAATTTTTTATGGTATAAATATCGGGTCAGTATTGAAAATCTATCCATTCACTTAAAGGAATAGTTCACCAAAAAATGAAAATGTTGTCATTATTTACTCACCCTTGGCCTAAAAAATGTCTAACCTGTGACCTGACTGGTCACATCTAAATTTTTCAATTGGCCCAAGTAAAATTCTGTAAATTTAATTTTATTACTTACAGAATTTCACTTGGGCCAATTGAAAAATTTAGATGTGACCAGTCACTAGAAAATTTTGAGTTGGGGAGGTTGGACATTTTTTACAGTATAAAAAAAACAGTTGATGAACCCCATTGACTTCCATAGTATTTTTTTCCATACTATGGAAGTCAGTGGGGTCCATTACCTGTCTGGTTAACAACATTCTTAAAACTATCGCTATTATTAATATAATTTTACATAGATCAATAAAGAACAGAGCAGCTTTTAATGTCTCTTCAGCAAACTTCTCAGGTGATTTACTGTAAGTCTTTTCTCATGGCCACTTTTAAATAAACTTCAATGTAATCTTCCCACAATGCCCAACATCATTAATGAAATTGGCTTCATGTTAATGATTAAGTGTTCTCCTGAGGGAACCTTTGTAATGCTGAGAACTAGATACTAGCACATTGTGGAAACTTCAGGGGGATCTGGTGTCTATTTTTGTTGATTTTTTTCCCCTCCTCGTAACCAGAATCAGATTAAAGAGGATGGAACCAGATGTTTTGCTGTGACACAGAGCTGAAACTGAAGCACACAGGGATTGTGAGTAAAACCTCTGGCAATAATATCTGACGTTCCTTAAGTTTGTCCAGATCAATACAGAATATCTGAATATTAAAAATCACAGAGCAGGTGATTTCCAAACCTTCTTCATCCTGGATGGACATATGTCTTCACTGACATTTTGTTGCGAACATTGTAGTAGTGAACTCATAAAAGAATAGAATTTAATATAACAGAATTTAATATATCTAAAAAAAAGAAGCTCCAGATGTGAGTGACACAAAAATATTTGCTTTAGTATTTGAAATGCTTTTTTAAAGTCTACCACCATACACATCTGAGAGATATGTATGGACTGAATATCGCACGGTATACACTTCATTCAAAAGTTTGGGTTGGTAAATTGTTTTAAATGTTTTTGAAAGAAGTCTCATGCTTGAGTAATATAAAAGTCACCAAACTATGAAATAACACAAATGGATTATATAGTGACATATACATTAATTATTACATTAAAAATATTATATTTCAGCTTTTTCTTCAAACTCTGCACACTTCGTACATTGACTAAACCAACTTCAGTTGTTGATTGCTTCTTCATTAATCAGTTCAGTTAATACATTTCAATGTAGTGTTAGTTTAGTATTATTTATATACTATTATAGCATTTATTATTATATTTAAATTGCTTTTATTCTGATATTTTTATATTTTTATAAGTTTTAGGTTTTTTAAACTTATATTTAGCTTTAATTTTATTTAAGTTTTAGTAATTTTAGTGCTACAACTGATTTTATTTTAGTTATTTGCTATTTAGTAATTTAGATTTTAGTTAAGGCAACATTTCTAATTTCCATTAATTCAAATTTTTAATTTAATTTAATTTTAATAAGGTTTTTATCTATTTATATTTATATTTTATATCAGTATTTATTTCAATTTTAAAAAATTATATCATCAAAATATCAGTTTTATAAAGCATTTTAAACCTAGGATCCATGTATATTTACCTATAAAATTAATTTCAAGCATTTATGCATTATGTTTTTTATGATTATATGAAAAACAAATGTGGTCAGGTGTGTCCAACTGGTGCATGTTCTTTACTGGCAACCCAGCATGCACTTCATTGACCTTCCCCAGCGACACACAGGGGAGAAAATCTCAGAAGAGAATCTCAGCATTGCATCTTGAGCCCCAAACGAATCCCAGCTCACATTTCAACAGTGAAGCCCAGTAACAGATCTCCCTCACTGACCTGCTCTGGACTTTGCTGGCCAGTCTTCTGGAGGGCGATGATGGCCGTACGGAGAGGGTAGCCCTGCTCGGTCACGGCCGCCAGCAGCTCCCTCTCTTCTGGGCTGAGAGCGGAGAGAAGCTCCACCGAAGAGTCCAGGACGGCAGCGTGGGAATTGAGTGGCCGTGATGGGGCCAAGGGGGAGGATGAACCCTGGGCCTGGAAAAAACAACAACAGTGCCTCATGGTCACAGTACCCTTGAGAGATGAGGGCAGGAAACACAATACTAAGAAAATCTAGAATGATAAACACACTCTTGCTGGTGCAAGTTTTAAACCAGACTTAAAAACAATGTTAGAAAATGGCGAAAAATACCAGTAAACTGCAAACCTTAACCTTCGTTTAAATACTCTCCTCCCATACATTTTGCATCTGAAAGGGAAACACCTACAAATGCATTTGCATTTGCAATAAGGTCAACCGCAAAAACAACTGTCCACACCTTTTCAGCGCTAATTTTTTAACTGCGTAAATCCTGACAGTTGTTTTTTTAACACCAAAAGAGGGCTTGTGCTGGCGCAGGCTAATCTGGCCCTTAGTGTATTCAAGATATCCATTTTATCAGTATGTGTATTTCCTGAGAATCAATCCCATGACCTTGGTGTTGCTAATGCCATTCTCTACCAGCTGAGCTACAGGGACATAAACTAAAAAAAGGAATTAAATAAAGCCTGGAAGAAATGTCTAACCATGGAATGAAACAACAGCAAAGGCCAGGAAACTTTTCTGGAAAATGCATGTAACTCTTTCACGGTTCATGTTAAAACAAAAAAGGAAAACTCTAAATGTAATGAAAAACTACAAGCCCCCCTGCCGTACTCGGTGCACCGTGACCGCGCAGCCTAGCAGGAGATGATGTCATGGGCATTAATAACAAGTTGGATTAGACTGTCAACAAAGGCGTAACCTTGAATCGTAGCTTTGCTGAGAGAGACATTTCCAGAGAACTTCCACTCGCTAATCCAGACGAATTTGTTGCAGCTTGGGAAGATTCCAGGAGAAGACTTAGCACTCACTATTATTAGCTAGTTCATCTTCTGAGACATTAAAAAAAATGTGCACCAAAAAAAACCCACAGAAGTACTTTGGAGAAGTCATTCATGTCTAATATCTGAATGAATTGAGATGCTCTGGCGGTCATTTCATGAGGAGAAACAAAATACCTCGCAGTCACAGTGTGACATATCACCACAGGATTTTCAATGAATCCGTATGGAAAGTGGTGAGAAGTGACTAAATGCTTCTGGATCACATCTCTGATCTTTTGCTTAAGTGATTAAAATACCTTTCTGGACTTAATTGGAGGCATGCCAGTTCAAATATATTTATAGTAGGGTCTACAGTTGCCTTCTAAGGACAACTCTTATTGTGGGCTCTGAACTATTAAAAACTTCAGTGAATTGACATCTATGAGAAGGTCTTCTTCATAAACATACAATTTTTTTTTGCAAATAGATTAACGAAATGAGTTGTCTCTGTCGGGTTGTCTGTGTTTATAGCCCTAAAGAGTACAAACTGTAATTTCTGGTACATCAAAAACGTACCCAAACAAGTCCAGTAAAGGGAAGTGTCGTTTATTTAACGTGTTTATTGTTTCAGAGCCACTAACGACCTGCTGTTTGCAGTAAATTTGAACCGCACCTTTTGGCATCCAGATAAACCATGTTTCTGTTTTTATTTCATTACACTTGGTACTCGACTGTGCATTAGCTTGTAGTAAAATCTATACAGATGTATCAGATATACAGATGTTTTTGAGATTGATAGAGATAGGTGGGTACAAACTAGTTTCGTACAGTTGAGTTCATTTAAAAAAACAAAAAAAACAATGTAAGCAATTTATTTTGTAATAGAAATCTGGGCAAAAGTCATGAAGAGTATTCAGGAGCCTTTAATACTATTGCTAAGGTCCCAAATGGTATAGGCCTACTTGATTTGTGTTCTTGTGACCTTCACTTACGCGCATTTGTGAAGTCTACAAGACCATAGGGTGTCCCATTTGTAATTTTAGGTTTCAAAAAGGGTGCTCACAAGCCTTACCTTTGCATTAACTATGCGTCATTTTAATACCAAAGCGCGAGAGTAAGAATACCGCAAGATCTGAGGATGTCAGCAAGTGGCAGCAGGTCTAAAATAGCAGTAAATACACAGGTGAAGGGCAGTTTAAAGAGGACCAATTATGCCTTTTTACCTTTTCAATGGTTAGTGTGTAATGTTGCTGTTTGAGCATGAAAAAGGTCTGCAAATTTACAAAGTACAAAGTTCTCTATTTCAGTGCGCACTGTTTCTGAACTCCCTGAATCACCTCGATTGTTGTCTTGAGTTTTCTTCCAGGATTATACATGCCAAAATATTCCTTATTTCAAATAATACTCTCCCCAAGACATACGCCAAATAAAGGAGGTGAGGCCAGATGAGTTGCGTTATAGTGTGTTATCATGTCCAAGAGACTGTTTTTTCCACCCCAGAACTAACGTGACCCATCCGACCAATCAGAATTTCCCAGACCAATTTCCCAAAAGCATCGCAAACCTAAGCAGATTGTAGAACCATTGCCACCAATGTTCTCTACGATCAACTTCGCGAGAGAAATGCAGCCAAGAGCTTAACTGACAGAAGAGATGTGATGCAACAATGTAAAAAATAAGATGTTTTAAGGCATTCAAGCATGAAAACTTATTCTAGTAGACCCCAAAAACAAAATCAGAAGATGTTGTACCTTTAGAGCGGGTCTGTTGATGCATTCAGATTGCAAGCGGTTGGTGTTTTCTGCGGGACAAGCATTAGTAGAGCCAGCAGAACTCTGACTCCTCTGGAAGCTCCTTCGGGATGAGTAAGGCCCGCAGAGGGAAGACTGTCGGGAGTTCCCCACACGCTGTGCGGAGAGGCCGCAAGGTGAAGGCAGGTTGAGGAAGTTTGATGATCCACAACTGTGCAAGTTTTTCAACCCTGGTCCTTGTCTTGGCAAAGCAAAATCACTCCGTTTGGGCTGCGCTTCACCCTCGCCAAGAGTGGCCCCATCTTCTTCTGTAAAGTCTTCGTCTTCAGAGTCAGAAATGGTGAATTTGACCCGAGCGTTCATTGCGCGGTAGTGGTCCGCGTTTAGGCTGCGGCTGCGGGGACGTGGGTTGGGTTCCCAGAAGTCACTGCTCCAGCGGCTGGCTAACCTGCTCTCCTGAGGGCTGCTGAACATCATCCAGTACGGAGGACAGGTCGCCGTCAGCTCACAGGGAGAGCGGGGACTGAGGGTTGGATATCCGCCCTGGAGACCTGTGAGAACCCAGTTCTCCAGGCTGAACTCATACTGAAACAACAAAACACAAAAGAGACATCTTTAGATTTGAGTATCCAGTCAAGTCTAGTCACCTTTATTTATATAGCGCTTTATACAATACAGATTGTTTCAAAGCAGCTTTACAGAGATAAACAGGAAAATAATGCATTTCGGCTGTTGTTCAGTCACACACTAACATTAATGTTCAGTTTCACACACTTACATTAGTTTCAAACATCATCTGATGACATCTAAACCAATGTTTTAAACTTGGAGTTCACACACCATATCTTCATCAAAATGGAGCCAAATAGGAACATGCCAACCTTGTTATGACTAAAAAAAACACCATGTATATTTAACTTGCAACCCTATTGCAATCTCCATTTTTTTATGGAATGTACAGACCAGGAGTATCACTCTTGACATCATAAACACAATTTTGAAAGAAAAACAAATAGTTGTCCGGTATGAGCCTTGGCTTTGCTAAATCTATTGGCCAGTTGCATTAACTGCTTAGACAGGTCTTACAAGTCAGTCATCAACTTTTTTTTGACAATTAAGACACAGTCTTAACATTGTGTGGCTGTTTATAAAACTACCCTATAACTGTTATAGACGAATAACAAACAGTTGTACTTGTCTTGGTAAATAAATGAATCATGGCTGACTGCACAGCAGTCCACACAACACTAGTTACTAAAAACAAGCTTTTGTGTAGTTCTGCATCCAGACCACTAGGTGTCAGTATAAAGTCAAAGGCCACTTATATTGACATAAAAAATAAATGCTTACATGTTTAGGTTCAACACAACAAGGAATAATTCCCCATAACTGCATAAATACTGGACTGACAAGCCCCATGATTTGACTATAGCAACATATAAATGTATGCTATGAGCTATTGCAATGGGAATCCTTATGAATATTAGTAACATCTGCCATTATCAGCATTATGGATCATAGTGAACATAAAACAGATGTGCAAAACACCACCAGCCAAATATTACACAATAACTTGCATTGCATTCAAGTCCTTAATGCAAAATTAAGCGTGCAATGCTCCAAGGCAGGTACACAATGTTGTACTTGGACAGACGTGGGACAAATGACTAAGAATTTACACAAACTCAAGTTCAGCACATAGCCATAAAAGGTCCACATTAGCTTATTTCTGATTAGATTGTAATAACCTTTGACAGCAATATGTTTTCTTTACAAATACCTTGACCAGTAACACACAAACCCTTAGGAATTTTAGGCATTTTATCCCAATGGATCTACAGTACCAATTACATCAACAATATTACATAGATTGCTGACGGCCAAGAACTTTTTTTTTTACCCTTATTGTTTTAGGTTTTGTAATCAGAGATATAATTATACTGTTTTTGACATGGTCCCTATGTTGACCGCACACCTCCAAGATAAATAAACAGCATACTAGAAAGATCATATGTCAGTGTAATTAGAGAGTAGCCTAATCACAGATGTGAATGGGTTAGAGGTAGCAGGGATACACTTACACCAAGTGTCTTTGTATGTTCCCATGTCCTTTTTAGTGACAGCCTGCACTCAGTGAAAATTACATTAAGTAATTGCTGTAATCACTGGATGCATTGGCAAATTACATTGAGCTTAATGCGGTTTATGCACGTCGCAGATGCTCTGTTGGGAATGCTCTTGAAGATCTCAGAAACGCATACAGTAATTTAGCATTAGTTCAGAACTCAGAGTTCCTAAGAGAAGTGCCTCCTCTCGATCTGTTCTGCGTCTTTAACGTTATAAAGGCTGCAAAAAGTACAGTACCTTTAAAAGTTTGGGTATTTTTGTATATGTTACAAAGAACTTTTAGATTTATTTTGAAATTTCTATGTATTAAAGAATCCTGAAAGAAGGATCACGGTTTCCACAAACATTTTAAGCAGCACAACTGTTATAAATCACACAAACAGTACTAATAAATGTTTCTGGAGCAGCAAATCAGCATATTAAAATGATTTCTGAAGGATCATGTGACACTGAAGACTGGAGTAATGATGCTAAAAGTGGCTTTGCATCACAGGAATAAATTACATTTTCAAATATATTCAAATAATTTTTCACAATATTTCTGTTTCTGCTATATTTTTGATTAAATGCAAATTTGGTGAGCAGAAGAGACTTATTTCAAAAATATATATATGTATATAGACAAATTCTTAAGCCACATTTAAAATTGTCACTGCCTCATGAAACAAAATATAAAACTAAAATGGAGGCTCTAGACTCAGTGTTTTTCTCCAGAGAATAATAGTTATGTCAGTTTTCTCTTCTAGAGTTTGACAAAATCAAAGTCCACAATAAAAATTCAAAGATTTCAATATGAACTCAATGTGAGCAAGATTTCACATCCAATTTTCCCAAGAGCAAATGACCTCCATCCAAATTTATTTTATGGATATATACTATACTGCACGTCAGCAATTTGTATCTGTTTATTTCTCCCAAGTAGAAAAACTGAGACAAAGTTGATATACTCTTCGAAAGGAGGATAAAAGATATTTGGATGCTTTCAGGTTGTCAAGCATAAGTGGAACATTACTGAACTGAGGAGAATTGACTTCATACATTTAATTTAAAAATGCCTTGGGACCAGCTAGCTAAAAGTAATCCCAAAAATGGCTTGGGAAAAGAATAGCTGTAGTTTGTTTTCAGATATTAAAAGCGTGATAAGAGTCCAAATACTTTTTGAAGCCACTTGATAACGTCAGGTCAGAAACATGCAGTTTAGAGACAGGAAGTATCAGACCTCAGTTTCCTGCAGTATCTTCAGGTAGTCGGGCAGAGTGATTTCTGGAGCTGTGAGGAGCTCAACCTCTTCCTTTGCATCCTCAAGGACGCCGAGTGGGATCTTGAAGGGAACCTCATCCAGACAGGACATTTCACCCCTATCTGAAAACAGAAATGGCATGCAACAAATAAAAGAACCGACTGAAACCAAACTGAACAATCTCACACAGTCCACTATTGATCAAAAGTTTTTGAGAGAAACATCTCATGTTCACCATGACTACATTTTTTTTATCACAAATTCAGTAAAAACTTTATTATTGTGATATGTTAGGTTTTATATTTTAAAATGTACTTTTATTCCTGTGATGGTAAAGCTGAATTTTCAGCATCATTATTCATAATACATCATTACTGTACATCATTACATGTACGTCACATGATCCTTCAGAAATCACTCTAATATGCTGATTTGCTGCTGAAGAAACAATTATTAATATTATCAATGTTGAGAACAGTTGTGCTTCTTCATATTTTTGTGGTAACTTATGCACAATCATTCAAAAGTTTGGGGTATGAATTATATTTTTAAAAATTAAAATTATTTTATTTAGCAAGGATGCATTAAATTGATCAAAAATGACAGTAAAGGGATTTATATTGCTACAAACGATTTCTATTTCATTTAACTTTCTATTCAAAGATTCCTGAAAGAAATGTTACACTATTTCCACAAAAATATTAAAAATGGGTTTCAACATTGATAATAATAATAACTGCACACCAAATCAGCATATGCTTTCTGAAGGATCATGTGACACTGAAGACTGGAGTAATGATGCTGAAAATTCAGCTTTGCATCACAGGAATAAATTACATTTTAAAACATATCCAAATAAATAAAAAAACAGTTATTTTAAATTGTTATATAATTTTATAATATTATGGTATTTTTGATCAAATAAATACAAAAACATTTTCAAGACTTTCAGTATTGTAACAATGCATGAAAACCCCACATAGTTGCATGTTTTTCCCCCCGTTCCAGCTTCTCAGAAAACATCTAGAACTGAAACGTCTCTATATTTGTTTACCTGTCCCTCAATAGTAAGGAGACTAGAGGATTATGGATTAAAGATTACGGAGACTTGACCACCTGACTCTCAATATCACCGCCATGTGCAGAGACACATGCTCTTATCATATGTTTACCTGTCAGAAACCTTAGTGGGAAAAGTGCATTTTTCTCAAGACTTTGTCAGAGTGGTTATAGAAATGATCTGCATAAAATCAGACCCAACGTTATTGGAAAAGTCCTAGTTTCCTATAGTAGTCTGATGTGTCCTGCACCATATGGCCTGCTGAAGCTCTTCACTATGGCAAAGCGCTGGGACAGCAGCTCAGATCTGATCCTAAAATGCTGCTGCGCACCTTTTTCACCAGATGGTTTTAGATTTTTAAACTGAGCCGAGTCTTAACAGCCAGATGCTTGGTAAGCTCTTAAGTTGTTTTCCTTCTTGTGTAGGAAAGAACAATGAAAAGTTCAATAAGTTGTGGTATTCTGCCTAAACCACAGACAGAGGAGACTGGGTGTGAGCGAATAATCTACCATGATGCTATATGAGGACTTCCATTAAAGATGAAAGATCAGGTCTAGTACGATGTGCTTTCCTGATACTTGAGAAAACACCTTTCAGTCAAAACCCTACTGAAATAAACACTTAATAGTTCACCCCTAAAGTGAAAATTCTGGCATCATTTACTCACCCTCAAGTTGTTCCAAACCTGTATGAGTTTTTCTTCCGTTAAACACGAAAGAAAATATTTTAAAGAATGCCGGTAATCAAACAGTTGATGGTAACCATTGACTTCCATAATAGGAAAAATACTATATAGAGGTCAATGGGTGCCCTCAACTGTCTGGTTACCAACATTTTTAAAATATTTTCTTTTGTATTAAACAGAAGAAAGAAACTCATACAGGTTGGGAACAACTTGAGGGCGAGTAAATGATGACAGACTCTTTCATTTTTGGGTGAATTATCCCTTTAAGTATATATACACTACAAAGATATTTCACAAAGCAGAAAATTAAACAGATTCATGTTAAATGTAAACAAATAAATAATAATATATATTTATTAGAAATGTATTTGTTTTAAAAAAAAATCTGTTTTAAAATATACACTTATACTGTAAAAAAATGTAAAACTCCACTGTGCTAAAATGAGGATGCAGTATATTATAGTGGTGTAAAAATGTTTGTTTTATATTATATTTGAAATTTTACACATTTCTTTATTTAAATACAATAAAACAATTATAAATGTATAAAATAATTAAATCATATATTCATTTTATATTGTATTACACTGTAAAAAAATATATTTTTTCAAATTGTAAATTGAAGTACATTTTAAAAGAAAATACTATTTCCGTCTTTCCAAATTTCATGTTTAATTCAATGCGTTACTTGCTGTTTCTTTGTAATTCTTTGTGAAATTTACTAGCAATGTCTGAGTGAAAACCGTTTTAAAATCCCACACCCAATTTCTCCTTCAATGAAACTGATAAACAAAGACATTTATGAAAATAATGCATTTAACAGCATTAAAACGTACAAAGAGTTTCAAATTAATTTAGACTTTTTAAACAAACATCCACATGAAGCAACCACCATTGAGTTGATCAAATATTCTTTAAAACAATTGTTCTTTAAATATATTAGCCATTTCACTTAACTCAAAAACAGAAGTTTTAATAAATGTTTCCTCACCCGTCTCCCGTGTCAGTTGTGTGATGAGGACAGTGTTATCGTCACTCTGTAGAGACGTGTGTGTTGACTACCTCTGCTCCACTAATCCAATGACTAAACACACCGACATTGGCTGTTAACCTGAGCCGCTCACACCTACAGGAAATCTACCTGAAGCATCCACATTTAGAAAACCACCATGGAAACACTTTATTTTACTCTAAACTATTATTTTGTCATGTGAAATATTACACACAGGTAATGTATCTGAACATATCTAGATGCGTTTTCATTCATAAACACACTGAACATGGCTGTATTAAGCAGATCACAGAAAATCACTGTGATGTAATCGGTCTTTTGGCTTTTTCACAGAAGTCAACATGTGACGTGTTTTGAAGGACTACTAATAGATGGATCATCCTCCAAATAAATGGATGAATCTCAGTAAATAACCTATACAGTTCATACATCACCCCAAAATAAATAATTATAGTTCCATTGTAACATTATTTTCATGAAAATTAAGCACATTGCCCCATCCTCATTACTGTAATGCATATACATATATATATATATATATATATATATATATATATATATATATATATATATATGTGTGTGTGTATGTAGGCATTGTATGTATGTATACACACAGAGTATATATGTGTGTGTGTCATTTATAAATTATAGTAGTATTTGTTCTACTGCGTTTAGTTTTAAGGGTATGTAAATAACAAAATATCATTATTTCAGTAATTTTACAGTGTAATATAGTATTGCAGCAATGAGAATCTAATGAAAATGACCACTGAGAATAATGAGAATTACAGAAAAATATGCAGAAAAATTACAGTAAAACACATTAATGAGAATTTGGGGAAAATGCAATTAACTGTCATGAAAAAAAGTGTCACAATGTAAAAAATCTAAATGGTCCTCAAAAAAAGCTTTTTTTTTGGGAGAAATGTTTTCGTAAAATTCACTAAAATTAGCATCACTTAATCTGGCCACACATTTTCCCAACCAAACGTTTTCCCCCACAAATGTTTGAACAGTCTTTGGGGTCAAGAGTGTCATTTCTCCAGGGCCGTGGCCCAGATGTCGTCGGCTGGCGGGTCGGGCAGAACCCAGCCTCGAGGAACCGACGTGCCGTCAGGGTGCTCGACAGAAACCAGGAACTGATCCCACTCTCTCCTGTCAGGGGAAATGCAATAGGAACACATTCTTTGAGCTTTATCACATTTACTCAGAGTTATTTTTAGAGGTAACTTCTGATTTGAAAATAGACCTTATTTGAATAAGAGCAGGAAGGGAGCGCTCAGCCTGTGTGTAGTAATCATGGAACGGTTGAAGAGGGTGATCAGGTGGCAATTCAGCTAAAAAAAAAGAAAAGAATAGAGTTTACAATCATGTAAATGAACAATTGCACATTTTATTGCATATGAATGAACCTAAAAATAGGGAAACAAGAGCCATATAAATACGACTGAATACAAATATCTACTGTATGTTTATTCTGTACTATTTTAAGATGTGCTGCACCACATATACTCACTGTACATCGAGTGAAGCACACCTTGAAATAGTACAGGGACAGAAAACTGGCTATACTGCCAACTTGTGGTGTCCTCAGAAAAAACAAACCCTAATAGATTAAGGATCAGAAAGCTTGGTCAGGACCTGGATGTGTTTCTCTCATAGACACTAACGGCCAAAAGTTTGGAATCAGTACGATTTTTTTTTATGTTTTCTCTTGTGCTCATCGTGGCTGAATCTATTTTATCAAAAAAGTAAAAATAGTAATATTGTGAAATATTATTACAATTTAAAATAACTGTCTATCTATCTATACATACTCAAACCCAGTGTTACCTCCAAACAACATTGCGTCCACCTCTCGCTTCTTCTGCAAGAGCTTCTCTTTTTCTTTCTTCAGTCGTTTCTCGCGGTCTCGTTTGCGTTCCTCTTCCTGCTCTCCCTCCAGCATGACTCTCAGAGCTTTCTCCTCTGTCGCGTAGATGGCCGTGCGTTTACGTATCAGACTCCTCAACCGCTCCAGGTGACCATCAAATATGTCATCACTCGCTTTTCCCGGAAACATGCCTGTTAAAATTGGAAAAATTCCAAGGAAATTAAGCATTAAAGTATGGTTATACAAACTTTTACATTAAATTGTGCAAACAAAATCGTATTTTTATGTTTTACCTTTCCTGGCTGCCGCCTCTTTCCTGAGTTTCCTGAGTTTTTCCAGTGATTTGAGGATGTCCAGCATTCTCTTGGCATCTGCTTGTTTCTTTCTGACCTCTGAGAGAACGGCATCTGCGGCCTGTTTCAACTCTTTCTCCTGAACAACAACACAACTATTAGATCAGGCATCACTGGATGTATAAACTCATACTCTCAAATGTTCACAATAGAGGAAATTCACATATTGATACTGTATACCTGGGAAGTTAAACATCTATAACTAAAATAAGTCAAAAATATTAGTGATGTCAAATGTTTGTTTTACTTTTGTTAGTTAAAGTGATATTAATAAAGACTAGCTAGCATAATGAAAAGTAATATTAAGTGCACAGGGAAAAATATAAACTAAATATAAATAAATATTCCCCCCCAAAAAACATGCCCGATTTGAAATGTAATGATTGCAGAAAGGTAAAAATAAAGAAACACCCATAATATTCTTAATATCCATTCATACCAAAGTAGGGAAATTATTTAAAATGCAAAATATATTTTATTTATGTTCTCTTAACTGAGAAATTTTGAGAAAAGGAAAATACTTGTAATTGTTTTTTTAATCATATTATTCATATAAGATGCAATATAGCATAATTATAAATTGATTAATATTATTTATTACATGGCTTGGCTGAATGTAGAATGCGGTCTGTTATTTCTTGATAACAGACCGTTGCCATGAAGAACAGCGCGTTGCTATGGACGCGGAACGGACTATTTTCTTTAGCGGAAGCAATACAATCGTTTTTAAATCAATAAACTCCTTTTTAAATCAATAATTCGTGGCAAATTGTTTATTTATTTTGTAGGTAGCCATGTAATAAGCGGGATAATGTATAGAGAGGCGGTCGTTATAGCGAATAACAACCCCTTCAGGCTGATTCAAGACCTGTTCAGCCTGTCGGGGTTGTTACTATACATTATCCCGTACATAATATTTCATTTTCGAATAAATCATATTGTATGATATTTTTAATATGGAATCATAAATACATTTAAATATATATATATATATATACATTTAAATATATATATATATATAACTAATAATAAAACTAATAATATAGTATAATACTAATTAATATCAATAACAATAATATTCTATATCATGAAAATGCAACGCATAACGGATAACCCAAAACTGAGGGTGTAGCGCCCCCTATTGGAAGACGCTGATATAAGCTGTCAGTTTTCCTCACTCTGTTCTTCTCCTCCACTTCTTGAATGCGTTTCATCTGCCATTTATCAACCACCGCCTCTCGTTCAGCTCGTCTAGCCTCCCTTTCCAGCTCTTCCTCCTTCAGCTCCACCTTTCTTCTCCTCATCCTGGCCCTCTTCTTGTTGATCTGCAGTACTTTCCTCTTGATGCTGCGAACGCAGTCTGGGTCCTTCAGCTCGGCCAGTCTCTCCTGTATGTGCTTCTTCAGTTCTGCTGCTTTTGACAGCGTACCAATCCAAACATCTTCATTCTCCAAATTATCCTTCAGCATCTGGCACACGATATTTAACTCAGACAGCATTTTAACAGTCCCATACAGCTTTTCTTTGAACTGAGAGATGGGTGGGTTAGATTTGGTTCGCTTTGGTTCACTGGGTTTACTGATTCTTGAACGCAGGAAGCTTTGAATCCACTGCTTATCTCTCAACAGCTGCTTGGTTTCTTCATCACAAGCTGTCATTGAAGTCATTTTACTGTTGTTTTGGTTGTCATCTAGCCAGGATCTATTCGCAGGCTGGTCGGTAAATGAGTAATTTTGGCGGTTGGAGGTGTACATGTGAGCTGAATGATCCGGCCTGATGTTGGACTGGTATGATGGTGGTGCTGAATGTGGATATTGATGTTGATTTGGTGGGAATGGTCCACTGTGATGATGTTCAGGTTGACTCCACTGGTTCTGGAGCCAGTGTGGAGGGTTCTCGATGTGTTGAGGAGGCTCAAAGGTGACTGGAGGTGGTCTGCTCGGGTCGAAGGGTGGAAACTGGGGCCAGTGAGTCTGTACTGGTGCTGTTGGATGCTGATACATGTTCCATGTGTGTCCCGCTGCAGCTGGAGGAGGCATCGGTGGTGGTCCTCCTGCATAACCCGCGCCGCCTGTATACACAGGAGCATTGAAGGGAGGAGGAGGAGGAGCGCCCATGTAACCGAAATGCTGGAAGTTATCCATTATTTCATGCTAGGTGTTTGTTAAAGCGCACAGTTGTGAAGAACGTCCAGAGAGAGTTTCTAACCGGAAGTTGTGAAGAAAGAACTTCCCGCCGAGAAGCCTTCAAAATAAAATCCCCTTCAAAATTAAAGCAGGATGAAAATGAACATTTAGGACACTGTATAACCTGATTATTAATGAGATATTTTGTTGATATTAGATATTAACAAAAGAAGATATTTTGAAGAATGTCGGTAACCAGACAGTTGATGGACTCCATTGACTTCCATAGTATTTTTTTTTCTGCTCTGAAAGTCAATGGGGTCCATTAACCGACAGAATTTTGTGTTCATCAGAAGAAAGAAATTCATACAGGTTTGAAACAACTTGAAGGCGAGTAAATGATGACAGAATTGTCATTTTTAAGTGAACTATTCCTTTAAGCAGCACAACTGTCTGTTTTCAACATAATTATATGAAATTATTTATTGAGCAGCAAATCAGCATATTAAAATGATTTCTGGAGGATCATGTGACACTGAAGAAAATTATGCTGTTCTCCACTTCTTGAATATTAAATTATATTAAAATAGAAAACATTTTAAATTGCTATAAAATTTCACAATATGAATGTACTGTATTTTTTGACCAAATGAATGCAGACTTAATAAACATAAGATACTCTTAGAAAACATTACCTATTGCATTCTATTCTGTTCTTCTCTATTCTATATAAGAAAAGCTTATTTAGCTAATATTTCATTTAAGTTCTATTAATTTAAACATTTGTTAGTATTTATATTTTTAATTTTGTCAATAATATCCCTCTCTTTGTTCTATATATAAATACATAGTATTGGCCAATTTAATTCATACCTCTAACATTTCATTGTTTTGTATTAAAATGAATAGTTTATCTACGTAAATTCCAGCATCATTTACTCATGTTGTTATAAACTTTTAGGTCTTTCCTCTGTGAAAACACAAAAGGAGGTGTTTTGCAGAATCATCATCATTCATCTTTGTCTTCTTTCCATACAGTGAAAGTAAATGATGAATGAAAAATAAATGGTTCCATGGAAGAAAATAATGCTAGTTTTAAACATGAGTGTGAATAAAATGACAGATTTAAAAATTGAGTGAATTATGCCTTTAATTAATGCTACATTTCATAATGTATTTTATGCTATGCTGTACATATTTTGTTTGTCCATTATGCAATGTCATATTTAGTTTCTTTGTTGGTCTTTATCTAATGCTCATTGCTGTGTTCATTGAAATACAACAGAAGACCTGCATTGTTCAGTGATAATATTTACATTTTATTCATACATTTTTTTTTGTACATATATCCTTTGACTCGACGGGTGAGGATCAAAAACATACATGGTTTCTACTCTCTCTATGTAAAAAGTAACCCCTTCCCACTTTGCATTAATGCGAGTATGCTCTATAACAATGCAATTCAAAAGAAAAAGAAATCCATTTGAAGAGATTACAGATGATTTCCACTGGGATTTCAGCACAGAGCTTAAATCCCTGTGTAACCACTGCAGTTACTGATGTGCAACTTCTCAAAGAGACCAGAGTCACTTAGTTGTTTCAAACTGGCAGATACAAATAAAACACCCATTGCTGGACCACTTTGTGAATAACAGCAGAAATTATGACAAAACATTGTTCAGGTGACAACAGGCATGTCCTTGAAGTTCCAGCCAGTTACTGATTTTCTTGACACTTAATATAATGCAAATAGCAGCTTGAGAGTAATAGCAAACTGGACATCTAAAAATCCCACTTCAATCCACAGCACAGGGTGAAGGACAAAAATAGTGTGCCAAATTTAAAGTTAGCTCATAATTTGATTAAACATACCTTTATCAAATACATATTCTGGTGGGGTTCTAATTATTATTCATGTGGTTCAACTACAAAAATGTACGGTCATATTGGAAACTTTATGAAAGTTGTCAGGATTTATATCAATATCTGCTACGGTAACTATAACAAGCACATGACCAGTGTGACACAAATGTGTAATTTTATTCCAAGCAGGGCAAAGAGAAACTAAAATGAAATAAAATAAAATAAAATTCTTTATATTTCACATCTCTTTAGGAGGATAGGTTCAGGGGAGACTTCCCAGAGACTTGGTAGACTTTAAACTTATTTCTCTGAGCCATTATTACATAAAGTGAGGGAAGAGATGGCATAAGTTCACAGAATATGATTTTCCAAAGTAACAAATCATCACACGCGTAGAGTGAGAAATGGACCCTTAGGACAACGGAGGAGGCAAACAATCAGCTACAGAAAAGTCTTGATTTTTAACCGGGTTTGTAGTTTTTAGTTCTTGGCGGCATCAACCTGTCTTGTCCAGTTCTCCTCCTCGATTCCAGAGTCATACTCCTCCTCAGAGGAGTCTTTAGCTGCAGCTCTGAGTGGAGAGAGCAAAAGAGTCAATGAGACTAATTCAAATGACTACCGAGTACCATTAAAGTAATTAGGATGTAAATTCAAAAGGACAGCAATGTGTGACAGTTGAGCTATCAAGTGTATTTATAGATTATCAATATGTACAAATCTAACGACAGTTCAGCAAGTAATTTAATGAACCCAAAATGAGGAACCATTACTTGTTTGCATTAAAAAAAATGATACTGAGCAGATAACATATTTTCTTGATTTTAATTACATTATATTATGTGCACGGATTAATATATATAGTTTAAAACGTTTTTGGTCAAATTGTTTAATTGCAATATGCATTACAGTTCAAATAGATTCAAAATAAATTCTTTAAATGCATGATATATTTTAATTTTTAAGGTTTTATTTGTTAACTACAGTAGTTGACATGAACTAAGAATGAACAATACTTCTACACCATTTAATAATCTTAGTTAATGTTATAGTAATTCAGTAAATATAATTCAAATAAAATGTATATGTATTATTTAAAAATATTGTATACTTAAATACTACATATATATATTTAAATATGTTTAATTGTAACGTCCATTACAGTTCAAATAGATAAATAAATAAAAGATCAAGGCATCTTCAAAATAGATTCTTCAAATACATAATATACTTGCATTTTTTGGTAACACTTTATAATAAAGGTTTCATCTGGTAACATGAACTAAGAATGAACCTTTGTTAATTTCAACATTTACTAATACATTTTTTAAAACCAAAAGTTGTATTTTGTGAACATTAGTTAATGCACCATGAACTAACAAACAAAGAACATGTGTTTTTATTAACTAACAATAAGAAAGATCCGTAAATTTTGTAAAACAATATATTGCTCACTGTTAGTTTATGTTAGTTATTACATTAATGAATGAGACCTTATTGTCAAGTGTTACCAATTTTAAGGTTTTTTTTTTTTTTTGTCTTTTAATTGTATTTTTATCTTAAAATGGCCCACTCCTGGTCAGAACAGAAAGAGAGAGAAAAAAAGAATAACTTCAGGCCTGAAAACAGTCCATAGTTCCAGGTGAGTCAGAATAGGTACTTAATCGTAGACAGATAAGATGACAAAAAAACAAACAAACAAAAAAAACTAGGCCATGTGAGCTCTCACCTTATGTACTGAGCTGGTGCTTTTCCTTGAACCACTTCCTTGTTCACCTCCACTGCCACAATATCTGAATGTGGAACCTCAAACATGGGATCAAGCAGCAGTTTTTCCTGTTGGGAAATAGTGGCAGCTTATGACATCACAAGAGCACACGTGATTATACCAGCATGCCTTTGAGGAACGGAAAACTGAATACAATACAAGCAACAAAAACAGCATTCTCTTACCATTATGGATCTAAGCCCACGGGCTCCGGTTTTACGCTCCAGAGCTAATCTGGCGATCGCTCTAAGGGCATCAGTCGAAACGTTGAGATCACACTAATACAAAACAAAGACACAGCACATCCTTAGAGAAACACTTGATGACTTTCTTTAATTTATGCCACATTTTATCATATTATATTACATTATGTATTATATATTTACTGAATTTGTAGCACTATCTATAAACCATCTGCTTATATTAATAAATTGAATGAATAAATAAATATAATATAATATAAAATATATTATATATATATAATATTTAAAAAATAACAGTAATGGTAATAAAATAATGAATGTTCAAAAGGAGATGAGATAACAAAAATGGCAAAAAGTTGTATTCTTTTATTTTTAATTATTATTATTTTATTTTGTAATTTTAGGGGTTTAATTTTAATTCACTTGATTTAAAGTCAATGGGAAGTTCCTATTTACACAGCATACAATTCAAATTCAACCCATAACATGTTAAAATAATTAAACGCAAATAAATTACTGAAACATGCAGAATTGCATCATTAACGTAATTTATGTCAAGCGGAATATGTGCGCTCTCATCACACTGATCAAACATTGTATTTATGCGCACACATTTCAGTACATTCACATTGTTTCCACACACATTCAGGATAATGTTTTTATCTGTCATGTGTATGTTGCTGTTTTTAGTAATTCTGAATGTACTATAATAGGCGTATAATGCAGTCATGTCAAGGCGGTTGGTTTGGGTTTTTTCTTTGGCATCTCCATGTGGAAATGTAAACGAGGTCTTTGCTGTTACAGTGTACACTCAATTCTGAAAAGTTTAGTTTGGTAATATTTTTTTTGTGTGTGTGTTTTGGTGTGCATAAATGTATGAATTATATAGACTCCTGATATCATTTGGTTATTAGATATTCTTTTGGAGTCTCCATGTGTCCTTTTTTGGAAAGACACCTACATTTACAAAAAGCTTGCAGAAAATCCAGTTTTGTGAGAATTATCCTTCAATCTGAGAGTTTACTTTGATGGATATAGCAAATGATGACAAAATAAATGCGTTATACAAGATAAATGAAGTATGCTTAATTTCACGCTGAGTATGCGTAAGTATCGCGATTAATTGCACAAAAAGGGTGTGATTCGTTGTGATTAAAAATTTGAATCTATTGACACCTCTTGTTATATATATTAGGTACCAACCTTGTCCATGCTGAAGAGAGCCTGATACTGCGGCACAACAGCATTGCGTGGCTCCGTAAGGATGCGCACCAGCGTCTCCTCATCCAGACTGTGCAGTGGAACCACAACGGGAAGACGGCCCACAAACTCAGGAATCATGCCGAATTCAATGAGGTCTCTGGCCTCCACGTGTTTCAGAAGTCTGTCTTTCTCCTCGATCTCGGCCACTGCATCCACCTCTCCACCTGTGGTGTTAGCCAGGTCAGCCGCTGCTGCCGCCCTTCGACCTTTCCCCATGTTAGATGGTGTTCCAAACCCAAGGTACTACATATGGAATATAAAGACAATGGGCACATAATATATATATATTATTTTCTTGATCAAAAATACAGTAAAAACATGTAATACTGTGAAATATTATTACAATTTAAAACAGTGGTTGAAAACCTTCGCTGTCACATTTGATGAGTCTTTTCTGAATAAAAGTTTTAATTTCTTAAAAAATAAAAAAGGAAATTCTTGCAAGCCCAAAACATTAAAATGGCAGTTTATGTAATCCTGACAACCCCATACTAAAAAAATAAATACTTCTAAAAATCCGCTTCTTGTGGGCGGGGCAAGTGCTAGGCGGTTGTCTGTTTGCAAAATGGCTGATGTTGATCGAGCATTCCTCGAGAGAGTTACCGCTCTGTATTTGTTTTGGAAAGCAGAACAGCGGCATAGGGGGCATCGTCGCCGTACTTGGGTCCACCGAGACCCTCCAGACAGAGGCGTACCCAGTTTGACGAGTTTCACCATTTGCTCCAGGAGCTGCGCCTGGATGACGGCCGCTATCAGCGGTGCTTCTGCCTGTCCCGCACACAGTTTGATGACCCGCTGTCCCGCATCGGAGCGAGTATCACCCTCGCCCACATAATCTGTAATTTATTTTTTTATTGATGATAAATGTAACCAGCCTCTAAAAGTAATTAACCTGTCCTGTGATTTATTTTTTTCTTATCTCACACAACACGTACTATGTTCTTATACACTAAAGTATATTGGTTGTCTTTACATTAGAATAATAATGTTTCATATAATCTGGATTTAGATATGTAATAAATAGCATTCAATACAAAATGAAAATGTCTCATATATTGAAATCAAGTTTTTATGTGATAAAAGGTTTACTTTGTTTTTACTTCACCACATGACAGCAGCAAGCAGGCTCCTGATTGGTTAACGCGGCGTGAACTGACAAAGTTCAGATTTTTCAACTCGGGCATCAGACGCGAATTTGCGTCTACCGCGCCACGCTAAACGCCTCATTTGCGCCGCAGGACCTCCAGACCCGCGTAAACGCGTCTTTGCATTGACTTAACATTGAAATCACTTGCGCCAGACGCTCTATTCGCGTTTGGTGTGAACGCACCATAAAGGTCGTTAGTCCATTCATTTATTTATTAGAATAATTTAGCTGAAGGAAATTAAATATGAAATTTAAAGGTTGTATCAGTGATTTCAGGCCCAAAAATAGGCAGCCTAGGCTCCGAGATCTGCACACAAAAACAATCTGGTTTTGAGTGGTACACCAACCACTCAAAACCAAAATAAATAGTGTTCCAACCAATCACCGACAGGGGTGGGTGTTGTGAGGTTTTGCGCTCGTGCACGGCTGCACGCGAAAACCTCACAACACCCACCCCTGTCTGTGATTGGTTGGAACACTATTTATTTTGGTTTTGAGTGGTAGTGAAAGCAACTGTTTTTGTGTGCAGATCTCGGAGCCTAGGCTGCCTACAGAGACGCGTTTTTTTGATGGCATGCTTATGGGGCGGGCAGCTAGCGGATCGTTAGGAAAGATTAGATGAATATGATCATTTATTTTTGGGCCTGAAATCACTGATACAACCTTTAAGATAACCAAGCTAGTCTTTCACCATTTTGTGAATAAAGCTTTGTTGTTATGTGTCAACATTCTTTTAGAACTTACCTTCTCATTCTTTCTCCTGCTGATGATACGGTCAAGACCATTAAATGCTCCAGATGCTACAAACAGGATGTTGGTGGTGTCAACTTGCACAGTTTCACCTCGCAGCTTCCTTGTGTTCTTCTCAGGAACATTAACAATAGTGCCTTCCAGTAGCTTAAGTAAACCCTACAAAAACCACGTAATGTTATTCATCACAACAAAAACACTATCACAGTTTTTTTTTTTTTTTTATCTTTCTGTAAAGATATCAAAATTTTAGGTATGACTAAAATCTGTTTTCTGTAGTCATACAAAATGATTGGCAGATTTAGCAAAAATGAGTACATCACAAGTTTTTGTCAGTGATTAAATAAGTATAGTAGAAATACAGAAGTGAGATTCCAAGAATAACAGACTGTGTTTCTGTAAATCTTTAACAGCCGCGTGAGCGTTCTTGTGATTTAGGTCAAAGTTTATCTGAATATCAGTGACACATCTGAAGTGCGTAATCTAGGACAGAGAATCTGCTTTATTTTTAATCACAAACCTGCTGCACTCCCTCTCCTCCCACGTCCCTTAACTGATGGATCCCGGGAACGCTGCCAATCTTGTCCACTTCGTCCAAGAACACGATACCTGAAACAATTTCAACATCCAAATCGAACTTTAATTGAAGAAATTATTGTTTAATATTTCATACATGTGGGTAAATGTCACAGGAAGTTACCTTGCTGAGCTTTCTCGATCACATAGTTGGCGTCCTGCAGAAGCTTTGCGATGACTGACTCTATGTCCTCTCCCACGTACCCCGCCTGGGTGAGGGTGGTGCAGTCACAGATTGCAAAGGGAACATCCAGGCATTTGGCCAGCGTTTGAGCCAGAAGTGTTTTTCCTGTCACACAACTCAAGGTTTCTAGTTTTTCCATATTACCACACTCAAAACGTTTAATAATTAAGGCTTCTATCAAAACGTACACAACACTGAAAGTGTGTTTCGGTCTCACCAGAGCCAGTAGGGCCCAGCAGCACTATGTTGCTCTTCTCTAGTTTGATGTCGGTGTGTGTGGAGTCCAGCACTTCTCCTCCTCTCTTCTCTGGAGCTGCCTGCTGGTTCAACTGCTGCTGCATGGAGGCACCCAGAGCGTTTCCATGAGGACTGATCCCTGCGATCTGGAGCAGCTCTGGACAAATTAAACAACAGCAGCAAAAACAAAACAAAAAATGCATAAATTATGAATTTTTTAAGCTTAGAGCATGCATGAATGTTTCCGGAATCTTGATTATATATCTTTGAAAAACTCATCTTAAAGAATGTTTATTTTCTTATTTCTTATGTAATTTAGTCCAGTTTACATAATATTTTAAAAAGGAATGTTCCAGGTTCAAAGGTCAAGTTTCTGACCTTTTGAGTGGCACACTGTTAATTACAACAATAGTTTCAACACCTCACTTATCATAATTACAAAATACATGTTTACAGTAATGAACTTACAATAGTCTAAGACATTCAACGAGGGTTTCAATCAAAGCATCCAAAGCTCACATATTTGTTAAACCACTTGAAAAGACTTTGATACAAAGATGTGTATTATTTAAGATTTTATATAAATTTGCACAGGCAAAACTAGAAGGCAATTTTATTCACAATAATCAACCAACTGAGAGATGGGGCCAAAAAATATTTTTAGGTAATTGACAGCATGCCACACATGATGTCCATTCGGCTTCAACTTGTATCGAACATTTCTTTACGAGTCATATGGTAAAAAAAGTTATAATCAAAACTCTATACTTACATATACTTGCTTATATACTTTCTATATAAAGAATAAAATATAAAAACATGACAAACATGAAAAACTTAAAAAAAAAAATTAATTAAATAAGTTTGTCAAAGTATTAAAATGACTATAACTAAAAAAGAAATAAAAATACATTAGAGCGAAATAGAAATGAGTAAAATGACTAATAAAATGACAAAAGCACATACAAAAAAAATTAAAACTAAATCTAAAATGAAAACTGAAAATGTAAAAAAAAAAAAAAACACATTTTTTTTTAAATATAAATGTTTTGCAAATCGCAAATAAGTAAATGAATAATACTAAGTTATAACAGCAGTGAAATGTTTACTCTTTTCTTCAGTAAAGACTAGTTGCATCATGCACTGTGAACTGGTAAGGTCAATTTGCTTAGTGTGCACAGCTGCTCTAATCACAGGATCTACAGGGATTTCATGTGACAAAAACTTCTGAAAGCTGCATTTGACACAAGCGACACATGAACCAGCAGTCAAACATAAAACATGACAGCATTCTTTCTGATACATGCATTGCCACTTACGTAATTATGCAATGATATAACATTTCAACAATGAAAAAGGGTAAAGGAAATGAAGAAAATTGACTATGTGATTTTTTTTGGCATTTGTACAACACCCAACATAAATCAAAGCAACTGAAGCAACATAAAACAGACTTGTTTCGAAAAATAAATGGTTTAAATGACATATTGTATGGACAATAAGATTATGGATGTTGACATACACTTACTTGTAAACCTGTATTCGTCCTCTCGTCGTCTTAGCTCTAGCTCTACAGAGAAAGGAGGACAGTTACAAAAAACCCTGACCAATTAAGTAAACTCTGCTGCAAAAATGCTTCTGAATTGTACAAATGCCAAAAGATGACAGATATCATAAAATGCTGCTGTTGGATTAGATACTAATGGACAGAGTACACATCACAATGGAGGTTATTTTGGCTTCTGAAGGAGAAGATTAGAAGATTCAAGAAGGTACACAATGGCAAACTGTCATATCCGTTATTTGAAACACTGCATAACCAATTTAACGTATCTAACGTGGAATATTTCTGGGTAAAACAGCATATTCAGAGGAAATTAATGTAGAGTAGATGATCGCGATCATCCCTACCATTGCTCATATTATTGCCCAAAGGGTCACTTCTTCATTTTGCTTTCAGCTGACAGAGTGAAACCTGGCTTTTTGAGGACACGAATTTAATTTGTATCCTGTAACAGATTCATTTCCTAATGGCTGTGATTATCTTACATAAGACCCGTTTAGTGAAAACCACCTGCTCCTACCTTCTATGTGTGTTTTACACACACACAAACACACATACATACATACATACATACACACACACACACACACACACACACACACACACACCTCGAGGAGTGAGGGAGGCCTGCTTCTCCGCCTCCACCTGCTGCTGTCTGGAGCCTGTGGGCATGTTGTTGTAAATGCGTTTATAATGGTTGTAAACGGCCACTGCCAGAACCTTCTTAGCATGGTCCTGACCCACAACATACTTATCCAGATAAGCATAGATCTGCGAGAAAACAAAAACAGAGAGATTGTATATGAAGACGGAGACAACCAGCTAGATAACCATGTCACAGGGTGTTATACTGCTTTAAAATCTCAAAGTAAAAAGAATAACCAACTTTTTTAGGTGGTGGAGGGGGTTTCTGTTGGAAAGCCAACTTGACAGCTTCTGCTGCGGATTCCGGGTCTTTACTCAAACTCTTCTTAGAATCCGTTTCGGAAAGCACCACGAAAAAGTGGTGGCATTTTTCACATTTCACAAAGCGAGTTGATGCTACACAAAAGAGAAATAACATAGTGTAATTTTATTAAAATAATGGGACGGGACTGTTACTCATTCTACTCACTTTTAACTAGAGCTGCATGATTAATTGAAACTGAAATGTTGTTATTTAATAATAATAACAATAACAACATTAATAAAAATAAGTAAGAACAAAATTTCTTAAATCGCAATTTAAAATGCAATCTCAATGTTTTACTTTTAACTAAGCAACTTTTAAACCTTGTTACTAACTAAAGCACCAGCAGATGAAAAAGCAACTTGTGTGTGATTTATTTTTAGCATTGAACAGTTAGTTCAGTTAACACACTCTGGCCTACTTAAACATGCAAGGCCAAAAGAATCCATAACTCTTTGGAAACAAGGTCAGTAATAAATAAAAGTGATAATCTTGAGTAATCCCATATTACACACAGCAGACAAACAATTATGTGAAAAAATGAACAAAATCAAATAAAAATGAAATGGTAATAGAAAATTAAATCATAGAAAACAAATCAAGTACTCACAAACAAATGTTTCTACATGTGTGCAAGGATCTCCACATTTAGGGCATCTCAGCTGACTTCCTCCTTTGCCAGAATTATTTGAGCTGGATCTCTTTCCACTTCCTTCACCAACAGATTTCTTAAAAGGAAGACAAGTATATTTATATATATATAAAAAACTAATTCCAGAAAGAGGATGAATTTAATTACATTGTTATTTCCTTCTTAAACCCTTCTAGTCAGAGAACAGGGATTGCATGACAAGCAACGCTGTATATCTATCATCATACCTTTCCACCGTCTCCATCTTTCATCCCATCTTTTGAAGCAAAGTACACGGAAGTCTCGGAGAATGACCTGATGGGAACACGGCGTGCCAGACGAACCTCACGAGCTCCTGGGAGCCTCAGTGACAGGAATTGGACCCTGGAGCCGGATATTCCTGTGTCACATACACAAACATGAGACCTTCAGGAGGAAATTCACTCAAAATAACAATTACATGACGCCAGTTACGAAATCATTATCATGTTGTTTAGAGTGCCTCTACAGGACATTGGCAACAAATTTTACACTTTACTAGAACAGAAATCAAATATCCAACCATTAAAAGAATGTTACTTATCAGACTATAGGAGTCTTGACAAAGAACACTATTATTTTTTCATTTTATGAATCTTGAAGGCCATTTTAAATAACAAACAGGCAAAACTAGCAGCCAAATAAATGATGACACCTTAAACATCATAACAATTCCTAAATTAAATCACTATTGTAGGTGAACATTTTAATAAACAATCTGGTTAAAGACAATTCTAATATGTAGGCTAACGTTACAGCAATATATGCACTTGTCAACAACTGTCTATTATTTTATTGTTTTACTTTATAAAGCATTTAAATCTACTTTTCTATATGAGGGTGGATGTAAATGTTTGTGTATCACTGAACATCATTTATGGTTTGTTTGTTTGTTTATTGTTAGCGCACCAGCAGAAGCGCTAGCAAAACTAACTAACGTCAGGCTAAGAAACAAAAAAACATCAATATTTCTCAAAATACGACTTTCTTCTTACCTTTATGAGCAGAATTTATGAGTTTTCTCGCTGCTAAAGCACACGTACACGACATGTTTCAGAGTTGTTTTGTTTTTTGACGAACTGAATCGGTTGATTTTGAGGAGCGCTGGGAGGTTAGCGCTAGCTGAGAGCTAACCCACTGAAAGCCATTCAATATAGGCCCAACAATAATAAATGACTTACACAGAATCTGCTAATTAAATAAAAATCAATCAAACATATTAATATACGAAAAGCGTTATTTTGGAAGCTGCTATATGCAGCTGAACTAAACACACACTGCTGTCGGAACTAGGCACTGTGATACAAGTAAATAACTGATGACACTCTTGAATCACTGAATCATTCTGACAGAGAATCATTTGTGTCAGTGAATCCATCTGCGAAGATTCAAACAAACGGGTCAGTGAATCGCTAGTCAATGAATAAATTGCGTCACCAGTGAATCAAATGAATCGATGAATCAATCGAATCAATATGTAACACTGAATTATGACACTGCGCACCGGTCCAATACACACAGACATACATAAATAACTGTCCTGTAACAACTGTACAGAGTATAACGTTACAGAGAAAAGTACAACGTGTACGTGTGATTGCACACCTGCTATTATCTTATTCAAGATGAACACAATTACTAAAAATAAATTAAACTTTCCAATCTACATAGCATTTAAATATTACCAGATAAAGGTTTTTTTTTTTTTTTTTAAACAACACGAAAGTGAATCAAAGATGACAGATTTTTTTTTTCTGTTATTTTTGGGTGAACTACCCCTTTAATAGCGCTCTCCAATGCGCATGCGCGCAGTTAGCAGTCGCTGATTGGCTGGTGTGATCGTGTGTAGTCAATCGTTTGCTTCTGGCTGCGGAAGCTGCTGTCATGTGATGTAGCGAAAGGATACAATGTTTTTTCAAACCTGTGGATGAAAGGCATTAAAAGGTGATTTATTTCATGAATCGACACGGTAACATTTTCTCATCTATTGCTCGAAATGGTCTCCTGAATATAACGATTATTTTAGAGATACCGTCCTTTTTATATTGTGTTATAATTGCGGGAATTGTGTATGTATGTTCAGTTGTCGCATTAACTCACTAGACCATTTTGTACTCTAGTCACATGTTTTCTATGTTGAAATACATGAAAGGGGTGTAAAATCAATACTTTTTTCTTTTCTTTTTTTTACATGAAATGAAATTTCACTGAATACCTCTTCTTTTCATCTAAATTACAAGTATTGTGTTGATCATGTCAGTTATTCTGAGAGGCTTGCACTTATTTAATCAAACATTTAATTTACATTTCAGCAATGGAGGAGATAAGAGTATCTCCTGATTATAACTGGTTCAGAAGCACTGTACCTCTGAAAAGAGTAAGTCTATCTATCTATCTATCTATCTCATCTTTTTAAATTTGAATTAAGGCAGAAAACAGGATGCTAACTGTCATTTGTCATTGTTATTTTCATGTAAGAAAGTAGAATTAAAACGAGAAAAAAAACAAATCATAGAACTGCTGTACCAAATGTAAATTATGTATTTTTTTCTCTGTCATATATGATACTAATGTAGCTCATTTGTGAGAATTTCTGCCTTTGTGTCTTTAGATAATTGTGGATGATGATGACAGTAAAGTCTGGTCGTTGTATGATGCTGGGCCAAAAAATATCAGATGTCCCATCATCTTCCTCCCACCCGTGAGCGGCACCGCAGAGGTTTTCTTCCAGCAGGTTCTGGCTCTCTCCGGATGGGGCTACCGTGTCATTTCGGTATGTTCTCTCGCACATCAACTAGAGAGAGACCTGGCTGCGATAAAATATATTTGTTAATTAATAGGGTTTATTCGGTTGCTTGCGATTTCCAACATGGTAATTTATGTAACCAACATGCCCTTGTGCTGCTCTTCTGACATTATTGCTTTTGTTCTTACGTAACTTGATATTGCTTTACACAGCTCCAGTATCCTGTCTATTGGGATCTGCTGGAATTTTGTGATGGATTTAGGAAGCTTTTAGACCACTTACAACTTGACAAGGTATGGGAAATTGATTATTTTATACATGCAAGATGGGAAATCACAACTCTCTTTCACAACCTGTTTTTCTGTCTTTGTGCAGGTGCACTTGTTCGGTGCATCTCTGGGTGGATTCCTGGCTCAGAAATTTGCCGAAGTCACACATAAATCTCCCAGAGTTCACTCTCTAGTCCTGTGCAACTCATTTAGTGACACATCGATCTTCAACCAGACATGGACAGCAAACAGGTAAAGACTTACAGAATACTGATAACTTTCCCAGTGGTAATGTCTCCATCCTTGTGGACTTTTTCCTCATTCTCTTTCTTTTCTAGTTTCTGGTTGATGCCTGCGTTCATGCTCAAAAAGATTGTGCTTGGTAACTTTGCCAAAGGACCCGTGGACCCAAAAATGGCCGATGCAATCGACTTTATGGTTGACAGAGTGAGTTCTTCTACCATACTGACTGTTTTGGAAGTTTTGATGACATACTTTATTAGTGTAACTATGTGTGATTCTACAACTTTTGACCCACCTCCATTAAAAAATGGCCACAGAAAAATTCCTAAAAATATCAATGTTAATTTTTTGCCATAAGGACGTTTAACATGAAAAACTACCCAGATTTTGTTAAACATGTAAATGTGCTAACATTCATTGTACTGAAATATTTTATTGGGTAGTTAAATCAAGCCAAATCTAGTTCTTGTGCTTGAGCTGGATTGATGTAGTTAGTAATAGATCTTATACTGATGTGTGAACTTCTGTGAAGGTAAATTTGTCTCACTCTTTGCTCATTTATCAACAAAGTGTGCTTTGTTTATTTGTGTTTCAGCTGGAAAGCTTGAACCAGAGTGAACTGGCTTCTCGACTCACACTGAATTGCCAAAACTCCTACGTGGAACCTCACAAGATAAAGGATGTTGCTGTCACCATAATGGATGTAGGTCTTTTTTTTATAAATAGGCTAGAAAACAACTGTTAAAAACAGTTTAAATGATTTTGACCTCCTTTTCTCTTAGGTTTTTGATCAGAGCGCCCTGTCACATGAGGCAAAGGAAGAGATGTATAAGCTGTACCCAAATGCTAGAAGAGCTCATCTCAAAACAGGCGGAAACTTCCCTTATCTCTGCAGAAGTGCAGAAGTTAACCTGTACATACAAGTGAGTCCACTGTTTCAAGCTGTTTAAAGGAACATTTCAACCTAAATTTTAAGTTTAATTATTTACTCACCCTGGTGTTGTTCCAAACCCCAATGATTTTCTTTCTTTCTTCTGTGGAACATGTATGAAGAAAATTTGAAGCTTCAAAAAAGAAGCAAAAACCCTGTAAAGTAGTCGGATTTGTTTCTGAATCTTAGCCACATGATAGCTTTGTGTGAGAAACAGACAGTTATTGAAGTCCTAGCTGTCCTTGATCAATCACAATGTCCAATCTTGAACAAATCATTCTTTTTCATCGAATTCAGAAAGCTGGTCTAAATGATTCATTCTCGAATTTAAAAACTCACAACTTAATGATCTGGTTGGAGCAGTCAATGTCTTACTGGAGGGGAAGATTATCAGTAGCTTTGTTTCCATCCACCTATTTTTATGCAAATTTTGGATTATTGCTTTAAAAAAAAAGCTGGATCCAATAAGAAGACATGCATAAACTACAATGGAAACACATTTGCTGAATAAATCCCTCGATGTGTTGCAAAAAACTCATGTGAATTTCCTCAACAGAGGATGTGATTGGACTGGACGGGATTAGATTAGTGGACCAATTTCATTGCACATCATCTTAAATTTTGGTTTGATCATTCTGAAATGCCTGAGCCAAAGTCTGTCATCCGAATGATTTGGTGTAATGACCTTCCAGAACTGTCCCACACGATTGCGTTCTCAAACACCAGTCATTCGCCTCCGAACGCAAGATAACAAGACAGCGTTTATTGCATTTCATCTGTGCGCTCTGAGGCGAAAGTCATTCATGATGTTGGAAAAAATTGCCACAGTGGCTTTCCACATTCCAGCAACTTCTGTTTTTATTACAGATATCGTGCCAATTTCTCAGGAAGTGACTATTTTGTTCTCTTGAACACGGGATGGAAATGTTGCTTTATTTGCAGATGTTTTATGCGATAATCCAGTTTTGCACATTAGTTAAATTTGCAACTTTGGATGGAAACAAAGCTAGTGAATAACAACATAAATCTCAGTCTGTTTTGAAAACATATGGAGCACTTTTATGATACTTAAGCTTAAAATTTTTATTGAGTAGCAATAAAAACGACACACATAGCCCTAGAGCCCCATCATACACCCGTTGCAATGCGGCGCCAGACACAACGCAAGTGTTTTTTGCTTGTTTCAGCCCGACGCAGTTATCATTTTCATGTCCTGAGCCACGTTGTTTAAATAGCAAATGCATCTGCACCTATTTGTGCGCCCCTGGGCGTGCTGGTCTGAAAACGAGGTGTGTTCAGGCGCATTGTTGGCGCGTTGCTATTTTGAGGCAACTGAAATAGACTGGGCCATTGACCAACTAAAACCTGGTCTAAAGTCAATGGCGCAGTATTTTTTTATTTTTGTTGTTTAAAGGGCGCATTATCCTATAGGCGGGTCCACAACGCGCATACATTCTGCTTATTACACACACACATGCAGCAGCACACAAACATGCCAAATATTAAAAATAAAAGGATTACAATGTAAAAGATTATTATTGTGTACATAAAGATATGGTGGAATCCGGCTTGTCCCGTAGATGGTCTTGCTCGCTTTAACCTCACGCACGAGCAGACCCTTTTCCCCTCTGGAGACTCGTTCAGTTTTTCCGCTTGTAAATTCCGCCATGTGAATAGCGAATCCGCCATGGCGCGAGCGCAACTGGCTTTTAAAGGGAATGGGAGATGAGACTCTGATTGGTTTATTGCACGTTACACCCAAAACACACACATTACCCATTAAGAGAGTAGGGACAACCCTTTTAGACCATATTTCCTGTCGTTAAACTAGCAAAAGTGGATTGGACACATGCGCTTTAGACCATGTGCTTAGATTGTTAAAATAGGGCCCCTGGTGTTGTTATGATTTCAGGTGCTTAATTTGCACTGTTACTCTGGTTTTAATCTGTAGATACACCTGCGCCAGTTTCATGGGACACGGTACGCCGCCATCAGTCCAGAGATGGTCAGCGCAGAGGAGCTGGAGGTGCAAAGGACAAATCTGAGCAACAACAGTGAGAGTGATGATGAATCATAGAGGCTTCATGCAAACATTCTCTGAATGATGAATAGATGAATCAGGAGTTTGACCTGATTCAGCTACACAACATTTAGAGATCACGTTTCGGTATTCTGTTTTTCTATACCTTTAAGTCAGTTAAATGTGAATGGACTTTATAGAGCCTATTTTTACTTTATGGAAAATAAACAATATTTTGATATAATATTATGACTGTAAATAAGTGAAATTGATTACATAGTTAGGATTTTCATATAATGCCGTATTTTGACCCGGTTGCCTTACACAATATACATAAAAAGCACTTTTAACTCCTTGAATTTAATTTTCTGCCTTTTGTATGTTGGTGTTATTTTCTGTTTTGCATTTGTTTTTTTTGTATGAATGTTGTCAGCATTATTATTTCTGTTGTTTATTTGAGTCATGCACTGATATAAAATGAAACTAATTTCAACACAAGATTGTATAAATCTTTCACTTTTTCCAAATTACCTATGAGGAGTCCTTGATTTAGAAACAAATGAAAATGTGTCATTATTTACTTAAAATAAAGCCGTTTAACCACAAAAGCCAGATATTGATAATTGTTGTAGATTTACAACTAATTTAAATGACTGTAATTCAGTTACAAGTTTTGCATTTGCTAAACTCATACTTTTTTTTCTTTCTAATAATAATTCTGTATTGGGTGCAAATCTGCCTTTTCTGCCTTGTTTGTAATGTAATAATTTGACCTTATGTTTATTAGTATTTTCTTTCCCTGTTGAGAAGGAGCATTTGTAAATACAAGTCTACAGTTAAATGAACCACTAAAGCATTACCATACAATTCAAACACTGTTACGGCTATACAGTATTTACATAAGAATCACAGATCAATGAATTGGGATTGTATGGCATGCAAATAATTTTTTTTTTTTTTGGACCAGTATCATCTGAATACCCTGGTATATGTATAGTATTCATTGAGTACCATGATATTATGATCTAATACGTCACAATATTTTTTGGAAAAAGCCAGCACATTAAAGTCGGCATGAAATCAAAGTGAATAATTCTTTTTTTTTTTAAATGAAAATTTCATTGTTTATTATAAATGATTCATCCATGCATACAATTTTTTAAAATTCATGTTCCTTCATAATCTTTAATCAAAATAACTTCTCCCTTTTGCAGCGTCATCTCTTCTCTTCTGTGATGACGTGTTTACTGGCGTGAGGGCGGGACAACCTGTCACTCACATGACATCCACCAATAGCAAACCACAACCAATCATCTCCCCATGGACAAAATCAAGTCCTGCCCTTCATTTTTTCTTGTTCAAGAAGCCTTTTTACTCTGATATACATCACAATAGGGAAGAAAAGACAATCGCAACTTCCGTTTCATGCTGTCTTTAATATGTTATAGACACCTTAGCAAGTTTAATACTCATGATTAAGAGTTTGTTCAAACCCCTAATAATGAGCAATGCCTTGGCAACACCACTAATACTTTGTTGGAGAAAACCTTCTATCAACAAAAATAAAGGAACACAGATATTTGTTTAATGAGCCAGTTGCTTGGACAGTTTGCAACATCATTCCAAAAGAAAAGAGCTGAATGTTCCTCAAATATGGTTGCTGTTGATAGTAGACTGGATGAGAACAGCGCAGCTTCTTTTAAAACTGAGAACAGTGATGCACTTTACTAGGTGGCGTCACAACACCTATCATTTGGGTTTGTGTACATAATGAAATTTGTACGTGTTGTGTGGTTACTATCTGAGAACCACAGGTGTCTGCCAATTTGCAACTTACTTCAAAAACATTTTCATGTGTCAATATTAACTTTTAACAAGACTTGTTTCAGTTCAGCACTGAATTTCCTGTTCAGTCACAATCCAGTAAAACGCTTACAAAAGTCATTATAGCTACAACAAAGATATCTGGATATAGTTTTAAGTGCAATTTACAATTTATTTTAATTAAAAAACAAACAAACAACAACATTGCTGGTCATGCTGCATACTGTGACTCTGCCAATACTTTAAAACAAGTCCACTTACAAATCAAACAGTTTCAGTAAGATTATGTCTTGTTAAACATTACAACCAACATTTACATATATCTTGCTTAGGCAGGCTGAACATATCCAGAAATTATGAATAATTAAATACATCTGCATTTGGGCTGGTATTGACACAAATTCCATGATTCACGATAAATTTTGATTCTAATTTCCAGGTTTGAGATTCGATTCATTTTCAATCTCGATTCAATATAGCTTTGGATATAGGGTACAGTAGCCTATGTAATTTTTTCTCAAGGAAAAAATCCCTCTCAAGTAATGCTGTAAAAACTATACAGGGAACCCTGTCATTTGGTATTACTATAATATTGAAAGTTTTCCGTCTTTCCGCTTTTGAAACACTGATTACATGAGACATATATATTTCAGTAAGTTGTACTGTATATTTTAACGTACCTACTGATGATCGGTTCATCCCTTCAGCAATCTGTCATGGCTCATTTAAGAGTGCCAAACGGTATCTATTGCATGAATTTCATAATAAAATTGATATAATTTGAAAGCTAAAACTTTGTTTCGTATGAAATTAACAAAACAAAGCTTATTGGATGGTAGGCACGCTACAAATAGGGCTTAGTGAATGGATATCAAAATGAGAATGATATCAGTATTGTTAACCAAGCTATAATCTGCATAAAATACTGTGGTGGTTTATTCTCTTAATTTCATACCACAGTCTTCTCTCTTTTTTCCCACAATCATATAACAACATTTGCACAATAACCAAAAGTTCGGGCTTTCAGTCTGGCGAATCCCATAATAATCAGCAGGTTGTTCAGTCAGGAGGGACTCAAACATTAGACACATTTAAACACACATAAATATGTGTTTCTCAGTATCCTGGGTAATGCAGCTGTGTTTAGCATTAGTTTTGCTTCTATTCTTAAAAATAACAATTTTAGCAGAAAAACTGCATTACAAATAAATAAAGGACAGAAAGACATGCAGACTGAATCAGATATTCTTCTGAAATTCATAAAAAATTCTTTCAGCATGACCAAAAAGTTGACATGTTATTGCTTTGTGAATTTTTCGACAAAGAAAAGAAACAATATCTACCTATGCTCCTAAAATAACGAATCTGGATCCACAGAAACGTATAGTTTCAATCCAAAGTCTGGTTAGCTGTGAATGTTTGCTCTCGTTGTGAACACACAATGTTTTCTTCTAAGTCACATCACTGAGGTTGTATTTTAGGTAGTGTTTGTGGTTCTTCAGTTCTCTGTGTTTCAAAAGCAATCTTCTGGTTGGTCTGCGCTCAATCCAGACTGATCTCTATGAATCTCCCATCACATTGCAGTGCATTTTTTAGCAGAAGACGGATCCGCATTTGCCTGCTGTCGCATGCTTTCTTTATGGAAGAAAAGAAAGTTATAAATGAGGGAAGGTGAAAGATAATGAAACTTCTAAAAATACTAATAAGTACTAATAAGTTACAAAACCCAGAGAGTTTCTTCTCTGCCTACAATCTTCTAAGGTGTAATCCTAGTCAAAATGGCATGTAAAACATTGGTTGGTCCTAATATGTCTATATTTTCCTATATTTTTTCCTAATATTTTCTATATTTTAAGTTGTCAGTTCTTGGTCAAAATAAGCTACAAATGAGACAGATTTTGTTTAAAATCAAACATCTAACCCAACTGGAAACCCACTTTATAAATGTACTGTACTGACATATCTTTCATGTCTGTGTGGCAAGTATTCGCTGAGTTTCGGTTCATTTTCAGAAGCGTTTCAGAATAGACCTCACTGAGAGAGACGACAGAATGCCCATCCTGTTTGATTTTGTTATTTTGCAAAAAGCACAACATTTTGTTATTATTGTATGCACACAAATAAAAGTAGACACTTAACAGTTTCGGATGATGTATAACACTACTCTGTATGACAAAAATCTACAGTTATTTGAGTCTTTTGCACTGATAAGAAAAAAGCGAGGGGGTTAAAATCGAACTCTAGGATTGCCTTCCAAAAAGACATGCAATTGAGCCTGAAATAATGCACATATGATGCATTAGGAGGGTTTAGGAACAGATCATTTACACATGAACTGTAATGATGAATTCACCTGCCAGGTCGATCCTTGAGATTCCGATCAGTCCTTCGTACAAGCCCTTGATGGGGTTTTGTCCAGCGGTGATCACACCGTGCAGCCAGATGAGCAGCATTCTGTGCCCGTGCTCCTTGTGGCTCTTTGTACCTTTTAAAGTTCAGAGCTTGTCATCACTATGGCAGATTGAACACATTTGGGCTGCCTGCTCTATGATCCTTGAACAATGCACTACATCTGGGAAAATGATGCAAATTAAAGGCTAGTGTAACTTTCAGTAATCCATTTAGTCTGAGTTGTAGTGGTGAGGAAGACTTCCAAGCAATATCTATCTAAGATTCCAGACCTCACATATTTAGATACATTTTGAATTTTTGTGCTTATTTTCTAATTAAAATATTTCAGGAAACTATTTGTATGCATTATCTGGGAATATGCACAATTTACCTTTGATTGTAACTTTCTTTTCAATCCTGTTATGTTGTGACATTTCATAATTTTTTGAAATTTGAATCACATTTTTGTACCAAAAAAAACATTTAATTTAAAAGTGTTGGGATCGATCTTATTTTGAAATTAGTCTCTAATGCTCACCAAGGGTGCAATTATTTGATTTATTGTTTACTCCAGTCTTCAGTGTCACATGATTCTTCAGAAATCATTCTAATATGCTGATTTGGTTCTCTAGAAACATTTCTTATTATTATCAACGTTGCAAACATTTGTGCTGCTTAATATTTTTGTAGAAACCGTGATACTTTTTTCATGATGATTTGAGTATACTTTATTTGAAATCGAAATCTTTAAAGCACCCTTGCTGAATAAAAGCTTTAATTTATATATCGGCAGCAGATCACAGCATTAGATGGTGTACCTGTCCACTGGTGCTCTATGGCTCGAATATGCGCTTCAGAGAACTTCCAGTGCCGAGCCAGTGTTTTCCACTCGCCTGGTTTGAGATACTTGGAGGAAAGTTTCCATAGGACGGATCGGATATGTTGTGTCTCCTGTTGATGGTCTTGCTTAAAGGTGAGACTTGTTCCCACCAGAGAGTCAGAGTCACTTGTCACATTTTCCTGGAGGGCAAATTAACACATTAAAAAATAACACACAATCTTTAATTATGATAGATAACAATTAAATAAGACTAAATGAAGCTTAATGTACATTGAACATACCTTTTCCCATTTGTAAAATCTATCAGCTTTGATAATCATGTCAACAACATTCACATGATTGCCTCGTGCTGCAACATCAAGTGATGTCTTCCCCTGCTGTAATATTTGAAGTAAACATCTTTTGTTTAATTGTTTGATCAGAATTGTATTACAATATGAAAATTTATCGTCCACACCCATGTATGTTAACTGGAAACTGCACCTTGTCGAGTAGATTGAGGTTGACTCCTGATATCAGGATCATCTCAGCGATGTTTAACCATCCGTGTTCTGCTGCTATGTGCAAAGCAGTTTGAAGCCGCTGTGAGGAACAATTGTTGAGCCATTTTCACAATCTCTGAAATCATCACCGTTTGCATTTGTAAATGTGAAATGAACCACACTCAAACTCAAACTCAACCACACTCACATTGTCAAAGATGTCCAGGTCGCATCCCGCATTGATAAGATCCTTCACTATTCCTGTGGAGTTGTTGAGAACTGCCAGGTGTAGAGCTGAAGTATGTTGCTGGAAGGGTATATGGTATAGAATAATGAAGTACAATCAATGGGTAGTAAAAGCAGAATCTTAGGGCGTTTTGACACTGGCAGTTTAGTTCGAAACAGGGCACGGTTTAAAAAACTGCTAATGTGAAAGCTGTCATGTGGACCCGGGTGCGCACAGGGGTACAGAACCCGAGACTAACTGAAGGAGGTGGTCTGAGTTCGGTTGCACTCGGTTCGGTTGAACTGTGGCGCGAATCGATTCACATGAATGTGAAAGCAACTCAGGTGCGCACTTGTTTAGCAAGAAAAGTAACCTGCGTATACATAAAAAAAAAAAAATTGTAGTCATGTGATAACTTATTTGTGACGTTTTAGCACCAGATTCACTTATTATGTAAATCAGATAAATTCGCAAATACACCCACAAAATTAGTGCTGACCACAATTTCCACGGCACAATTCCCCATCGTGATCATGTCAATTTTTTATTGTATTTTTTCCCTAAGATGATAGCGTCTACTGTCTGGATGTGGGCATTATGGAATGTGCTCTGGATGAGCACATATATATGCTGTATATTATATACTTTTATAATTATGCATATAAAGGGAAGGCATTTATTAATGTGATTTTTATGATTTATTCTTTTTAAGTCAGCAGTATTTGAATCATCAACTGTTATTTTACACAGAATGTTGGCAAGAAGATCTGAATCCATAATAAAAGTTCATAATGCATTTATATCATTTATGCATCCTACAGATACTTAACCCAAAGTGACTTAGACTTGCATTGCATTCAAGGTATACATTTTGTCAGTTCATGCATTCCCTAAGAATCAATTTAATTAACCGTAATGAATTTGGCCCACAAACATTCTCTCCTGCTCTACAGTAAATGTTATACTTCTTGAAAAGCAGGTTGTGGTGTTGGAATGTCAACTGAAGTTTTTTAGTACTCACAGTGTCTACTGAATCCAGACTGATCCCAGCCTGTACCAGCAGTCTGACCTCTCTACCCGAGCCATGCTGGGCCACCAGATGAAGAGCCGTTCTGTTGCTCTGTTAGAAGCAGCACATTAGCATTACCATTAATTTGCTGTACTGATAGCACATTGAAAACCTCATTCGTTATGATGAAGACTGCTGATAATATAAAACATTGTACTCACATGAGTAAGTTCATTGACATTGCAGCCAGCCTCCAGCAACAGTTTGATACACTCATGATGACCCCCTTCAGATGCCAAATGTAAAGCAGTCATGCCATCCTGATAAAAGATGACAATGTGAAGCAAATAAACGACATTAAACCAAAAAATCTCTTACAATTGGAGAGAGGCTTACAATGTTTCTTTCATCAATGTTCTCCCCGGTCTCCATAATCTTCTGTAGGACGTCGCTGTGGCCTTGCTTAGCTGCCAAATGCAGTGCGGTGTTCTCCTCCTGCAGTTAATGAACATATGACAATGCACATGTCTTTGACCTCATATCAACACACAGTGCCACACCACTTAAGTCTACAGTTTCTACTTTGGCATTTTGCATCTAAACTCAGCAAAAAAGAAACGTCTTTTATTTCCAGCAAATGTCCCCAGCAAGTAATTTTTTACTTAAATTTTTTTAAAAGTTTTTTTTAAAGTAAAAAAAAAACAGCAAGTAAAAGACGTCTAATAGCTGTCCAAACACAGCCCAGACGTCTATGCTAAAACAAGGCAAAATTTGGGCTGTCAGTGAAAATGTAATAGACGTCTAAACCATAGCCCAAGAATAGACTAGTCATCAATTAGATAACAAAGAAATAAAATGAGTGAAGAAATGGAACCAAACACCTTATCAATTTACTTTGCTTACATGATGGAATATAATACATTTCGCAAGTTATTTTGGCAAAAACAACATGTAACCAAATTCAAGGTTATTTTGGCTAGAAGTGGGTTACTCATAGCCAAACTATATCGGGTCTATAGTTAACCTAGACGGTGAAATGACGGCTATTGCTTGCTGGGATCTTAACATGTAAATATTTGTGTGACTATGAACATAGATTCAACAACAGAGGCATAAACTGAACAAATTTCACAGACATTTGACGAACAGAAATGGAATAATTAGTCCCTGAACAAAGAGGGGGTCAATATCAAAAGTAGCAGCCAGTATCTGGTGTGGCACCAACTGCTTTAAGTGCAAAAGTGCATCTCATCCTCATGGACTGAGCCAGATTTGCCCGTTCTTGCTGTTACTCCAAGTTTATGGAGTAAACTTGGAAGTTTATGGACATTGTAGTTTATTGCTCTATGAATCCTAGGCATCCTTCTTCTGATGTTTTCAGAGTCAGTAGAAAGGTCTCTTTAGTGTCCTAAGTTATTGTAATTGTGACGTTAATTGTCTACCACCTGTAAACTGTTAGTGTCTTATACAGGTTCACCACTGGCAAAATGGGCTTTCAATAAAACTTGCCTGTACAGTTGAAAGGTGAATTTATTTTTATTTTTTTTTAATCAGTGCTACTTGTCAAGAGTAAAAGCATGCACTGGACATGTTGAGCACGAAGGGTCAAATACTGCCTTGTTTTAGTAGGAAAAACTTCTACTACGCCAAATGGAGGGGATAAAACAGCATTATGGTAAAAATGAAACAATATGGCATCAGCTTTCTTACCTGTATGCAACGGCATTTTGCTTTGGGTTGTTGGGTGGAACTGACGGAACAGTTCCACCCAACAACCCGAAGCAAAATGCCGTCGCATACAGGTAAGAAAGCTGATGCCATATTGTTTCATTTTTACCATAATGCTGTTTAGAGCAGACAAAGTACGATACAATTTTCAGTGATAAACCTACTCTTACAATAGCTCATTTGTTAATAACCCTGTGTCAATGTGAATGTCCGTGGGCGAGGATACAACAATGCAGAAGTACTCTCTGTGGTTTTAATGAAAAGCCCTGGAGCTGTCAAAAGTCCTCTGAATGACGTGTTTTTCGCCATCTGGAGGACTTTTGCTTACAAATAAACATGAATTTCTTGGCCCCGGTAACACAGAGAAAGAGTAAACATTGTTAATTTACATATACTACCAACATATCAATACAAAGCGGGTTAAAAATCGGAGAAGTTACACTTAAAGAACTGTTCCACCAATGCATGTGCAATAATTGCTTATGGTGCATTGAAGAAGCATGAAAAACATTGTTTCAACCCTTTACAGTAAAGATCTGTAGAGCTTATTTGGATTTTACGAAATTATCTTTAAAATACAGTCACCTGAAAAAGGGACATTTCTTTTTTTTCTGAGTTTAGTAGTAGAGAAAATCTAATTAGCACACACTGAGGGGCGTCTGTGCATCTGTGACTCTTGCTGTCCCTCACCTTGTCCTTGAGATCATGAGCACAGCCCATACCAATGAGAAACTCCACCACCTCCAGGTGTCCATGCTCTGCGGCTAAATGAAACGCCGTCTTACCTGACTGACACAACAGATGGAGACACTTTAGAAAGGACATAATGCACTACTTTCCATAAATGTTTTACAGCTGTTAACATTACATTTCAATGGTTAATAAAAACGTTGACAGAAAGCACAATGAAACTCCAGAATATTGATCATTTGATATTGGTATTATTTAATTTCATCATAATCTCATCATAAACTTGTGTGTAATGAATAGCATAATTCATAACAACTGGAAACACTCAAATCTATTTTTAAAGACAACATGACATCACAATTGACATTCATAATAAATGTCCCACAATCCATATTGACTGTGCAGGATTCATTTATTTTCCTCATCTCTGAATTGAGCAGCAAAAGCCATAGAGACAGAGAAAAATAATATCAGTGAATTAATTTGATATAAGCAATCCAAACAAAAAATCCACACATAATGGATAAAATGTTGTCATGTCATACTATTTATGAATTACATTAAACAAAAAAGAAGTCTTTTACCTTATTGATGCTTGAAAGTTCCTGTTTACTGTATGCTTTTTAAGTCAACAAAACTCTTCCTTGAGTCAATTCCTCAAAGTCCTTCCTCGAAAATGTTTAACTGATATTTGCACGAACTGTGCAATCATCAAGGTCATTATCACTCTCAAACGAAACACAGCTCTCTTCTACTTTCAAGACTTGAATCGATTCATAAAACTGAGCCTCAAAAGACTTTTAGCACTTACAACATAGATCAGAGAATGCTGCAAATCTTTGTTTTAAAGGGTCTGCAAATGCAGTATGTTAGAAGAAAAACCCAACATTTTTGCAAAACTGATCAAAATGTTATGTGATCAAAATATGACAAACTGTGTCAACTCTTTCCACAGCCACAAAAATTCCCTAGTGTAAAAGCAACTGAAAGTTACCATGAAATAGAAGCTGCAATAGTCTTTTCTTCCCCATATTCCCAATAGGGAATCCCAATAGTCTTTTCTTCCCTACATTCTTCCTAGGAAAACTGTCTCTGGAATGAGAAAAAAAATGTAGGGCAGGACTTGATTTAGTCTTTCGGAAATTGATTGGATTGTTGGAAGTTGGGTGTTGATAACTAAATGGCGGCAGATCCGAATGCCAGTTTGCAGTCAGTTGTGGAGGATATTTAGTCCCACCATCTATCACACCATTACAGGTGTGATATAAACACAATTAAACAAATTCGATCTCAGATTAACCTGACATCGCTAGCTTCCGTTACTACTAGCACAACACGCTAGTAATTCGCTACTGCTAGCCTGTTAACGCGCCACCCGTGCGCTCAGCTATTTTTTTTTTGTTTATTTTTCTCTCGCGCGCCCGCGCCTTTGAGTTCATTAAAAGCTGCTCAGGTGAGTAAGAATCAGTCAACAAACACGGTGAGTAATGTCTTGTCCTGTTATTGTCACCTGCACTTCATGTCACATGTTTAGCATAGCCTTCTCTGTTGGCAATATAGGATTTATATGTGATAAATGCAAGGAGTCAGTTAGGCTGACAGAGAAGATTTCAGAATTAGAGGCACGCATCCAAACTTTAATTGAGGATAGTAAGAGTGCTAGAGCTTTAGATACTATTTTGGATGCGCCTAGCGTGAACTCTTTACATGGTGCGGTTCCAGCTGAAGTAGTGCCTGAGCAGTACTACATCAAAGCAATTACTTAGCATAAATGTAAGCTATTTGGTGATTGCAAACGGCTCTGAAAGTGTGAGTATGTAGATCACGCAACAGCACCGTGTGTTAAGTAAGTATATAAGAATAAGATCTCTGTAATAAAAGACATTACACTTTAAGATCATGGGTATTGTGAGAAAAAAAGATTCTCACCTTGTCGGTTTTATTAAGCTGCACGTTTTCCAGATCTTCCATGATATACTCCAGAATACTGATGTGACCCCTCTGGGCAGCACAGTGCAAAAGATTCAAGCCATTCTGAGGACAAAAGAAATGTGACAGTTCAGTCACTGAGATGCATTGAAATTGATGTTGAAGTTTGTATCTAGGGCAGTACACAGTACAATCCCATTTTTATGGTGAGTGAGCAGAGCACATTGAGTGAGAAGCTACCACTGTCTTCATATAAGATATCTGAAACTTGTCAAGGATTTACTTACTTTGTTTTCAGAGGTGAGCTTCGCCCCGGTTGAGACAAGGATCTTTAGGATTGACAGGTGACCAAACCACGCCGACAAGAGCAGAGCATTCATACCAAACTGGAAAACAAATAAGATTAAGAATGTCTATACAGTCACATGACTTTTGAAGAACAAGCCTAATGCAGGGTTATTATTGTAACTTAAAACTAAAACCATAAAAAACATTTCCATTACTTGAAATAAAAATAACATTAACTAAAATAAAAATAAAATAACTTATTTTAGTTTAGTTTAACTTGAAATATTAAAACAACAAAACTAAAATTGAATAAAAACTATAAAGACATATTTAAAAAAAAAAACACATTTGAAAAAAACAACAAATTTACAAAAACTTTAAAAAAGCAGAAAATATCTAAATTCGAAATATTAACAAAAACTATAAAAATGAACAAAATCTAAAATAACACTAGCCTAAATGGACTTTTCCATTTTCCATAAAGGTGCAGTAAGCGATATCTGAGAAACACTGTTGATATTTGAAATCAACCCAAAACAAACACACTCCTCCATTCATTGTTTCAGCCCCCAAAATGCACGAACACGCAATGCAAGAGTGGATGTCTCTTTATCATAGCAGAAGCGAAGCAAAATAAAGCTTTGCGAAAATAAAGTGAAGATGATAAACGAATGACAAGGAAAAACAAACAAAAAACTAACATACAGTACACAAGAGTATACACAAGCAAGAGTTTGATGTTAGTTGCCAGTAGCACAGACTCAAAATCAGTGTTTCTCACGTATGGAGCAGAAACAAAGCAACTTCTGCATCTGATTTCAGGCCATCCCACTTCAGTCTCTCCAGCGCTGGAAAGCTTTTCTAACATTAACGAGGGTCCTAAAGCTTTTGCCTGATCATAACCCTTCTTTTTCCAGTGATATTCCTTTTCTTTTTTTGTAATGTCTCTCAGCCATCTCTCTTTCTACAGTCTTTCTTCAGTTCAAATCTCCCTCTTGCTCACTTTCTCTCTTCCCCCATCATGAGTGGACACACCCCCTACTGCTGATTGGCTCCAAGTGTCTTGTGGTGCTCTGTCCGATCCACTTTCAACAGCGTTTCTCAGTAATCGCTTACTGTACCTTGGAATTATTTGATGATAATCCCATTCAGATAAAGTTTTATGAACAGCACTGTGTTTGTTGAATATGGATATGAAATGACACTAAAATGCTTTGACAGACTAGCCAGTTGATGTGACATGCTATAATTGATCTAATTTATTTTTATTATAAACTGCATTTTTCAGATCATTTTAATTCCCTGTGTAATTTTATAAAATAATTTAATTATTCTGCACACAATTTTTATGATCTAGGCCCTAGGACATGGACAAGTTTTACTATAAAAAATAATTGTCCCTCAGGAGGACTATTTATGTGTACTTAAAATAAAAGTTATATAAAAACATTGACCAGTCACAGTATTTAAACACTTTCTATATGCTTTCACTTTACATTGTATATACATTATAATCTAAAAATGAAATGTCTTTTTATATAAAAAAATAAATAAAATCCCCATCACTCACTAAACTAATCAATTATCTAAAAATGTTTTGCCTTGCACTTCAGGGTCACTCTTTGTCTCTTCAACTATTGTTGTTGGTGTAACAAGCACATAGCCTCCAGTAATATACAGGCCACATGGTGAATGAACAGCAGCCCATTAAAGATTTACCAGGTGGAGCAGTATTTCTCTCATTTGTGCTCATACAGTAAATAAACATGAAACTTTATAAAATATTCAGCCTAAAATGTAACTAAATTCGAACATGTTTCCTGTTACAGTTTGGCAGCGTACAGAATGCATTTGACACGTACGCTGTCCATATCATCCACATCCATGTCGTGGTCTAGCAGTAGACGCAGGGCCTGTTCACTGCCAGCTCCAGCTGCCCAGTGCAGGGCCTTACGGTCCATCTGTAAAATGAAAATCACATATTAATCACTGACTCACGAGCCATGCTTCGCCATGGTTTAAGATGGTAAATAATACTGTTGTCTGGGGTAAAATAAGGGTCATATCCTGTGCTGAGGACCACAACATGTGTGTTTCCGACACTCTGGTGTATAACTGGGAAAAACAAAACATTCCAGGCAGAGAAATTGGCATGGTGAAAGGCAACATAACTTCCTCTGACACAGCTTCCTGTCCAGTTTGTTCAGTGTGCTTTGCTGTGTCACCATGTTCAGAAGTGCACACATCATAGTTTATTTAGCATTTGTATGAACGTATTATTTCAAACTTATTTTATTTTGACAAATTTGGCCACATCCTGGGGCATTTATAAACATCTTTTACTAGAAGTTAAATGTTTAATATAATAATGTACATAACCAACTGTGCATGTGTCAGTCCTCAACCAGTTCCTGTAGATTTGCAATGTTCACGTATGTTTCTGTTGGTTCAGTGTTGGCTATATCTCACCTTATTTTTGACTTTGATGTCCACCCCTCTTCTTATCAGCTCCTGCATTCTGACAGTGTCATTCCTCTTCGCAGCATCATGAAACTCCTTCTCTGAGCAAAGCACTAGAGAGACATGAAAGTGAAAGGTGACAGGAGTTATTTATGGTGTATACAGGTACAGTACAAACATCAGCAACATACATGATGCATCAACAAAATTCATATGTCATGTTTCTGTTATTTTTCCAGATATTGTCTCTTTCTAGATTATAAATTATATTACTGAAAATGTTACACATAATTGTAGAGATATGTGCTTATTGAATGACTCAACTATAGATACAACTCAAGCAGGGAGTGCCGTCATTGTAAAGGTTTTAAAAATATATGGTCACAAAATATTTATATTACATGTGAATACTATTAAAAAATAATCAGTAGAGCTGGTTGTAATGGGCAGATCAGCCTAGCCCTACAAAACGAGTCTCTTTTGTCTATTAGGCTACAGTAACATTTTTAATAGTAACTATTTAGTCGCCACAGTTGGTTTGATAAGCCACCTCCTCATACATTGAGATTATACATTTGTTGCCATTAAATATCCTATATTTCTCTCACTTGCCCCAGTTTCTGTCTGTACCGCACTACAACACTGTCACTATTTCAATTCACTGTTTTAACACTCACATATATCGTCTTCGGACACCAGTCCGTCTTCCATCGTCATCGATTGATGGTGTGTTATGTCTCCGATGTGCGCATCTTCTGATAAATGTCTACATTTTCATCTTTTGATGTGATGTTCGGCTGTGTTTCTGAATCCTCACTCTGCCGAGCTCAAGCCTGCCGCTTTGGGACATGACGAATCCTGCTGAAGCGAACGAAGCCTCATGAATATTAATCACGCCGTGCTGACGTTTCTTCGGATCCCTCCAATGGCGAAGCCTGTCATTCTAAATATTAATGACATTGGGCAAAAGTTATGTCCAATGGCGAATTGTTAGTTAATGAATATTAAGTAGGTTGTGTAGACGTTGTTTTGTGACGTTCCAACGACCAAATGTTGGTTATGTATTTTAATATAGCCTATTCGTTGCCACTTTATAGCCAATAATGTTTTTTTTTTTACTATGTTAAGCACCTTACTCCTTAAATGTGCATAAAAGGAAAGTAGCCTAGTAACCTATGGTTTCCTGATTTGCTTGCTTGGTAAATACTCTGAGAAAAAAAGGTAGAAAAGCTGTCAATGCGACAGTACCCTTCAAATGGGTTCTAATATGTACCATTTAGGTACTAATATGTACACTTTTGGTACCAATATGTACCTTTGAGGGACTAATACGCACTCTTTAGGTATAAAGTTGTGCCTTTTGAAAAGGTACCACCAGTGACAGCTTTTGTAGCCTACCTTTTTTTCTGAGAGTAATAATATTGTAAGGACAAATACATATGATTTCAAATACATTATGAGATATGAATCTACAAATGCTGTGCTACACCATTTCATAGGCTACTCTTTGTGAGTTTATTTGCTCATGGTATTATTCATTTATGAAATCTCATCATTTAATTTTCTGTTCTTCTCCAAATAATTAAATTCATTATTATCAGACTCTTTTCATCGATAGCTGATTCTTATTGCATCTATTTCCTTATCAGATTTGATCTTTGTCGTGTAACAATAGGCAATTGAGCTTGTGTTTCTGCCTGTTGGCTTTGAGTAAACTAAACTGGACAAACATTGATCTGTTTGATGAACACAAAGAGCTGTGACCCATTATTATGAGAAACCTCCACTAGAGAGAGCTGCAGACTCACATACTGCTTTGTATGTCATGGTGACAGGTTTCTCGCTAGCTTCACTTCCAAAACTAATTTCTGGCCCATTTCATTTTCCATGCACAGCTGTTGGGACTAATAGGCCATTTAACGTTTGTAAGTCACAAGTTGAGTTGATTTGTTGCATAGTGGCATAACTGTTTAAGCAATGCATGCTGGATAGAGAAGCAATCCAATATTCAATGTGCAAATATTTAAAATGATCAAAATGTTTTGTTGCAAAAAATAAATAAAAATCAGCAATGCATTAAAAAAACATGCTGTCATACTTGGAGCATTATGTTGTCCAATACTGCAAATTTAACAAGCCTTTAAAAAAAATAGATTTTGAATACAGTTTGCATGCAACAATAAACATTTAAAATAGTAAGCATGTAGGCATTCAGTTATCATCTCGAAAATATCAATGCTTTTTAGTTAAATAGTCACGTTAAAAATCACATTACTTCTAGTTACTTCTGTTCTATTCTATTCCTTCTAGTTTATTCATTACATCACACATAATTATATGTGTGCATGTGTAGATGCATACAGTGTAAATATTTAAAATATAGGTAGAAATTAGAATAGTATGCTCATGCTGTTTCAAACGTGGCTTCATGTGCACACAAAACAGTCACTAGGGAAACAAAGCAGACTTTGTTCCAAAAAACATCTCCTATCATGCCAGCAGAGGGAGACGAGTGAAACTTAAGGCCTACTACGCTGTTGTCTACGCTGTATTTTGATAATTCAAAAGGAAAAGGACAATACAGATCACTTCTATAAAAGGAGGAAATAGAGAATACTGTGTAACAAAAAAACATTATACCAACTCTAATGAAAATTTCTGGATATTAAAGGCCGTAAAGTTCAGGATCATATTGGTCAACAGGACTACATGCTCCTGATATCTTAATGTTTCATTTTCAGATTGACTTTGACATTGCAAAGCAACATTGAAACGTTAGCCTAGGGCTTTTTTAATGTGTAAAAGAGGTAGGCTATCTTTGGTCTGTGTAGTTGTGGTAAGCAGGCAGTGTTCTGTTGATCAGTTCCACATTTTGCAAATCTAAAGTATAATGCGGAACTGATTCTTTAGGCTAAAAAAGAAGAATACCTGCCCATTTCTACACACACACACCCACCAGACTGATTACTGTAACTCACATGTACTCTGTTTATGTAGTCCAGTTAATAACATCACAAAAAAAACACTTCCTGTTTTAGTCAATTCTAAACATACCAAGAATTTGTGTACGACTGTGCATGTATACAGCTCGAACACTGCATTTGTATTTCAGTTGTTGCAGCACAGTTGATTTAATTAGAAATACACACAAACATTGAAAATAGTGTGTATAAAAGAAAGAAATGTTAATAAACTTACAACTAAAAAAGACTAATCCAACTCCGTTCTAGTAGAAAGTCAAATAGTTTTGGAGAAACTGAAAATAGCATTCATTTGAAACATTCTTTGATTAATTTAATGCAAGTGATAAAAGCACCAATTTCTTTAAAAAAAAGCATAAACATGACAAACATTTCAAAGGTACTGCATATAATATTTAATATATTAAAATGGACAGAAAAAGCCACAAAGAGTCCGACAACACAGTGAATATTAAAGACATTCTGTCTTTATTTAGACACGCCTTGCAAAGCAATTATTTCCCATTTTTGCACATTTAATATGCATTTAGATAATTAAAAAAACATTAGTCCAGTTAGTGAATGCAATTAACAGATACTGTAAGACATAATATAACAATCAGCCTCTTCAAAATTCAATAGTAAACATTTAACAGTAAACAGTAATTCTAAATTTGTTCTTAAGCTTTGTTTTAGACAGACAACGAACATGAATATGTCAGAACATTAATAACTTAAATATTAAGCATTTCACTGGCGGCAGTGTTATTTACAACATAATGTTCAAATATTCATCAAGCATTAAAAATATGAGTACAATTCGAAACGTCAGAGGGAAATTGGGAAATTAAACGCTAAAAGAAATGTACTGCGCAAAGGACAAAGAACTAAGATGAATCTCATTATCAAAGACTATACTTTATATCAAAGAGTATTTACATGTAAGATCATATCTAACAAAATGGTACCACAAAAAAACACTTTTCATCATGGGAATATTCTACAATAATTTGAATTACAACTAACTTGATGTTACCATCTCATACACAAGTTGGTTTTGCAGACACTCAGTAACCGTTTACCTATAAAAAACAAATTTATATATGGGGGCTGTGGTAACCAGCTATATCTGCGTAAAGAAACTAAAGGTGACATGCCGATTGGGCTATGCAGCAGGAAGCTAGTATCTGTAGATTATTAATAGACGGTGTGAAGAGTGAACCGCTGTGGCCACATCATCAGTATGACAGAACACAATGGACAGAACATTTACTTACAGCGTGTGCATGATTATGTGTCTTTTCGCAGTGCTACCATTATGTGCAAACACTTCGAGAAGAAGAAAATGGCAGCAAATGAAGACAACTGGGTGAAGCTTCAACTTAAAGTTGTGACTCCTACAATACCGTTCAAAAGTCTGGGGTCAGAAAGATTTTTTAAGAAGAAATTAATGCTTTTAATACACATTAAATTGATCAAAAGTGACAGTAAAGACATTTATGAACTTTCTATTAATCAAAGAATCATGAAAATAAAAATATATTACGGCTTCAACATTGCACAATTGTTTGTAACAGATAATATCAAATAATAAGACTAAATTACACTTTTACATTTATTAAAATAGAAAAGTTATTTTAAAATGTAATCATATTTCACAATATTACTGTTTTCACTGTATTTTGATCAAATAAATTAGCCTAGGTGAGCATAAGAGATTATTATCGATCCCAAACTTTAGAACTGTATTGGTGAACATTTTAAATAGTAAAATGGATATTCTTTAGATTAGGTAGTCATTAGATCATGGAATAATGTTTACTCTTCACCTTTACTATGATTTCATATCTGATACATTTCAAATGAATCATTTTAAACGTGGTGAAAACATCTCTGAATCATTCAGAACTGAATAGGCATCTTGCTAACACAAAACAGAAGACTAACTGTAAACTCTGGCCTGCACTTTCCACAACAGACATGGACCAGGAAATATATAGTTATGTTGTACACTACTATCCATGTGCTATATATTTTGTTTTAAACTGTGATTAACCATTATTTCTTATATTTTAGGTATTTTATGATCAACAAGGTTTAAAGGTGCTGTAATTTATTATTATTATTTTCAGATATCACTGAAATTGATGTCTTAAGAAAAACACTTGTCTCTTTGTCTTGGCTCTGTAAACAGCAAAAGAGCAGGAGAGCAGCCAATCAGAAAACAGTCTTCAGGAAAATCTCCCTGTGAATTACCGCGCACATTCGGGTTGGCTGAGAAGGCTTTGAAAGGCGGAGTTTTGGAAAGAGGATGTGTGGTTAAAGGGACGGCTGGTCTAATTCAGTTTAGTTAGCAAAATGGCTGCAATAGCTTACTGTATTTTTAAAAGTGGGAAATTGAACAAAAATTGAAAAGTGAACAAAACAACTTTAAAAAGCACTTCGGTATCTCTCCTCGATTTCTCATTTTCACTAGCTCTAGCTCACTATGTTCCTTCACACATCATTTTAAACCCCTTTTTTACACAGGAGTTGCAGTGCAAAATTCAAAATACAACATAAACCGTTCAACAAACGTGTTAGCGTAAAAAGCTAACTTATCCCAATAGTGGTTATGTGCACATGTTATTTATGGGGATTTGTCATCTGATACATGAGGCACACATTTTGTGTACAACAAATCTTCAAATCTACAGAACAAAGTGCGATATATAACTAAGACCAAAATCATTAGGAAATTGATGGAATAAGAAACAAATCCTAAAGAGAGTCTGAAGCAAGCTAAAAACACACTTGACATTACAGCAGGTGAGCTAACTAGCTGTTTCTCCACAAAATAAAATGTAGCATGTACAAATTTAGCTCTTGAGGTTTTACTTATTTTGGAGAGAAAATGTTTTTTCAGCCTTGCAACAATGCGTAGGCCTGCAGTATCACCGTCTAGAGGCTTCGTAGCTACATTAGCAAAACTGTAAGGCATCTTAGCCTTGCGGGGTTTAAACAATAGCTTGGAGATTTGAAAATTGGGGTAAGAATTGCATTTGATCATTAGCATACTGAACATTTTCAGCATAGATCATCCCTATAGGTTCTTTCCACCAACACTTACCATTACCAACTTAATCTGTTGCTTTTGTTATGATCTTTAAGGCTCCTGGCTTCCCGTAAGAACTGGTCAGCTTTCCTGAGCTTCTCCATTGCTTCGTTGAGCAAGATCTCTGGACTTGCTTCCCCCTTCATTTCCGCCTCTCCGCTCTGTCCAGTTGCGATTGAATTCAGCAGCTCTCCCGTCGCTTCTATCTCAAAAGACACTTTGCTTTGCAAGTCCTTCATGTCACTTCCATGCCGTTTAATTGGTATCTCTTTTCCCTCGATTTCCACCTTCTCTGCGTTCTCCGCAAGGAGGTCTCCTAGGGATGCGGAGCGAGCCTTGGAAGAATGCTTGAGAGGCATAGAGAGAAACAGGGACTTGTTGGCACAATGGCTTGGGGTTGGATTTGCACTGGGAACTGAGGTCTCTGGGGTGGTGGACGGGCTTTTTAACGATGGCTCCTCCAAACTCTTCTCTTTGCTGTCGGATGGTTCTAGATCATCCTCGCTGGTCTCTAAATCTAGTACCTGGGAGCTTCCCTTGAGCTTTGGGGAGGACGGCGTAACTTGTTCACCAGTCTCAGACTCTTCTCCTGAGTGTTGACCACTGTCTAAAGACTTCTCCTCCAACTCTTCGCTTGACACATCGCCAACAGGCTCAGTTTTGGGTTCTGGAATCGTCAATTTGATGTCATCTGTTTTTGAAGACTGCTCAGAGACCTTTTCTGAAGACAAAATGGTGGTGTCGGTAAGGACCATTGGGCCACTTTGTGGGGGAGTGTCCTCCTTTTTGGCAGGTGCCTTAAATGGCTTCTTCTTGGGTGGAGCAGGGGGACCAGGACTCTTTTTTACAGATTCAGGGGTCGAAAGTGGAGTAAGATTAAGTTGGCAAGGTTCTTCTGAGGTTGCCACTTCTCCAGTGGTGTCTGAGTCTTTCTTTGAAATTTTCACTTCTTGTTCAGCACTAGGTTCTTTTGATGGCATAGAGGGTGAATCCCACATGACTACTTGGGGTTTCATTATCTTTTTGGACACGACAAAGGTCTCTCCCTCTTCTGACTTGTTCTGGTCTTCTTTCTCGTTTGAAGCTCCATTCACTTTGGTACCTTCACCGTCAACCTCCTCAGTTTTCTCTTGAGGTTCTTTTTCCTCTGTTGTGACCGTGGCTGGTGTTACCGGTTGGCTGGGCTTCATATGTTTGGATGGAGGATTAGGGGGCTGGACGCTCTTGGTGGAGGAGGTTCGTTCAGAAGTGTCAGTGTTATCTGCTTCAACCTCTGCTTTACTGTCTGAGATATTCTCCTCAACAGCAGCCCCATCAACAGATCCACAGGGTTTAGCTTCCTTTGATGGAGGCATCGGTGGCATTAGAATCTTCTTTTGCGGTGCAGCTTCCTCATTTTTGGGCTCATCCTCTTCATGGATTTCACAGGGTTTGTTGTCTTTCGATGGCGGCATGGGTGGCTTTATAACTTTCTTCTGAGGAGTGGACTCTTCATCGATGCCCTCCTCTTGAATGCTGTTCATTGTCACAGATGGTTTAGAAGTTTCAGTCTGTTTATCCTCTTCTGTATTCAAGCAATGAGTTCCATTCGGCATGGTAACTTCACCATCAAGGTCTAGTCTCAATATTCCATCACTTGAGACATTCGCAACCTGTAAGAATAGCCAGAATAGTATATTTAGAGGATATTGCTGGATTATTGTGCTCAGGGATTCACAATACATACATTTCCATTCAAAAGTTTTGGCTCAGTACGATAAAAAAATAAAAAAAATAAAAAATGTATTCAGCAAGGATGCATTAAGTTATAATAAAGTGACAGTAAAGACATTGAAAATAAAAACAAATGTTTATTGAGCAGCAAATCAGCATATAAGAATGATTTATGAAGAATCATGAGACACTGAAGACTGAACTAATGGCTTCTGGAAAAAAATGCACTTTAAAATATAATAAAATAGAAAAAAAATATTTTCAATTCTAATATTATATCTTAAGACTGCTCACTGTTCAAATAAATGTAGTCTAGGTGAACATAAGAGATTTCTTCAAAAGCATTAAACAACTCAAAATTGCATATTTAATTGTGCATGCTCATTTCCTTTATTACCTTATATTACATTATGCTGTTGTGACGCCTAAATTAACAATGCATTTATTAATTTATTAAAAGCATTTATTTTATCTTTCAGAATTTTTGTATTTAAAGGGGGGGTACAATGGTGTTTCATGTATTCAGAGTTGTTTACAGTGTTAAAGAGATGGATTCTCGTGCATAACATGGCCAAAGTTTTTAAAAAATATTTTGGACGAATAACGGAGAATTTCTGTGCCGAAAATCTTACTTCCGGGTTGGTACAAGTTTCGGCTGGTTTTTTTTCGACCGTGGATCTAATGACGTAGACCAAAGTGGAACTCCTTATATGAGCATTTCTCCCGGAAAAGCGCGGCCGCGCACACGTCGACCAGAGGAGAGCGAGACCGCGCACATCAACGCGCTTCAACAGGAAATCATCGGCAGCGCTGCATAGTGTCTCCAAAGTGTGTTTTTGGATGTGAGGGAAAGCTTCCCAAAGAACCCAGCGTTAGGAACAGTGGATGCAGATTGTTGTGTAGTTGTGTAGACTGTTTGTTCCCTGCATTTCGACGATGAATGTTTTATAAACAAAGCCCAGATCGACGGATTCTCTCTATGGCTCTGGCTTCGCCCACACGGCCCGCCTCCAGACGCTCGGGTTTTTTCGGAAAGACTCGGTACAGCCTATCTTTAAACTAAAGAAACTAATAAAACTAAAGACTTTTTGGAGATATGAAGGATGCAATACTACTCTATAGGTACTCAAGATTAACAGGAGATTGAGTGAAAATGAGCATTTCACCCCCCCTTTAATAGTTTTAGACGAATTATAAAATTTTAATATTAGCCATTTATTGGCTAAAATTGTATCTATGCATCCCTTAATTATCCCCCAACAGGGATGATAAATGTTAATAGGCTTTTTTGTATGTTTGAAACAATTATATCGTACCTCCTTCATGTGTATCCTTGTTGGCGGTCTTCTTCCACGGTTCCCCTTAGGTCGAGTCCGAGTAACATGTTCTAATGAGCAGCTTTCATCAACTTTTACCTGAGATACAAACCATAAAAAATAAGCAGCTAGCTTGGTATAAGTAACTGTAATTATGGTCATGTATGGATTCAATGTAAGCATTGGTACGTTTTTTTTTTTGCATGGCATGGCCTTATTTATATAAGTGTCTTCAAATATCACAGGAAAGTTTAATAGCTAAACAATGAACAGTACCTCATCAAAAATTTTGTTCTTTGCCTTATTGATTCCTTCAGCGAGTGCCTTGATCCAGGCTTCTTTTTCCTCCGGATTTTGTGCCTGAAGTTTGACATCTTGGACCTAAAATGAACACCACAAATTTAGATGAAGTCTTTGAAAATAGTATATGCATACACATAAAAAAAAACACATTAAAATAATTACAGCTTCAGTTGCACATGCTAAACCTATTTTACTTTTCTTTACGAAATAAAATTCTGAAATAACCCTGGATTCAATGTCATGTTGCCCGCACCTAATATTATGGTGGACCACATGCATTATCTGCAGACCACATTTTAACAAATATATTCAGTACTCTATGCACGTTTTATCAAGTATCCAGTTTCTGTTTTGCAATGAACATCCCTAAATACTGAAATACTGAAACATCACTAAAAAACAAAGTGATTTGTCCGTAGGATGTTTGTTTTTATATCCCATTGTTGAGCTGTGTTAGGTTTATATGAAGTGTGTCTAGCATCCTGTATTTTGCCAGGCTCAGCATGAGCCTCCGAAGTACACTTCACCCTAAAAAAAAAAATGAAAAGATTTATGTTCTTAGAGTAGGGTGTGCCTAAAATATTCAGAAAAAGTGAAACAGGAGGGTTTGGAATCTCTTAAATCTTTAAACTCTTTTCAAGAACTACAGTACTTGAAGTTTAATTATAAAATAAAACACTAGGCTGTGGTGTCTGACTCATTCAGCTGGCTGGTCACAATATTCAGGAGAGGAAAAAGTGACATGATGGTCTGGCTGTTCTTTAAACGCACACACACACACACACACACACATTTTCTCTTCTAGAGAAGTCTCTTGACATCTGCTGAGCTCTTTGCAGTTCGCCAACGCTTCTCGTCATCTGTTAGTAATAAAGCATATTTCGCCTGTTAGGTATCTTCCGCATTTCTAAAGTCCTCTCCCCACCTCCAAGACTCTCTAGATTCAGAGCACATGGATTCACGTATAGTAAACACTGAATATACCGAATATGCTAAAGAATTCTACAAATATTAACAGAATAAAATCTCTTTTTGTAAGAGATATGGGCTCATAATATGACACATAGTGTATGTCCAAAAGTTATGACATATCATGTGCATGTCACTCCCTTAGGATGAAGTCATCATGTACCATCAACTCTAATGTGCCAGGAAACAACAGTTTGACACACAGTAACAAGATCCAGCAGTCTACAAGCATAAAGTGAAATTAATCTTTAAAAAATATATATATCTTTTTGTCAAAACAAAAAAAAGAATTTGAATGCTTAAATATTTTTAAAACATTTAATGCCCTTAAAACTGTATCTGGGTCAATTATGTGACATTCTTTTTCACACATCTATTAATTTATTCAAAAATACATTAATAATGCAATTCATACAAACAATGATTTCAATACGCCTCTTCTATTATTAACAAGCTTTCAATTTCTGAATTAAGATGCATTTCTGTGGGGCTTAAAATACAATTATAAGTGGGTAAAACCATCTGGAGCGCTCATTAAAAGAAGTATAAACAATGATTATTTACATTATTGTCATTTTCAATATTTACAATTATTTACATTATTACGTACATTATTAAGAGAAAATTTGAAAAGTTGCCAACTAACTAAAATAAAATAAGTTCAAGTACTAAAAAATAAAGTACTATTATTGAAGCTAAATCTGAAATAAAGGTAAAGATAAATACAAATTTAAAAACAAAAACTAATAAAAAATAACATAAGCACATATGTTTACAAAAATCGAAAATATAAAAATAGAAGCTAATTCAAAATATTAATAAATACTTTAAAAGTATATAAATAATACTAAAATAACACTTATTTAAAGTGTAAGAAAAATAATATTACATCTCATTTTTGAGTTAACCTATCAAAGCAACTTTTTTACAATATTCTTACACTCTACATATAATCTATGGAGGAAAATCCACTTTTCACTAGAAAGTGAAAATATGATGGTTTGCGGCTGTTTTGATATACCACAAGTATTTGCAAGGTTACACAGGAAATCTTGCCTCTGCCTTTTGAATATATAAACACTAGGACAGGAAGTGATGCTCTGCTAAAGCTTTTCTCACGATGAGTGGGTTAACATTTGAACTTTTTGAAAACCTTTTTAACAAAGCATTAGAAACATGTGAAAAACTGGGCTATGAAACCTTTGTGGTGCTAATCATGAAGTACAGTGCCAAAAACATACTTATATGAATTACTAACCCAAGATAAAATATGCAAAATCTGAAACATGGAACAAGATAACCCTGGATGAGGTCCTGTAGCACAGGATGTTTATCAATTTTTATCTTACATTTTATAAGTGTCGCGATTTCTGACACCAAGGACAAAGACAAGCACGACTCAGCTATTTTGAACATGCAACAGCCGACCTTTCACATATGCGTTCTGTCATTATTTACAGTAAATGTGAAATCGGTGAAGTGGCACAGCGCATGAGGCATGAGTAACCGTCTCATCATTGGTCATGTGTCCGTTCAGATATGTGTCTGATTCATTAGACTCAGTACAATGACCTAGTGTGTGCCTCTAGTGCGTGCCATATTGAACTAATGACGTCACAACTGCAAGCCAGCCATCGACAACTGTGCATTGCATTGTCATCCTAATGTGAGCCACTCTTTATATCACATACAAAAGGAATGGTAGACTGATTTACTTGACGTTGTACTGTGCTGAAATGTTAATTATTACCTTGTTACCGCTCTTGGGGCTTCGTATTAGTACCAGCCTGTGTTTCTTCTTGAAGGGACTCTTTAACTCGTGACAAGTGACATAGTTGTCCAAGTCCACTTTCTCCAGGCATGTTGTTAATTCCTGCACGACAGGGAAAAGTGTTCTATTTGTAAAAGGATAAACCAAAAAATGTATATTATTCGAAAGATGCTAATTCATGGAGTTTTAGCTACGATCCATTTAAAGGGATAGTTAATCCAAAAATGATAATTGTGTCACCATTTACTCACCCTAATGTTGTTTCAAACCTGTATGACTGACTCTCTTTCATAGAAAACAGTTAGCATAATGTTCACACTGCATTAAGACTAAAAATAGTCAGTCATTATGACTTGTCCACTACATTTGTGTGTGTGTGTGTGTTGAGAACAGATCCAAAAATCTGACCACTGTGGGTCATCATTCGCTTTTACTGTATGAAAAAAAGATGCCTGGATATTCTGATAAAAATAACAGATGAAGGAGAGTCATACGGATTTAAAAAGATGGTGGTGAGTAAACGACAGAATTTTCATGGGTTTGTGGTGAAAATCAAGTTTTTAATGTTTTTTATATGTCTATGTGGTGTTTTTAATATGCTTTAAAACAAACCATGTGCAAATGCATAAGTCAGCACCATTGCTGAGTATATTCTCCTTAAATCTGCAGTGAACCAAAGACAGTCTCAAAAACACGGTTTGAAATCGCTGGAGTTTCTGACGTCACAAACTACCTTGTAACCAATCATGTCAACGAGTGGATCTCTGGGCTAGTGTGAGTGAGTGGAGGCGGGGCTAATTTGCATATTCATAAAACCACATATACTAAATAAGGCAAAGGTAGAGTTACATTCAAACTATTTTAAGGCAGAATATTTTTAAAACATTTTTAAAAACGTTTAAATATGTAATTTTTAAAATGACTAAAAAAATTGTCACATAAAAAAAAAAAAAGACATTTAAGTGATTTCATTTGTGATTTTGCTTTCTTATGGGAGTGTTATGTCTTCATTCTTCAAGTGAAGGTAGATGTTTTAGTACACTGTTGTGAAACTATTTATTTCACCAAAACAACAAATGACTTGATAAAGCATAGATGGCTAATGATAAATCTAAATTTGTTCTGCTTTGCATTTGGGATGGAAATCAGTAAAGATCCATCCAAAAACAAAAACTAGCTTTCTAGAAAACTTGTGCACATTATTCTTATGGGGACAAAATCCATTTCCATTTCCCATATTCCATTTCCCTTGACACAGGAGGCTATTGTTAACCAATGTTATGCTTAAAGGGATAGTTCACCCAAAAATGAAAATTCTATCATTTACTCACTCTTATGTTTTCCAAACCTGAGTAAGTTTATTTCCTCTGCTGAACACAAATCAAGTGTTGATGTCAGAAGAATAATGTCAGTAGCCAAAGTGTTGATGGGCTCAATTGACTTCCATAGTATTTTTTTTTTCATACCAGTCAATGGTGCCCCACAACTGTTTGGTTCCCAACATTCTTCCAAAATATCTTAATTTGTGCTCAGCAGAAGAAAGAAATTCATTCAGGTTTGAGGGTGAGTAAATGATGACAGAATTTTCATTTTTGGGTGAACTATCCCTTTAATGTTAACCAACAGCCAAATACTGTAGCTACAAATAAAAAATTGTTTTAGCAAAGGGAATGAAAACTTTACAATCCAATCCATTTCCCAATGGATATACGATCAAGTCATTTTTCTTGTGCAACATTATATTTTACTCAGAAATAAATCACATTATGGAAGTACAACGGGGTTGTTGTTTCATAGTCTAGGTTTTATCATGATTTAGCAGACTTACCTCATTCTCATAGACCTCAATCACTGTTCGGTCCAGCTGAATGTACCGGTCCTTGTAGCTGCTCAAGAACTTCCCTGAAGACTTCTTCAACCAGCCCGCCTTCCCAGCGCTCCTCACCTCTTTAGGCTTGGCTGGCTCCTCTTTCACACCCTGTTTTGCCAAGGAATAAGGAATCAGCATTTCTTTGTGAACCAACATTTCAGTTTGACTTGGCATGCATTGAGATTTGAGTCCAGCGAGAGCATTCCTGAAATGGGAGGTTTGCATGTAGCGGATAGATTATCATTTTTGGCAGGTCTGGGTTTCATGTGACCTTCAACACCTTTTCAGACTTAATAAATAAAAGGGACGGATGACGCCTTATTTCCACATCTGTTGCGTTTCGTTTTTCACAGCCTTCTCACGACTTTTGAGGATCTTATCTGGTTTTATCATTCAGCATACTTCTAACCTCTAAAATTTAACATTGAAGGTGCAATATTACTTGTGAGAACACCCTTAAAAATAACGCTGAAGTAGGTTTATTATCATTGACTTAAACTGAAACTATTGAAAACTATTTTAGTCATTGAAATAAATCAGAAAAAAACCTGTATTAGATAACGGGTTTTTAGTTAAAACATTTAGCATTTAGTTCAAAACTAAATGAAGACTATCTGACAGTTATAAATGTTGCCTTGTTGAATGTCAAAGCACTCAAATGACTAATTGGAAATAAATAAAAACTAAAACTATAAAAATGTCAAAACATAACAAATGTACAAAAAAATAGTCTGAAATTAAAACAAACACTGAAAACACATTCCCGGGCAATTTTTTTTTTTTAATGGTCTTAACCATTTAAATCACTAGTCAGGAAATTAGCAAGAATTGTTCAATGTTCCAGTCAATGTTAATGGCTTCAAACTGTTCAAGTAGTTGAAAAGTGTCTCCCAGTTAATTTGAGTTTAATGTGGAACAAATATTCACTATAGGGTTCAAATCTAGACTCTGACCAGGCCAAAACATGAACCTGATGAACTTGTTCACAAGCCACTTCTTGATTCTCTTTGTAATTTGGGCAGGAACATCGTCTTGTTAAAAAATAACATCTGATCATTCCTCTTTAGATAACAACTTTTCATTTGTAGGAAGCAAGCCATTCCTAGTTTATGAAGCCAAATCTAGTTCTAACCATCAAGATAAGATACAGGCAAATATAGTTGTATGCCTTTTGAATAAAGTTTTGCATATTTTATTAGATTAATAAAATCAAATGCGCCCCACTGCAGTCGTATTTGGACTTCCCAGGGATTTTGAATGTGAGGAAATTCCTCAGGATGTCTCTTTAGAGGGTCATTGAGCTGTTTTTCCACTTTCACTGCGGGCCTTTGGAAAGAGCAGCGTGTGCTATAGAAGGTACAGGTGTCCGAGGGAGGAAAAATGGGGACTTTCTCACACTGCCCTGTCCGGGAAACTAACATCGGCAACAGGTCACTCATGCCCTCGCACTGTCTGTGCTGAGGGAGGAGATTGGAGCGTGAGGGAGCCTCTTTGTTTTTCTTGTTCTGTTTGTGTGTAAATTGGAGCAGAGCGCACAGGAACATCACAACACACTCAATGGAGAGAGAGAGAGAGAGAGAGGGAGGGAGTCTTTGGGTGGGACGGAAAAATCCATATTATGAAAAAACAGAGTGGAGCCCATTTGGATTCAAAAGCAGAGTGAGGCAGAGTGTTTTACAGTGCAAAATAAAGCATGAAATAAGCCAAGACATATGTTAACCTCACTTTAGTCAAACAGGAACTTGCAGTACTAGATGAGATAATTTAAGAAAGCGAGAAGTTTCATTAGTGGTATCTTCTGAGGCTAACATCAGTATTGCTATTTCTCATACTGGGGTTGTGCAGCTCATTAACACCCGATGCATTTTGCAGTTTGACTTGTCACAAATTTGTGCTAATGAAAACGTGATCATATATGATTTTCACATGGTGGCTGATCACATGAGCCAGAAAAATTAATTAATGGAGGAACTCGTGCTCTATCTAGAGACCAGAATATCATAGAGCTTTAGGTTTGGGCTCTTCTGACTTCTAAAAACTCATTTAACGTTTATAGTGACGTACTTGATAGAAAATAGGAAGAGCCATTTTATTGTGTTTGGCATGCAGTGTAAATGTGTGTGAAAACCACGTTTCATTTATGCAGTGTAAAAACCTATTTGATCAATAAGTCATGGAAACATATGTTTTTACATTACTTTTACTCAAAAATAATTTATGCAATGTCAACTTTATGTTTTATAAGTTATACGAGATTCAACTGGATTTTAAGTCAGTTTTTATATAATTTAAGTTGAAATTACTTGTAACAGCTAATTTGGTTATACTTGATTTAAAGAAGCAACAGAACTCAAGTTATTTCAGTGTTATTTTTTTTATAGGTTGTTGTTGTTTGCAGTTTTGAAACTTTGAAATTGAAACTGTGCTGAGTTACATTTTATTCTTGGTAATTTGGCGTGCAGTTTCCATACGCTTTGCGCACTGTTTTATGAAGGCCCACCCCGTTGAACATTTCTGGCCTCACCCTCGATTTACATAATAAAAGTAATTCATAATAATAATAACAATTGTATAAAGCTTCTTTAAAGGTAGATTCTTAAGGCAGTTCATGTAAGTCATGATGACAAAAAAGCTTTAAAACTGGTTTCTAATGCAGAATATGCTAGAAGCTTTATGCATAAACTCATAAACTATTCTAGATTATTGTATAGTGAGGTACATCTTAGCAATCATGTGTTTCATATACATCCAAAAAGCCATGCACGCACAAAGCTCCATCTGGGTCTAATATCAGAGCCCTACGCTGTGCGCTGACCTGGCCGGTGTCAACTCGCCACACATCTAAATATGAATCATCTGTGCGGTTCTTCTCAAGACCAGAGCGACTGAACTTGTTCAAAGACTCAAACTGCAGATTTTGGCGAGCATATAACTTTCCATCGATAAATAATAGTTGTCTAAAGACAAATAGAAACCTGTTCACTCAAACAACTGTTGCAGTATCGTTGTAGTATATTTGCAAAATCTCCAGCAGGGAAGTGTAAAACATGAATACCAATCAGAGAAGTATAAAAGAGGAAATAGTAACCAAAGTTACAGATTTTACAGGAATAAAGAATTCTTGCTAAACTAGTTCTTACTAATTACTTAACAGAAAGGGGACAGCAAGGACAACTGTCAGTGTGAAACCAGGTCAATCCTAACAAAGAAGGAATCAATTGGAATGCGCAAGTGCTTTTGCATCTCACTGCTTTTAGTGGGTGCATGGTGTGGCCTAGCGGCTCAAACTTGGAGCCAGAATGTATAAGGCTGATGGTTTGAGCCCTGCAAGGAAATAGGTCCAGCTTGTTTTGGTCACAAACCGCCCATTTATGCCATTATATAAAGGGACCAACCACAGTTCATTTTGTTTTTATGTGCTATTTAGGGGCTGGTAAATATGAAATGGTTGATACCACAATAAAATGTCATTAAAACAATTGCACATCATTATAAAAAAGAAATTACCAGAAATATTTGTAGAATATTTCAAATTTCTGTCAATCAAAAAAATAATACACTACCGTTACATGTTTGGAGTCAGTACGTTTTCTTAATACTTTTATTCAACCAGGATGCATTAAATTGATCAAAAGCGTCAGTAAAGACATTTATAATGTTACAAAAGATTTCTGATATAGATAAATGCTCTTCTTTTTAACTTTATATTTGTCAAAGAATCCTGAAATTAAAAAAAAAAAAAAAATGTACCATGGTTTTCACAAAATTGTTATGCAGCACAATTGTTTTCAACATTGATAATAATAAGAAATGTTTCTTGAGCAGTAAATCAGCATATTAGAATGATTTCTGAAGGATCATGTGACACTGAATTCTGGAGTAATGATGCTGAAAATTCAGCTTTATCAAATTTCTATTAAAAAACAAACATTATTATTTTAAATTGCAATAATATTTCACAATATTTCTAGATTTTAAACTGTATTTTTTATCAAATAAATGAAGCCTTGGAGAGCAAAAGAGACTTCTTTTAAAAACGTTAAAACATTTTACCAACTCCAAACTTTTGAATGGCGTGTAATGGTAACTTTTCAAATCTGAATACACAATTCTGCTAATGATGCATACATCTTTATTTGCTACTATGCGTTTCAAACAAAACCGTTTAAATGTTTGGGTGCAAAATGCATCAGATGTTTAGTGAACGGACTGTGGGTGGTCTGAGTCCTGGCGGGATTTGGGTGTCTTGCTCAAGGTTACAATGGTCGTAGCTCATGGAGCGATGCAGACATTAGGCTGATAGTGAAAATCCAAATGACTAAAAATAATATACAAGTGCTTTTTTACTGGTACTGCTTTTAAATGTATATGACAAGCTGAAAAAGAAGAGGGAAACCTCATTAAGAGCTTCATTAAGATGCGAACACTGGGTGATCTTCATAAAAAAAACCAAAAAAAAACAGTGAACAGAAAGTATTTCTGAAGTATATAAATCACAGATGTACTCCCACAACAACCAAAACTTACTATGACCACAACAGCAGCTGGTCTTTGTCTTAACACCACATTAAATTGGGAATGTTTTTCCATGCTGTCATTATGTTCAGATAAATATGGCATCAAATTGGCTGTGATTTAGTGCCATTCAGGCTGCATTGAAGGCACAAATGGATTCCTTTACACAAACATCTGTGACTATTTATCTTGATTCCCATTTCAACTCAGGACACTTCTGCTCTAATACATGATAACCAAGATGGCATACTAACGTCAAGATAATGCTGTCTCATCTTATAAAAAGCTAAATAAAGATTCAAGTTATGTCTGTGTATGCAACATATTAACAATGTGGGTTTCAGCTTTGCCTTCCAGCACCACTGACCAATGTTACTTCCTTGTTTCAGTAAACGTTTCCTGAAACAACTTCTTCAAATAAGAGGATCTTTTTGGCAGAAATCTATGTTTTGTTTCACTTATAGATAGTTGAAAGAAAATATAGAGACAGACAGACGAACAGAAATACAGACAGAAATAGATAGATAGATAGATAGATAGATAGATAGATAGATAAACAGACCGACAGGCATATAGATGATAGATAGATAGATAGATAGATAGATAGATAGATACCACTGGATGGGCTGATAGATGGAACAGGGTCAAAAACATGCCAAAACTAACCATCTATCTATCTATCTATCTATCTATCTATCTATCTATCTATCTATCTATGTCCATCTATTTGTTATCTATCTGTCTGTCAGTCAGTCTGTTTATCTGTCTATTTATCTATTTATTATCTATCTATCTATCTATCTATCTATCTATCTATCATCTATTTGCCTGTCAGTCTGTTGCTCTATCTATCTATCTATCTATCTATCTATCTATCTATCTATCTATCTATCTCTGTCGGTCTGTTGCTCTATCTATCTATCTATCTATCTATCTATCTATCTATCTATCTATCTATCTATCTATCTATCTATCTATCTATGCCTGTCGGTCTGTTGCTCTATCTATCTATCTATCTATCTATCTATCTATCTACAAACACAAGCTTTGACTTAGAGGGGCGTTGGATGCTGCTAAAGTACTTCACTTCCTGGTGCCGATCTAAAAGCTGCATCACCTCGATCTGATTAACAAAATATTAATACTTCTTCACACTGATTCTGTTGGACCATTTACAATAAGTTTTTGTTTCAGTGCACAAAGACGCTTCAAATACACAAGTGATGCAACCATTTTAACACTTAGTTTCCGTGAGAGAATAACAGTAACAGCACTGACTAAATCAAGAGAGTTTTACTTAAAAAAAAAAAGTTAGACTTTAAAGTGAGTTTTACTTCACGTACGTCGCCAATAATGGGGGTTAAAAGTTGTGACAAAGGTTGTTTATTTTAAATAAAGTTTAAGCATTTTTAAATATCACTTGTAAAACACCATATGTATATCGAAAAAGAAAGCTATATTAAATACTCACATCTTCCATGATATAAAAACAAAGATCCCGTTATGCGCAAAAGAAAACGCTCGACGCAGGACTTTATCTCGGGTTAAAACTGTTGATCTCTCTTCGTCTCAACTTTCTCACATCCAACATGACGATGAAAAACAAGGAACTGTGTATGAGTCTGAAATGTAACGGGACTCTGCTGCTCTTAGTCTTTTCCTCTTTCGACTTCAACACAACAGTTAAGTTTGAGGCTTGAAAAAAAAAAAGTTTGGTTTCCGGTAAGTCCCCAAAAGCCTCAGCCGCTGCCAAGAGACACACGGCTGCATCTCAAAACAACAGTGAGCAGTCTATCTAGATAGCCTTGGAACGCGAAGAATTCGATCTCTAAGCTTGTCTCTTACAAAAATCCATAGACAGACTTAGTGTGCGAGGTATAAAATGCCATTTTTGACACTTTTAAACGTGTATTGGATATTTTCGATTCATCTCGCGCACCATTTGGCGTCCCTAACACGTCAACTATTTGAAAGATGTTTTAACAAAACTACAAAGTATTTTATTAGTAATATTAAAAATGAACAATGACGTGATAAATAATGACAGTATTTATCTTTAGTCAGATTCATTTAGTGTTGTTCCCTCCTGAAATTAATGCTGCTTTCACGCCAAGTCACCGTAAATAAAGCTTCGAATCGCTCTCGCGGTACTTTGATGTCATACACCCTATCGGTCCGCACAGCGCCGCTTCAAGCCGAACACATGCAGTGGCCACGTGGTACCATACAAGAAGTCGTAGCTCTCAGAAAATTAGGAGTTTACACATTGTACCTAATTACCGTAAAGATTCTGCACTGTAAAAAGCCTTCACGTGCTTGTAGAACTTGTAATTATAATTTACGCCATGGTGTGAATGCGCACCATAACGAAAATATCGGGTTGCGTCCGAAATCGCATAGCTACTCTCTTGAGTAGGTTCTTATTTTGAACAAGTACTTTTCCCTACTCTTTTATGAGTAGCCTACTGTGAATTCGGACATACTCACATACTGTTTCTCACCTACTAGGCCAATAGTAGGCAAGTAGCCTATGTGATTTCGAATGCAGCCCTCGAGTTAGCTCGAGTGGTTACTTCCTCGGGCAAGGTTACTGAAATGTTATAAAAAACCTTTTAAAGTGAAGATAAATGTATACGTAAAATAAACAAGACCTTCCAATTATATGTTTTTGACAGCTTTAGCAGGCCTCAAATTATAGGGTCCCCAAAAACTCATCATAATTCACACCCTGACAACTTGCTAAGCTATAATGCTCAAAGATGCTGTCTTTAGGAAGCACACTAACTCTAGATCGACATACAAATTTGACGCGGTTGGTGGTGGTCTTTTTTTTTTTATCAATTAATTATCTAAATATTATTAGAAATGTTCATGTTTGCATTTGCTTAAGACCTTTCATTTGAACTCGCAGACAGATTAGGGAAATATAGGCTGTCTGCAAATAAATGAATGTCATAAATAACAAAACAAGTGTCACTGGTAACAAAGAAAGCTGTAAATAATACTCTCACGAAGTATAATTGTGTTTTGCATTATGCAAATGCAAGGTAAACTGGTACAACTAGTATAACAACATATGCTACACAAGTGTAAATATAACTATTCTATCAAAGTAAAAAAAAAAAAGTGCAAAAAAATTAGTTTGTGAAAACACTGATAGAAGAAATATTCTTTTGTATGTTGCACACACAGTATGAAGTAAACAAGCTCATGTAAAGAGCAAATAAGTATAAAAACCTTAATTTAAATGTCCCTATGTTGCACAAGCAGGCCAAAGGATATATCTGTAGATATGTTGCACTTCATGGGGGTGTGGAGCACGTCACAATGTGTCATATCTGAAAAGGAAGAGGATGCAACCAGTTTCCTAATAATCACATAACAAGCACAATGGCAGATGCTGTGAATTAGTACCCACATGAAGGTTGTAACTCCCAGTGAGCACTGGAAATTTTCTTGTGGAAACCAGGTTTCTTCACTTACCCACATCTTCTGATATTTTTAAAGATGGCCACTAGTTTCTGTTCTGGGTAAAAGGCTTTAGGTTAAAATAAGATTGTCAGATAGCTATTATCTTGACCTTAGTACAATCTGGGATATTCATTTTGAGAACTTACCTATATTCGCTGCATGCTCATCACTCAGAAGTTGCATTCTGGTTTACAAATGTCATCAAACCAAAACGGGCCTTTGCTAAAATAGTAGTCTATCACACTTCTTCTGTAGCTACAAGTATAAATACCCCATGTTGCAATTTATGCAACATTCTGTCTGCAAACTCAACTTAAGCATGCTTAAGTCAAACTGCATGGAATATATAGTTGCTTTGTAGTCAATACCACGTTTTTCCCCTATACAGCATTGAGCCACACCACTCAAACCACGCACTCTTCCAACTGAGCTGCGTTTAAAACCACACAGGTCTGTTTTTAGCCCTGAGGCTTCATTTCTTGAAGTGTCTGAGTTTCTCTGATGTATGACTATCAGGTAGTAGGTCTTTTTTTGAATGCATCCTTGCCCATTCTCGACATTGTTTAATGCATTTGGAAAACCACAAAAGAGGAAGTAATAGCATGGCTGATGATTGACAACTATTGCAAAGGTTGAAGTTAATATTTCATTAACATGCTATGTGGCTTCACTTGTAGAGTGTGTGTGTGAAGAAGTAGTTCCTGTTTCATATAGAAAAACACAGCATTTATTAACATTTGAACAACCCAATGGAGGATCTTCAAAGAAGCACTTAATACCTCAAAATTAGTTTTTTCTTTATATTTGTTGGTATATAGACATTTGAATATCTTTACATGCATATTTTGCTTTTACACATTTCCCAACCTCATACATTAACCATTCATCCTCATGAGGGATGCGTTTTTTACACTCTACAGTTATATTAGTGTGGAAAGAACACAATGCTTTTAACTATTTCATACGGTATGATAAACATAAGCATGCGTGCATTAAAATGAAGTGCGGTGAATCTTGCAGTGATGTGGAGCCGCACCCATCCGCAGTGAGGACAGGGGAAGCAGAGAAAGACCCTCCTTTATTTTTCTGCCACGCGTTTATGAAGCATATTGCGCCCCCTACTGGTACTTATCTGTTCATGATTCAAGAGTTTCCTCCTGTTGAACACAAAAGAATACCAGATAGTTGACGGTAGCCATTGACTTCCATAGTATTTTTCTTTCCTACTATGGAAGTCAACGGGTGCCGTCAACTGTCTGGTTACCAACATTCTTTAAAATATGTTATTTTGTGTTCAACAGAAGAAACAAACAACTTGAGGGTGAGTAAATGATGACAATTTTCATTTTTGGGTGAATTATCCCTATAACATCATTAGCAGCAACATTTTGAGCACATTATAGTATTAACTAACACAGAGCGATACATTTTTGTTACAGTAATAATCTTTGTTAATGTTAGTTAAAAAAGTTCATTTTTCATGTTAGTTCACATTGCATTTATGTTAAATTCAACTTTCGATAATATTGCATTAATGTTGAAAAATTGACATTAAAATTAACAAATGCTGTAGAAGTTCATTCTTAGTTCATGTTAACTAAAGTAGTTAACTAATGAAACCTCATTGTAAAGAGTAACCAAATAAATATACAGAACTAATTATAATGACCATGCATGACTAGACAAACTGTTCAAAAAATTTCAGGTAGTACCAAATAAAGCAATGATTCCACCCAAATACTTTTGAATGAGATTTATTTAAATAGGACATTTTTTTTTTATAAGAATGGTTATAACACAGGAAAGCCATCGTATATGAACATTTCTCTAAATTAGAGACTGTTCATTTTTAATCCATATATTCACACTTTGGTGAAGAAATCTCATCTGTCAGCACAGGGAACATTGCTGTCCCTCAATTCCCTCCCCCCCCCCCCCCAAATGAGGGTTTAATAAAACATGAGCACAAACTCCAGGTGCCAATCATGGAGTCCATAAAATGTGACATTAGAATTAGTAGAAGCTGCTGTAAACCGAATTCAGATGCAAACATGTTTGATGCACTGAGAATGAATACCATGCATTCAAACAGTGTGAAGTAATGACCTAAAGGAAGTACAAACAGTGACTTGCCGGTAAGCTCTTACAGAATAACAATAATAAAAACAACGAGTGTCACATCTGCTCACGTTCTGTCCTGAACTTGATGTCTCTTGCCATTTCTGACATTAGTGTAAACACAGCGCTCATATTTGCCTTGTAAGTTTACCAGAAAAGGCCAACTTTTTGTTCTTAACAGCCAGGCTCATCGATGCAAGGCTTCAGTTATATCTACTCCACATAGTGCTTGATAGTCAGTACCAGTAAGCCTCATAACCACTTGGCAGTCATGTAAAGAAATACGACAGTGCTTTCAATATACCATCGGCCTTCTCTCACACTACAAAAGGTGCATACGTTTAAAAAGTAAATGAAAAGTAAAACAGGTAAAAGCATTTGAGACTTTAGTTGTTAGTGAGTGAATGTCACTCAAGTTTGCTCTCATGGAACATCTGGTAGTGTGTGTTCGATATAACAGCTGTTTTAAAGAGATAAACGCTCAGCTAAACATCAACTAGGACGAGATGGTTCATAAAAAGGTACGAGTGCATGTTCTATCTAGTCGATCTTTGCTCAAACCAAACATCTAATATTTTCACTTCCAAAACTGCATCAGACAATGAGAGCAATTTGTTGAATCTCATGTAAACGGTCAAGAACATTTCTGGGTCATATTTCACCACCAAAACAAAAGTAAAAAAAATTTAAATAAAAATGAAGACGTGAATAAAGAAAAGAAAAAAATATTTTTGGTGAATATTAAATAATATCTTTGCACTGACATTTTCATGACAATTAAACCTCAAATGCAGACATTTTTTCAAAATCAAATGAATAAGACTGGATAAGAATTACTGTAATACCTAAATTAATGAGTTGTTTTGCATTAAGGTACTGAGAATTTGAGGTTTAATTTGCATTAATTTAATGGAGCAGAATTATTATTAAAAAAATCTACTGGTTCTAAAATGAGGCTATATTTTCTTCAATATCTTTCTATATTTCTTGCAAAATATAATCAAATTCTTTTTCTTTTGATTTCAGGGTTAAATATGACCCAGATATTTCCGTGTGAGATTCACCGAATTCTACTTTTTATTCATTGTGTATGTGTGTGTGTGTGTGTATTATATATATACACATATATGTATGCATGTATATATATACATACATATATATATGCATGTAATTAAGGCTACAGTTACCCTGCTGTTACTATGCCTCTGATTTGGGTGTGCAACTTTCTGGAAAGGTTTTCAACCTCCAGCGAAAAAACAAAAACAAACCACGAGGAAAAACGGTCACGTGGCCTATTCTCATGTTGTTTAAACACATTCTTGAATATCTGTAAAGAATAAATATTTTGCAAAAAAAACAAACAAACAAAAAAAGATGCATCCCACTCCATGTTACATGCAAGTGTGCTATTTACAGCTTGAAATACACACTTCCGCCCAAAACACAAAGCATCCCCAAAGCACAACACACTCTGCATGGCTCAGACCTGTAAAGCTATGCTTAAGACAAGCCAATCTGAACTATAAAAACAACTTCAGACGAAAAGCACTTAAAAAATAAAAACGGACTACTGAAGAATCTCCACGGGAAGCATGGAGAACGGAATACATTTCCGTGCCGTGTCGACAATCAACTCTTACAGACTGCAATACTGACGTAGGAGTTTTATTTGAATATTCTACCTTTTCAGTAAAATGAACAAACTCTAAATAATGACAAAAATCCAGATGCCACGTAAAAAGGATGCAACATGGAGAGGGGCTTGCGGTGATGGCGAACACCAAAGCTGTGACTGGACTGGAGACCACAGCACTTCACTGCTTTTATTTGCTCCAATATGCTTGTGATGCAGCAGTTTTGCTCAGTCTTCAATGTACTCCCACAAGTCTTTCTCATAGCCCTCATGAACGTGCTGTAGCAGCACTCGTCGCCGACTCTCACAGTATCTAAACGGGAGGAGAAACGCAGAAAAGTCCTCAAATGTGAGAAGCTCAACACATTTTTGATAGGAAAGTTTTAATAATGTTTCCTATTAGTGATTGCTTTATAACATTTGTAGTGGAAATCATTCCAGTGCACACGGGTTTCTATAAAGGCATTTTTGACTGGAGAATACAGAGTTCAAATGGGTCTGTACTAGGGATACCCCAAAATTACAGCCGTTGGAAATGCCATAAAATAGGCAGAAAACATAAATGGAAAATCAAACTTTAACAGATTGGATAACAGGAACTTTTAGCATACTTTTGCTTATCCTATTTATTAACGTGCACGATGTGACAACAATTATTTTAAATATATATATATATATATATATATATATATATATATATATATATATATATATATATAAGCATTTGTCTAGATGCTCCTCTTTGAATGCTGGTTGATAAATAGAGAAAGTTGTGTGTTCTCAAACAGATTGTGCACATGCACTACACTGACAGAGATTAACCAACATCTCATGTAATGCATTGTAACAGATGTTGGAGGCAACAGGCACAGATGTGTTTGTATTACATAAAATCTGTTTGAGAGTTATTTTGAAGTCACTGCCTTCCACTTTCTGCATATTGTAACACAAAAAGAAAGATCTCTCTGTAAAATACGGTAAGAAACATTTTCTATACAGCTGTCAATTTATTTAAACAATATTCCAAAAAAATAGACTGTCGTAAATTTACTCCAATGAAGTTAGTGTAATTAATTTTTTTTTTTAATATATATATATATATATATAAATTATTTTTATTTGTATATAAAAATAAAGATTAAGTCGATGAAGTCGTTTCAAATAAATGCTAATTTATAATGAGAATTTTCAACCCAGTGTCTCCAGAAATCACCAGTTTCTTTTTCAACCAAGAATTTTCATTTCAGTGCATCATTAGTGTGTACATTTCATAACATTCACTGTGTAATAAGTCTAAATCATCATGTGTCCATGCATCATTCACTGATACCCTCCCCTTTGCTCTCTCATTTTCCATCCCACATATTCAAACTTGTGCTTTACACTTTCCCCGGGAATACAAGCAAGAATCAATGGCGCTTTGCCATCAATGACATCAAACCTGCCCGATGTGTTAGATTCAAAAATGGTGCTTTTGGAGGGGAATATATATTAAAAATAAAAAAAATAAAAAAAGGACAAAAGCACATAACAAAATTACTAAAACTTAAACTAAAATTAGAATGAAAGCTGAACATATAAAAATAAAAGCTAATAAAAATGAATAATAAATAATATAATTAATACTAAAATAACACTGCAGCAGTCAACATAATGTCATGCATTTAAGAAACAAAAACAGACACAATATTGTGCATTTGGAAAAAAATTCTCACCTATACTTATCCTGAACTTTCTGTTTGATATCTTGCAAAGAATCCTGGGAGATATCTCGCTCTAGATAACCCGAAAGCACCTCTGTAGCGTTCTCCAAATCAGCTTGATTGTTCTTAAAAAAAAAAAAAAAAAAGGTATTAAGACATCGGTATGTTGATTTCTATGAAGTGTAAACAGTGTGATGCTATTACAACATAGTCTGAATGTTAATCCCACCAATGGCAGACAGATGGAGTGTTTGGTAAACCTGGTCATAATTTTTGTATCTATAAAACAGTCTACAACATGGTTTCGTGAAATTCAAATGAAGCACGATTTCCTCCTCACCTCGAAGATAATGGACTGGTTGTTCTTTTTGAGGTAGAAGGCGAAGACGTATGTGAACATAAGCGTGGACCGACACTGGCACAGCACGTCCACGGCCTTCTTCAGGAACTGCACCTCGATCCACGACATGTTGTGTTGCTGCATCTCCTCCATCTTCTGCTTCACCTGCGCGTACAGCTTGTGCTCGAAGCGCAGACTCTGCATGTGGTTCATGTAGCGGTTGCAGTAGAAGAGGTAGCGTTGCAGGGCTGCACGGGAACGCTGCAATATGGATACAACCAGGGTTTGAAATGAACTTTTTCACTCACCGGCCAATTTCGCTACTAAATTACCGGCCATTCAGGACTTCTACTAGCCAAAAAAAAAGAAAAGAAAAAAAAAGGAAATTAACCAGATTGATAACTACGTCACAGCTTTATATATAAATTAATATATATATATATATATATATATATATATTAGGGCTGTCAACGAATATTCTAAATTCAAATATATATTCGAATAGTTTTAAAAAACAGGAATTCGAACGTGAAAATTAATATTCGAATGTGAATTTCGAATATGGAAAAACACGCCCGCGGAAGCAGAGGCGCGGCTGTCTGCTTTGCGAGTGGGCGCGCGCGCTGCCTGAGGGACAGGTCACACGAGTCGCACTGTCTAGCACAGCGTCACTGCTGAAAGTTGACAGTGCACTAAAAAGACAATGGAATAAATTGCAGTCAGTTTTTCCTTTTTTTAATACTAGCACCAAGAATGTAAGTAGCCTTTTTCTTTTTTAATAGCACTTTATTTTTTATGAACCTCAGGGTAAAATTTCTTTGTTGTCACATTTCTCGGAATTGTGTGCCTCATTTTATTTAACGTTAAACAGAAAAGTTCCATGTTTACCACAGCACAGCTCGCTCGGAGCGTTCAATGTCGGTTCTATACTGTAAAACTTCAATTAATGTTAATAAATTTGTTTCAATCACTGAATAAAGCCTGCTATATTTGGGACAAGAGTCGCGACCTTAAATTGCTTGCACAAAACTCTTGATCAGCACTCAACATGTGCTTATTGTTGTTGTTAATTTAAACCGTTATGCGCAGAGAGAGCGTGAGCGCGAGGGCGAGAGAGAGAGAGAGAGAGAGAGAGAGAGAGAGAGAGAGAGAGAGAGAGAGAGAGAGAGAGAGAGAGAGAGAGAGAGAGAGAGAGAGAGAGAGAGAGTGCCTGCGAGTGAGCGAGAGTGAGGTCTGCGGTCTTGGCCATTAGTTTATTTACTTGGTTTTGTGTTGGTAATACATTTGTCAAATATGTTTAAACTTAAATTTACTACCTATACAAGTAGTTATGTCTCTTTGTATTAATTTGTCCTGTTATTGACGTAATGCGCGTCATTGACAAAATGCGCAACCAGATGTTCGAATATTCGTGTGTTTTTTAGAGGGAATATTCAAACGTCATTTTTGAGCAATTTTGACAGCCCTAATATATATACTTCATTTCATACATTCATTTCTTATTTAAACAAAATCCTGTCATCCTGCCATCTCCTCATCACCAAAAGTGTGTTTTAGGTGGACAGATCAATACAGCACAAAGAACATCAAAAATGTAGGATATTGGAAAATAATGTCTTTTCTGTTAACCAAATGCTTTTTAATCTTCGCTAATGAACAAACGAGCAGTTATTTGTTGAGTAGTGACGTGTGTTGAAGTAAGCCTGATATGCGCAGATTCTGCGCAATACGCTGTATTTAATCTACATTGATGACTCACAAGTTGCGTTTTTGCACTAAATCTGCGCAGATTTGACTTCCACAAACTTTCCCAGCAAAGTGAGTATAAGAGAATAAGTATCACGGCAAATTGGTGATTTGACAGCGTTACCCGCCACAATTGATTTTTACCCACATTTGGCGGGTGTTGATTTCAAACCCTGGATACAACTTGCACTCGTTCCAAAAGAAAACAAGTTATAGGTCATTGGTCGCTCAGAACAGAGACTGAGCAAGCATATACGCTGCACCACCACAAAATAAGTTATGCTTTCCTGCAAGAGCTAATTCAACTTAGATAGATCAAGGATGACATGTGACTGCTGTATAATGGAGATGTTGCATCAAATGACAACTAAAAGTACCTCCTGAGCATCTCTGGCTGCCTTAGCATCATCTTCATTGTAGCGATTGCAGTTGTACCTATAATCAGTGTACATGTTATTTCAATGTATCATATGTATATAAAAACATAAGCATTTATAAGAGGTGAAGTAGACTCACCAAGCAGAGCCATGGGGCTCCCAAGGGCCGAGACAAACCCAGCAGAACTCTGCTTTACAACTCTGGTTTCGACACACCATGTGATTACAGCCCCCATCTTTTTCAATGGTCACATGACATTTGGGACATTCCTAAGAAAAACAGGAATACCCAAATGAAACAGGAATGTTCTGTTAATTACAGTTAATACAAGTTAGGTTTATTGAGCATTTGTGGCCTGTTGCAGATTACAGACAAAAATATACTTGCCTTGTTCTTTAAATTATTTAAATAAAAAAAAATATATTGCTGGCAGTACAATTTTCAAAACGTGAAGCTTTTCTATTTTATTTCTATTTTTCACTCTTTTGTCCTGCGTGTCTGTTTGCTATTGCCAGTAAAATAAATGTAAATTAATTTGTTAAACAAATGGCCAGACCTGTTTAACGTAAATATCCTTTTCTCTTTGGACAAAGTATGGACTCAAAATAATACTTTCACGTTTTTCATACCACAGCACACTGAATTTTATGGACTCAATATCGTAAGAGTGCACATATGAATGAATGAATGAATTAAATAAATAAATACACACACACACACACACATAAACTGAACATAAACTTCATATCATCAATTGACTGTTCAGGGGTCCTTGTACCTTGGTATTTGCTGCAATCCAGTTTGATGTTTCACTGTCATCATCACACTTCTTTATCCACTTCCTCAACCACTTGAAGAGAAGAGTAGCAATATTATTAAAGAAAATGAAAACCTCTCATGACAAATCTAATCTAATAACATCAACATCAACAATGGAAATATTCTAACCTAATATGAGTGCTAACATACCTTGCATTTAACAGGGTCATGCCAGTTCTCTCCACAATTGAAACTAGTTAATGAAAAAAGAAAAGAAATTAAAGGGAGTAGTTCACCCAAAAATGAAAATCCTGTCATTATATACTCACCTTCATGTTGTTTCAAAGCAATATGGTGTTATTACACATTGAAAACAACAACAGCATAAGGCTGAGTCAATAATGACAGAAAAGGGTGCGCAGCAGAAAAAGCGGTGTATACAAACAACAAATTGTTAAGCTTGATCACCTGTGAGGTTATTATTTTTGTAGAAGTGACTTATAAAGCTACAGGATGCTGCAAATCCACTGAAGCGCTGCATTGCATTCTGCATCAGACTCTTACCAGAACTGTCTCCCGCATTTGCAGCGAACTGGTTTGGCATCAGGATACTGAACTTTGACCACATGGTGGCAGTCAGGAGCTGGACACCATTTCAACAGTCTGTTACACTGTAGAAGAGCAGACAGACAACCAGTGAGAGAGACTACAAAACAGTTCACTGCATGCATACAGATATTCACCCAAACGTCACATTCATGCCATTCGAAATCTTAACTACAAAGACACCATGTATGTTTTATAGATTTAGCATCAGCTAGGAGTTTACCATCAGAATGGTTAATATATCATCACTGTTGAGTGGAAACCTTGTATCTCCATATTTTGACATTTTTATTTTTTTCATAAATCATTACTGTTGGTCACTCTTTATGTGTGTCTGTGAGTTTTTGCAATTATTTAACCAATGAAAAGTATTAAAAGAGCTTGACTAAACCCATTGGATCCTCAAACTGTCAGTCAAACCTCCCCGGACCATCTCTGCTTGTTTGCAATACAACGGTAAATAACTGTTTGTTTGAATAAGTACAATATTTACTTTACTGAATAAGCACAATATATAAATTCTAATGCTTTATGTATTTGAGCAGCAGAAAAGAGTGTCTTAGTCTAGAATTTGTTGTCGAGTCACAGCCAATACGGTCTTAAATAGCCTGTGCGAAGCACTTCATCTCTTATAACATGAGATTTTGGCCAAAAACTGAGCGCACAAATAGCTACAGTAAACTTTATAATCTGTAAGTTGATGAAAACATAATGCGATGCACTTACTGCCTCAGATGCGGTCGTGATAGTGAGAGACAAAGCATGCATTTAAATCCTCGTAACTCCATTTAAGCTTGATGTTGGTCAAATGTTAACAATATAATGACACATGCAAGTGTCTGAACATGTATAACGCCACAATACCATCGCAGATTTTAATCATTTAAAAAACAGTGTTTTTTTTTTTTCATGTCCAGAAAAGTAGCAGTCTTGGACATGCAAGGTTTCCGCCCGACAGCAACGAAATACACACATTACACATTATTTTGCATTGAACACACAAAAGTTAGTTAGTAATCAGTTAACTGAGTTTATGAAAACAAATTGATTGTTTCTCAATTAAAATTAGATTTGATATTGGTATTAGTATTTGGAATCTCTATCCCAGATTATTCAGGGAGTTGCACATGTGCTATTTGCACAACTAGTGCAAAAAATGCCCGTGCAAAATCAGTTTTTGTGTGTGTTTTTAGTAATTGTTGGTTTGGTGTGTGCTCATTGTTACAATTACACAGCAAAAGTTCAGTGACATTTTTATTTGTGCATGGTAAAAAGCACACAGTGAACTCCGAGAAAACGCTATGCTTGAGCAAACAGTTTGTGAATAGGCAACTACAAATGATGCCCGTGAAAGAGACTGTGAACGCATTGAATAGGATATGTTTAGTTGGTGAATAGCATAGGCTACTATTACACAGTAGCGATAGCGTTAAGCGCACCAGAATGAAATATAATATTCAGAAGTAAACAGCATAGCTGACTTACAGATTCAGTTAACATCCACAAATGAATAAGCACCTCGATTCAGGGAGCAGTGCAAAGTGCCCGTGCAAAATCAGTTTTTGTGAGCTGATCGCCGTCAAAAAAGTTCAGGAGATATTTCTTGCGATGGCAATATGATCAAAAATAACTTTATATTGATTCAATGGATTAATTGCATTTTGAAAAAAAAAAAAAAGTCATGAATTTATTGCATTTTTAGGAAAAAATAATCCGTTTTTATAATAAATCTTAAAAAATTCAAATCCAGATTTTGATTTTCAATGTTGTTATAACCTAAAGATGCTATGTGAAAGTTTGAAACAGAAAATAGTGGTTTTCACAAATTTAGTGGTTATCTCACATTCGAGAGATATGCGAATAACACACAGACAGACAGACAGACGTTTCTGTAATTTATAGATAGATGGATTTATCACGTTCGGGAACCAAACTATAATATTCAGAAGTAAACAGTGTAGCTGACTGAGTGTTTATGTCAGAATGTTTATTTTTAAACCACAACCTTCTTGGGGCTTCTTTGACCGATTCAACTCTCTAATGTCAGAATGTTTATTTTTAAACCACAACCTTCTAAAAATGATATATTTAACGATATATTTTGCATTTCTCATCCAAACAATGTCAAACTTGGCACTGCACTTACTCGTGCCCGTGGCAAGACACCTGTCGAGTTTGAAATCAATCGGACTAACGGTTCGAGAGATATGCGAGGAACAGACACACACACAGACAGACAGACAGACAGACGTTTCTGTAATTTATAGATAGATGTCATTTTCATTTCAAACACACAACTTTTTGCAACCAACATAAAGAACTTCTTACCTCTACAAAACTATTTGTGATTAAATGCTGATACTTCAATTTCACTTTAGAATCTGTGATCAGTCGCCTGCCAAAACAACAACAAATATTAAAAAAATAATTAAAAACAGATAAATCTTAAAATAAATAGGTTAAATTCACAAAAGCGCTCACATTACAGTGTTATCGTCAACCAAAATGTCACAGTTGTGAGCAGGACACGAGATGGTCTGGAAAAACAAAAGAAAAAATAAAATTATACAATCGTAGAGAAGAATCCAATATCAGGTTACAATGAGCTGAACAGGAACCCACCTGTCCCATCCCTTCCTCAATGATTTTGGTAGTTAAATAGTCACCCCAGCACTGCACGCAGAACTTGTGTCCACACTCTAGACCTGTGAAATACTAAGAAAGGAAACACACATTCCTGCCGAATAAGTCATCAAGTTGTGCAAAATGAGTCACTGCAACGGACTTCACAGTTTTGGTATCATAGGCTTTTCTAAAGAACTGATGAAGAGACATTTGGCTCTAACTGACACTGACCGAGTTTGGATAGTTGAGATAGCAGATCTGGCAGGGCAAATCCTGACTGGAGGACCGTGTGCTCATTGGTCGCGTTTTGACCTTTTTACTGGGGTTTATGACGTGGCACTCTGTAAACAACTTGTCCAGATTTCCATCGAAGTACCTGCACCATTTAAATGTTGAGAGGAAGAAGAAGACAACTCTTCAATCAGCAAACAGATCAATTAAAAGTCATCATAACTAGGGATGCACAGAGATTTTGGCCACCGAATTTTTTTGGCCGAGACAGCCATTTTCAGGTTTGGGCCGAAATGGTTTTTGAGGGAAAAACCGAAGTCAGTGACCGAAACCCGATGGAACGTTTTGACTGTCCAGCATCTGTTTCGTGCACAAAATTACTACAACAGTTTAACATGTTAGTGTAAACAATTAACCTGTTAGTGATGTATTCATTATTTAATGTCATGAAAACAGGCTGAAGTATTCTATATTAAGTTTCTTACTATTACTATTCTATACTATATTAAGTTTCTTTCGGTTTTCGGCCAAGTGCATCGGTCTCGGCATTTCGGTTTTCATTTCGGTGCATCCCTAATCATAACGTTGTTTAACCAAGCATTGCAAATTATGACAATGTTAAAATAAATAAATAAAATAAAATAAATGAAGAAAAATTACATGCCTCTCCATAAGCTTCTCTTTGTCCCAGTTGAAGTGACTAAGGAGTATTCTGGTTATCGTAGCTGGGTTCTGAAAAAGACAATATTGAGTGACAGACCTAGTTAAACCAAGTCTCAGTTTAGTTCGAAAAGATAATCTTTAATCTGGCTGACTTTATGCAACTTTATCTGGGCTTCTGCAGAGGTTTTTCACTGTTGTATTTTCAAGGTACCAACTTGACACAGTCTGCGCTTTTGAGGAAGAACTAATTACTGGATCGATCAAAGTTTAGGTTTTTGTCATCAAATCATAGAAAATTATTCAGAATTTTGTGAGAGGAACTTAGGTCACAATAAACCCAGATTTATCTGTACTTATTACTCTTGAAATATGTTTTCAAGGGATGCATGATACTGGATTTTTGCCAATATCCGATATACATAGGCTACATTTTTCCTTTGTTTGGAAACAGCAAGTTTTATGGAAGCTTGTTTCCACCACGGAATAAAAAAATAAGCAAAAAAATTATTTTTTATTCAGTAGCAGAAACAAGCTTCCCTAAAGTCTCTCACGTGCAGGCGGCAGGGATTATAAGCAAATTATTTTTTCATTTCAGTTGGTTTTGAGAAAAATAAATGTACTTTTTCATTTCAGTTTCAGAATTCTGAGGGTCATTCAAATGCCAACCTGAGACTGAATGGGGGTCCATCCAAAACAATGACACATTTTATTTTCACTATTGCACCATGAAGGCTTCAACAGCTCAACTTAGGGGTCATGTAAGAAATCAAGGAAAACTGTCTGGTATTGTTTTGACAGGTTTATCTTATAAACTCCCAACACAACACTAATATTTAAGTTTTTTTCATAAGCTATACAAATGTATAAGTAGTACTTCAACATCATTGTCCAATATTACATGATTAACATGTTATTTTGTATAACAACATGTATGCCAGAAACTTTCTTTTTAAGAAGGAAAGCCATTAAAGCTCGTGTGTTTTTCATATATTGCTGGACCTGATCTAAACACTAACAAAATACACAACAGGTACCAGCGGTTGTCATTCATCCATGTACAAATAAACATTTGCAATTTTTCACCAAATTTTTCTGATCTCCACTTAAGTTGGACGCTAGTATGCTTGATAAATGTGGGTTTGAGTTCAAAACGTTTAAACACCTCAAACCCTTTTAAAGTGTGTTTGTGTTTGGAGAACCAAACATGTTCCACAAGCTTAAAAACTGTCAAATTTTAAAAACAAATGAGTCAAGTAACGTTAGCTGAAGTGACAGGGCTGAACTACAAAACAACAACAACAAATCACATATAAACGCACATATATGTGACTCATAACATACGATTTAAGAAACACGATGCGTTTAGATATGCTTAAAATCTGTCAAATAAAGTTCAGTCTCTGTAAACTGGGTCGCGCTAGCAGTAGCAGAACTAGCTAAATATAGCTCATAAAAAAACACCTGAATTCACTAAAATAACATAAAAACGTAAACATAAAAGAGTTAATGCAACACCATTGAAATAAAAAACAACAACAACCCCGCTTCATTTTCGCATCATTCGGCCTCTCGTTTCAGTTATTCGCTAATGCTAATGCTAACAGCATCAGTCATCCATATAAACAAACTTATAAAGTCGTTGGAAAAATCACAATAAACCTGTTCGCTATGTACCTGTATGACCTCGTTGACCTCCCTGATGCACTCAACCATGTGCTGGAGGATCTGCTCGGTGGTCAAAACCTCGAAGCGGTAGTCCTCGTCCTCCTGCCCGGGCCCCAGGCCGCCGCCGCCGCCGCCGGTGTCAACGCAATCGTCGGGCTCTCCTCCGGCCACCGCGGGGTCCAGCAGCTCCACCTCGCCCAGGTCCAGCGTGTCATCCTCGGCCTCCTCCTCGCCGCTGTCCTCGCTGCACTCCTCCTCCTCTTCTTCCTCCTCCTCTTCATCATCAAACTCATAATTGTAGCCCTCGTCCGAGTCCATGTCTCAGTGATGTATAGTGGGGTGACTGTAATAAAGTGTCAGTGTGTGTGTGAGTGTATTGCTGCTGTTTGACCTGCGCTTTACTGACTGAGCGGATCCTTATTAGAGACCCGCCGCGTCACTGCTGCGTCACTCACTACATCCTGACCAATACATAATACATTCGCCGATTCTCAACTGTAACGTCTGTTATTGTAATATTTGTTATTTTTCGCATTGTAATTATGATATAGAATATATAGGACATGTAGTTATTTTATTGGCATTTTTTTATTCATAAATGTAGGCTACATTTTCCTTAACAATTACCCAAATTTAATGATTTCCTACATGACTTGAATTGCTTAATTATGACACTAAAAATAATTAACAATAATTGTATGACAAACTTTTGAATGTAGCGTAATTTGACTCATTGCCTCTTTATATTTAATTTCATATATAATTGTATTTACATATCTTATTTTTGATTTTTTGTCTTCTGTCCTTTATTTGAAATAAGCTGTCATCCAATGTTATAGTAGGCCTACTTAATTGTTCATGATTTTTTTGGATTGTACTTGTATTTTGTTTGTTCCAAAATAATATTCAATATTAATAATATTGCATACTCTTGATTATTTTCCTGAGCCAAATAGAAAGTAAAATATGTGTTTCTGCAAAGGGGTAGAAATGATAAAGTAAGACCCCTTTTATTGAAATTTTCAGTAATACTCTTTTACTGTAATAATGTATTTGAAAATATAAATTGGAGAAAAAAAAAAGTGGTCCTTCATGCAACAAAAATATTTTCTCACTAATATAGTAAAATAAGTCTCCTTGAAATGAATTTTACCCTGTCAAACATTTTGAATCAATATCAGTTTATTGTATTTATTCATGAAATCTTCATTTTGCCAAATTCACACAGAAACTGTCATTCTTTTATTTTGAGCCTGACACTATAGTGAACACATTTGGTATTAATGTATAAATATAAAAGTATCATTGGCTTCGAAGAATCAAGTGCTATTGAGGATGACACCCAGACTCTTAACCGGGATTCCCCAACTTTATTGTCAACTGAACCTCTTTGCCCTAATATATTTAATATACAAGTCCATAAGGTCAATAATAAAATCAAGTCAAAAATAAATAATAATAAAAAGTTAACAGTTCTCTGGTGTCGGTTAATGGTCACATGACAGGTAAACAAATATTGTTTTTTAAATAAATGTTTTATTTTTGTTGTTTTTATTAAAAAAAAATATCTATTGATTGTATTTATTATTTAATTATGATTTAATTACTTAATAGCATTTTATTAAACTCATGAACCCCTGTCTGGGAAACCCTGATGTAATGTAATATTTAATGCATTTCGTGTTGTTGATAACACATAATGGAATATATTTTTTCTCTTTGCATTTTTATATCAATAGGTACAAGATTATCCTATTCAAATCATTGTGATAAACGAGTCAGATCAAAAGTAATCAAAAAGTAGTCAGAATACATGACCTAAAATTAGTCATTTAGATTACATTACTAACTACAATTTTTGTAGTTAGTAATCTACCCAGCACTGCCTACAAGGAGGACTTCAGTTTTACTCCAATTGAGTTTTAGAAAATTATCAGAAAGCCAATCTCTAATTTCAGCTAAACTAGACAGAGAAAGTGGAAGAAAGGAACCAGAGGGCTTGGAAGACAGATAGAGCTGGGTGCCATCAGCGTAACAATGAAAATGGTTACCCATATTTCCTAAAAATACAACCAAGAGGAATTATGTAAATGATAAATAGAAGAGGACCCAAGACAGAACCCTGAGGAACATCAGCGGTGATTTTGATTGGAAAATGATCTAAACCAAGACAGTAACAAGGAAGTGCTTAACCAACAGGATTAACTGTTGTTTAGTAGACATTTATATTCTTCTATTTCACATAAATTCAAGATTTTTCAAGAAACAAATTCAAGAAACAAAGTCAGTCTTAGATCCATATGTTTTATTCTATTACAGGCAGGGCAGTGTAAGTGTGTGCATTTAAATACATTCTCATTCTTAAAAGTTAAAAGACTGGCAGGGTATAGTGACAGACATGAAAAGAGTTATTTCTTTTCTTTTCTTTTTTTTTTTTTAAAGAATGATGGTTCAATCCTTATAGTTTTTTTTAAGTAAACATATGGCCACAGTCTCAGAGTTTTGTTCCTGAATAGTAATTATTTTTCTCTATTTATAATTTATACTGTAGATATATCAATATAGCTATACATCTGAGATAAAGTCATCACTATGGTACATGATAGAGCTTTTTTTTATTGATAAGTCCCATTGACTTTATATCTATTTTTTGAACACAACAACTGAAACAAGACAGTATTTACACTCACGTGAAAAGGCAGTGCTCAACACAACTTTTTGTGAAAAAGTACAGCAGTCACAGTTTATGAAGTAATTAGTTATTTAGTAAAGCAGCAACTATAGAACAGGAAAATAAGTACTTAATATGCCAGACTTTTGATCATTTATTGTACATTTACATCAGGAAAAAAAGCCAAATTGGCAAAAAGCTAAATCTGAACCTATAGAACAAATTATTGCATGCGATCAAAGCATGAAAGCATGGGAATTGTGCTAAATAACATTTTTTGAAACAATCAATAGCATACAAAATAAAATACTTGTCACTTGACACATTTGTGACTTGCGAAACTGTTGTGACAGACCGCTGTACTTTTTCACACAACCACCCAAAAACTCAAACACTTTATCCTAAAACGATATATAAAAAGCAAGTCTAAGTTATTAAAATATTTTTGCCGTTGAGATAAACCAATTTTTATTATAATATAGCAACAACAGTAGAAATGATTTTTAAAAAAAGCAGATGAGAAGAAATCTCTCTATGCTTATTTTGCTACTGATTGCACTCCATACCCATACCGAATGAGACTTTTCTTGAAGGACATGTACTGCATCGCAGTTTCAGGCAAACCATTTAAAGGGCGCATTTTGTGACTGGAGCATGTCCTGTACCATTCAGCTCTTCCTGATGTCATTTGCATTTATGGGCAGTGGTTTGTAAAAATAAATAATAGTAGTAATTATCATTGTATATTAATATCACACAGTTCAAACTTTTGACTTGTATGAAGTTGGCTTTTTGGCAATCGGGTGAAAAAAAATGATATAAAACTTGCATGCGTAAATTCAAGTGGATTTATGTAAATGAGAGATGACAAAAGTTAGCAAAATTAAACGTTTTACACGAGCATACAGTATTTTCTCATGCACATTAAGAACTCATAGATGTCCATCAATCGTCAGTGCCACCAATTACACATACTCAGCAGGATATTCCACACAATCTTCAATTAAAAAATGAAAAAGTACAATCCAAAAAAATGTATTATCCTTTGCCTGAGACATCTTTGTCCCATTCTTCATTCTTGAAAGTCCTGAGGAAATATACCCCACAGCTTGTTGTGTGCTCCCCTCCCCGTAACTCAGTCTTGCCTTTTCGCCTATCCCAGCCTTTCCCTTATATGGAACTGCCAACCTTTGTGATAGCTTGGTGTTCTGTGGCGTCAATGTAAACATTACCGTAACATTAGTTTCAATGTGAACGTATGGTCATTGTGCAAGCTTCTTTATATGCTAGCAACATCTTTCGTGTTCAAAGGAGCCTCTCAGCACCTAATGTGTTGCAGGCAGAGATTAGGACACTTCATAATGGTGATGCACAAGACACAATGCATTCAGCAAATACATGTCTTACAATAGTACAAAATGAGGTCTTCTGTTCTTGATGAATCCTTAACGGTCCATAAGTCTGGAAGTCTCGGACTGGCCGCGTTGCTACGCATGCACGTTTCTACAATCGGTTCAGAAAGAGCAAAGAAAGTGGACCCACTGAGTGTTGGGAAAGAAAACCGTAGGGTAACTGTAGGGTAAAATAAATAAACAGAATATGTTGAGGTTTGAAAGGGGACCACTACACCATTGATGACAATGCAGTTTCCTTGGGGTTGGGGCAAGCAACAGAAGTTCGTAGCATCGACATATGGTTGGTGGGTAGCGCTCCATCAGCAGGAGAGAAATCATTGAGTTCTCCGGAGGACGAGAGTGGAAAGGACGGAGAAAGGGAGATGCCGGAGGAAGGGTCGGCCGAGCCAGCAAAGGTGCGAGGGGGCTTGGGAACCAAGTTGGGCTCTAGAGTTGCTCTGGCCAGTAGCTGCCTGTCACTGTCTGCGTTTTTCACACACTGATCCGATTGGTGTCCTTCCGCCTGACTGTAAGATCCCCTTCCAGACTCGGACTCTGCATCGGACAGCTCGAGAGGTGGAGAGCTGCTGCCATCGAGCCTAAACAGAGAGTCCAGGTATTGGGCGAACTCCAGGACAGCCTGACTGGGAGTGCCATTGGACAGTGGCGAAACTGATGGAAGAGTCTGGGACCGGCCACTCTCAAGCTCAACGTTGACTTCTCCCCCTTCAAACTCTCTATCCTTGGGCGTTTCGCTGAGCTTTTCTGGCATAGAACCAGAGTGGGGTGCTACAGGGCAGGATTCTTGACTGTTACGAACAGCTGATGGCTGGCAAGCCACAGGTGTTTCTGAAGACCGCCGGAAGTTCTTGCCCTGACTGGTCGCTTGATCTACAATAGTTTGTCCAAGCAAGTGTGAAGAGAAGTGCCTGCCGTTGCGGGTGTTGACAGGGAGATGATGGGCGTCATTGGAGGTTACTTCTAGTTCCGGAGGAGTAGGGCAGTAAGGGCCGGTTTCCCCTAGCTCAAGGTCCACTGTGCCCTGGCTCAAGCCGTCTGCGGCCAGCAGCTCTGTGCGGGAGCACAGCGAAGGATTCTCTTCTGGGATGGGAGCATCCAATGGGAAAGGTAGACTCCCCAGGCAGGGTGAGCCCCTCAGGGCGGCGGATGATCGCCGGGAGTCCAAGCTGTAGACAGATTCAGCGTCAGAAAGACTTTCCATGATGGCCAGGGGAGCTTTTCGCTCCCGCAACTCCACGGCCAATCGCTCACGGGCTCCGGTGAGCACCACAGGAACAGGAGGAGGCGGACACTCCGAGAAGCCATCCAGTGAGATCTCAGAGCGGGCACAGGAACTACAGCAGGACAGGAAGTGGGCACAGGAGTAGAGTAGCATGTGGAGAAAATAAACGGCCAGCATGGAAGAGTTGTTGATGACAAATAAAATAAGGGAATAAAAAAAAAAAAAGTTTGATGAAGAAAAAAATCCATAAGTGAAAAAAAGAGCATATTTAAAAGATGCCATAAATGGGGGGAAATAACAAGTGTGATGTAAGACAAAAAAATATAAATGTAAAAAAAATTCAACATATCAAAAAAGTATATATCATTTTATATGTAAACATTACATAATGTTTTACATTTATTAATATTCAATTAATCAATACATCAATAAACAATATAAAGATGACAAATAATATAAAATGTGTTGTAAAGTGTACAAACAAATAATAAGAATAGTAGAAATAAAATGTAAAAAATTGAGGACAGAACAGGGAAAAAAGGGGGAAAAATCAGAAAGAGGGCAAGAGGATTATGGTTAGGCAACACTTAGGTGACTAACGCCTAGGCTGTGCTGTTCTACTGAACCAGAGAGGACGAGGGGGGAACTGTATACTACCATACACAGTACCTCTGCAGTCAGCATGAGTGAGGAGGACAGGCGATAGTGTTAAAATCAAATGATAAGAAATGCTTAAAAACACCTCAAGAAAATCAACATCATTTATCACTCATTGGCATGGACTGATTGGTCAGTCAGCTTGTTTCAAACAGTGACTGGTCCTTGCAGAACTCACCGGACACTACTGTTTCTGCGGTGATGTGTGGCAGGCGTGGGATGTGGTGAATTAGAGGCATCGAGGAAGATCGTTTCTGGATTCAGGTCCACTTCTGTAGGACTAACCATTATCTTAGCAGCAGACAGTAAAGCTGTCTTCCCTTTATTATAGTTTTCCAACACCTACATGACACAGAGGGACAGAGAAAGAGAATGCAAGAGTGATAAAAAAACACAAATAAGAATAAAATGTACATGAATTTATGAAAAGACAAAAACAAGCAGGTCTCACAGCCTACTTGACATTGTGAAAAGCGTTATTTATATACAAGTGTGCAAAAAATACATCATTAGTGGTGCAAAATGAATGCACCTGAATATATTTTTATAAGGAAAAGTGAAATTTCACATATTTAATAGTTGCGATGTCAACATGCAGATTAAGCATAATTGTCTTTAAATAAATCACTAGGAAAATTATTTGTACACATACTAGGAAGATCCCATGCTGTAGATCTTCTTGCAAGTTTTCACTTTTTATTTATTTTTGTTGTGAAAGTGAAATTGAGCCATCAAGAATAGCAAATTTAGTCACTTTACATAAAATATTTCATAGTTTCAAGTCAGCAAGTACAAAGTTTAGTGGAAAAATCAAGGTAAAAACTCCAATTACACAACCACAAGGTGATGATGCTGTTTTCTTTATTAATATGTGCATAAACATATGAGTATGGATAAAGTTAGAGACAACAATCACAAATATATCAGTAAATGGATGCAATGAAATGCAATGGACGAAATGGTGTGAAACAAACAATGATGTACAAGTAACATGCATATACCACAAACGACAATAAAGTAATAATACAGGACACAAAACCATTTACTTGAAATAAAAGCAATTATATAAACTTCAGTCAATGTGAGCCTTATAAAACCAAGTACAGGCCGTTAGAGATAAATGTAAGTGTTAATTTTCCTCTATATAGTGTATATAAAGCATCTTGAATGAACAATGAACTGCATGTTAGGTCATTTTGGCACTGATTGGTGAGTAAACATGGTTTCTAGTCCAATGGTTAGCACATTTTCTGCAGTAATTCACAGATTTCTCCCCAATATTAGTGCAAAAAAAAAGTCATTCCACATTCTTCTATGCAACACAAAAGGAGATTTTAATCCAGGTCACACATTTTAAATGTACCCTCCTAGGCAGAACTACCACCACCAACACGCAGGGTAAATAAACACTGATGCCCACCACAAGAACCGGGCTAAATCCAACTTCAAGAGTAAAGCACAAAGCATAAAAGACACAGAACGGTTCTTTTCCAAACCACCCAGGTGACAAACTCAAGGCACATGCAGAGGGAAAGAAGCTGCAATGGAAATCCTGCTGCAAACTGCTAAAGCTTAAACCAGACATCAAAACAGGAAGTTAAGAAAAAGTGACAGAGACCAGGAACCTGCAGAAAGAAAGAGAATGACATGACAGATGCCCAAAGCTGGAGCTGAGGGATATTTCTGGTAGCGAGGAACGTAGATTATTAGCTGCAAAGGAAGAAGGCACATGCATTTGGCTGTACATTTTATACAACTATTAAAAAAAATTGGGGTGTATAAGATTTGTTTTAAATGTTTTTGAAAGAAGTCTCTTATGCTCACCATGGAAGCATTTATTTAATCAAAAACACAGTAAAACATGAAATATTATTACATTTAAAGGTATAGCGGAGGATTTTCTTTTTCCGGGTGGATCATCAAGACTATTGGTCCTCCTAAGTGTCAATCATTCTGGTGATATGTTTACGTGAGGCCGTCGTAAGTGCTCGTGCACATGATTCACACGATGGCGTGCGCTCAAAACACAGGTTGGGCTTCCCACTGATGCCTCAGTCGCGAAGTTTAACTTGACAGGTAAAGTTTGGCATGCTATTTGGAGAAATCCATTTAAAATCACTGCTAGTAAAAGTTAATGTAAGCTATGATTAGCTTGTGCACACGTTTAATAGGCGTTCCCTCTCGGGAGCAGGTAGAGTGTTGCGCATGTGCATTTTTTCAAAAAGTGGAGAGGGCGGTTCTTTTCTAAAATTTGGGAAAATCCTCCGCTATACCTTTAAAATAACAGTTTTTTATTTGAATATATTTTAAAATGTAATTTATTCTCATTTTTATTTTCAGCATCATTACTCCAGTCTTCAGTGTCACATGATCATTCAGAAATCATTCTAATATGGTGATTCAAGAAACATTTCTTATTATCAATGTTGAAAACAGTTGTGCTGCTTGATATTTTTGTGAAAACTGTGATACATTTTTTTTTCAGTATTCTTTGATGAATAGAACGCTCAAAAGGGCGGCATTCATTTGAAATAAATATTGTTTTTATAAATGTCTTTACTATCACTTTTGATCAATTTAATGCGTCCGTGCTGAATAAAAGTATTCTTTTCTTTCAAAATAAATCTTAATGACCCCAAACTTTTAAACGGTAGTTTATATCAGAGGCTTGAGACATAACATGTGGCACTAGAAGTGGTCGAGGAACTCTGTCTATCCTGGGGAGAAGTTAAAGGTGTGTTATCATAGATTGAGGGTTTTGTGCTTTCAGCAATTAGACTGGTTGAGGGGATCTCTGATGGATTTACACTGGTTTTTAACAGGAACTCTGGTGAAGAAGGACAATCTGATGTGTTTGGGAATAGAGTGCTACTAGTGGAAGTTATCTTATCGAATTGAGAGCGGGACTCATCAACAGACACATCAGAGGAGGTATTTGACATTTTGGAAGATAAAGAGCCATTAAAGGGGCTGGTTGAGTCATGGACAGATGAGGTTATTTCTAATGTTGGCAAGTCCAACTTCATAGAGGTCAATGTAATGTTCAATGGGGCAATGTTTTTGGGATCACATGCATCCGCTGGAGATTCAGACTGAGATGTTAATGATTGTGGAAGGTCAAAGGAAATGTCTCCTGGCTTTGTATCTGACCTAATGGAAGATGTATCTACAGTAACAGACATTGTAGGTGATGGGATTGGAGTGAGGGTTCCTGTATTTTGAGTGTTTGACGTCTCTGGACGATTGCTGGATGTTGACGTTAAAAGACTGACGGTATTATCGAGAGATAAACCGTTCCTGTGAGTGTCTGAACCTCGTGGTTGGATAGAAACGGTTTCACTGGGAGCTTGAGAAAGAGAGCATGTTTCTGTAACAATAAAACATTCATCTGAACGAAGAGGCATAAGAGAGGGATCTGGGAGTGAGTTAGTGACAGACACATGTGATTGGATTCTAGTCCTCTGGCTTCCAACCTGTGCAGTAATCAGTTCTGAAATTAAATATGGGGTTTCCAGCACCTGTGAAAACAAACCAACACATTACCATACAACAGACATTCAGTATGAACAAATGAACATACATTCAGAAGAAACAAGAAAACAAGACAAAACAAGACAGTATGAAAGCCCAGTTAAAGAGCTACTACACTCTTAAAGGTTCAAAAAGGTTGATTTTTTTTTTTTAGCAGAGATGCCATTAAAGAACCATTTTGAGTTCCCCAAAGAACCTTTCATGTAACAGTTCTTAAAAGAACCACTTTCTTTTTAGGGGCTGTTTACACAACACCGTTTTTAACTAAAAACGCAAAACGCGTTTTGGCCGTTCATTTACACGACAACGGCATTTTGGGTGCCTGAAAACGCAAACTTTTGAAAACGGGTTTCAAAGTACAAGTTTTTGAAAATGAAGAGTTCAGATGCAAAAGCCTCTAAGTGTCGTCTGAAATTTTCTTCTGGAATGGTCATTTTTATCAAGCTCGTATATTTAAGTTCAGTAATTTCACTTAATTGGCAATGAAAATAGGTAATTTTCATTGCCATTTAAGTGAAATTACTGAACTTAAATTAATGTGCTTGATAAAAATGATCATTATAGAAGAAAATTTCAGATGGCACTTAGAGGCATTTGCATCTGAACTCTTCAAATGGTCTCCGTGTAAACAACAAAAACTCTGAAAATGATGATGTCATGCACATGCGTATTACATGTTCAATCTATAGTGCTTCATCACCATGCCTGTCAGCAGAATACAGCGTTTTTAGGATCCGAATGGGGACCGTTTTAAACATATCGTTGTCGCATAGACGTACCCTTAGCGTGTAGAACTTAATAACCTGAAGAACCATTTTCCAATACAAAGAACCTTTTGGAAAGATTCCATGGATAATTAAGGCTCTTTTTCATGGAACCATTGATGGCAATAAAGAATTTTTATTTTTAAGAGTGTAGACTTGATGTAGTGATTTGAGGTTTCATTCCATTGTAGCAGTTACGCACCCAAAGTTTAATACTTAGGGTTAGGGATCTAACTGCCTTAGCAAGCACCAAAAAGAAGAAGAATCAGCCATGCCAGAAATGCTTTTATGCACATGTAATTCCGATGACGGCAGTTTCAGGGGACAAATACAAATACAGACCTTTAAGTACAGAAAAAAACAGACAAAAGACACATTATGGCGAAGATGTTGCAACAGACCTGCAACACATATACCTGGAGTCCACTGAAGCATTACAAAAGCATTATAAGCAATTGATTCTTAAGCCAGCAGTCACAAACCCAAAAGCCATAATAATAACCATGGCAGATCTGGGCACACCAGAATCCTTTGGTACTTACTGTATGCTATGCATTATGTTAGGGCTGGGCAATATAGACTACAGTTCAGAAGTTTGGGGTCAGAAAGATTTCTTTTTCTTTTTTTGGAAAGAAAGTAATACATTTATTCAGCAAGGATGCATTAAATTGATCAAAAGTCAATTCAGCATCATTACTTCAATCACAGAACTGAATGACATTTGAAAATGTTTTTAAATAACGATTTTAATTATATTTTATAAATAATAAACCTTTCAGAGAGTTTTGAGTGATGTAATTCAAATTTTATACGTTTTGAATCAAATGACAAATGGACAGTCTAATTCAACAATCAAACTCCATTTTTGTTGTAAGCATTATTAAAATATCCTGGTCTTAATGCTCTTATGATCAAAAGTGTAAGACAAGGAAGGATTGTGGAGCTAGTCTAATAAGTTTTATGGAAAATGAATGGCCAATTAAAAAGTACACAATACACGATATTTATGATTGTGTATTTTTATATCACCAGCAAAATCATTGCATACATATTACAAAAATGTAAAATATTGTCCAGCCCTAGTGGGACATTTAAGGTTGTTCTTAATATTATTATTGCATTAATCTATGTAAAGATGCTGGATCCGGTGATAAGGCCCTTTCACACCAAGGACGATAACTATAACGATAACTATATCAATAACTATATTAGTGTCCACACTAGTGGACTATTCATTCTGTTTATTCGAAGCGTGCACTGCAGTTACATCGTCTGCAATTATCGTTACAGTTGTGGTGTAGATTCTGCTATTCTTTAGTATTTAGAATGATTTTTAGAACTATATCTTTATCGTTATTGTCAAAGTTATCATCCTTGTTGTGAACCGGCCTTTTGCCCAGAATGGCATTTCATCCCCAACCCAATCACTGACTTTGCATTTTAGACAAAAAAGCGTGCACACAAATGCTCACATACACAAACACACACCTTGTTGAGGCCATCCATCACCACATGGGGCAAGTGTTCATTCAGCATGGCTGGAGAAATGATGACCTCATCAAAGGCCTTGTTATCCCCCCACAGAGCGGAGTAAGTGGGCTCTTCCTGACCACAACTACAGACAAGGAGAGAGAAAGAGTACAGACTCTTGCACAGTTTTGACTCAGACAGATGCAGGATGTGACGCATTCAGAGTTCATTACTGAAAATAACATAGTATTCATTCCTTGAAATAAAAAGGTCTACATTAGATTTAATTTTTATAAAACGTCTTTGTAAAAATCAACTTTGTAAACACTGCAAGGTGGCTGAAAGATTTGCCAGAGAGAAATAGGTTTTACAAATTGATGAAATATTGATCATTTGATTGTGTCTACTATTCAAAAGATTTACATTTGTTTTTTAAATAAATACTTTTATTCAGCAAGGACAGATTAAAATGATCAATGGTGAAATTAAAGACAGTAATAATGTTACAAAATATTTATATTTCATATAAAAATACTGTTCTTTCATTAAAGAATCATGAAAAAATGAAGCCGTTTCCACAAAATTAAGCAGCACTTTTTTCAACATTGATAATAATCAGAAATGTTTCTCGAGCAGCAAATCAGCATATTAGAATGATTTCTGAAGGATCATGTGACACTGAAGACTGAAGTAAGGATGCTGAAAATTCAGCTTTGCATCACATGAATAAATTACATTTGTTAAGGTATTAATGTCTAAAGAGCACATGCTGTCAGATTGCCTTAATCCATTAATCTATTCAATTTACTTCCCCTCCACTCACCACATCTCGGGCGGGTGGTTGTGCACCACATGAATGACCCGTCCTGGTGGGTACAGTGGCGTGGAGGCTGACAGGGCGATGCTCAGATCACTGGGGTGCAGCCACAGGCGAGAGTTAGAGGGGGTCACGCCCTGAGAAACAGGGGCTTCGTCATCCAGCGGCAGCTCTGATTTAGGGATGCACTTTGTTCCCCCAGCAATGATCCGCCACTGATGGAAACAGAAAGAGAGAAACATACAGGCTCTGTTCCAAAACCTAGTGAGCTGCCTACGCAGACATCATTTCAAATCAGCAGTTCCTGCTGAGAGCAGCTAACCACCAAAGTAGGCAGTGTGATTATGCTTATTAACAAGCCAACTGTGCTGGAGCTGCAGAAATCTGAGGTACTTCACATTAATGCCAAAACTAATCAGAGGCTGTCAAAAAATAAGAGAGACATGAGACAAGATTCATGATGCAAGCAGCATAAATCTGACAATGAAGGTGTGCATACTTTTAATTCTTGCATTCATCATCTCAGCTGCATGTCAGTGCAGGGTTACACTTTATTTTGATAGTCCACTTTAGACATTCTACTTACTATTAAGTATTCTAATAATAAGTACTCTAACTTTTCACATACATGTCAACTAACTCTCATTAATGTGCAACTACATGTCAACCAACTCTCATTAATGTGCAACTACATGTCAACCAACTCTCATGAGAGTATTAGTAGAATGTTAGGGTTAGGGTTTGGGTTAATAGAAAAAGTTGACATCTGTTAGGGGAGCATCAAAATAAAGTGTTAGCAGATAATAAGCAGACAGACTACTAATACTCCAATGACTGGCTTTGACATGTAGTTGCAAAATTACTTTCAGTAAGTAGAATGTCTAAAATGGATTATCAAAATAACACATAGACATTCTACTAACTATGGGCCCTATCATACACCCGGCGCAATGCAGCACCAGACACGACGCAAGTGTTTTTTGCTAGTTTCAGTCTGACGCAGTTATCATTTTCATGTCCTGCGCCACGTTGTTTAAAAAGCAAATGCATTTGTGCCCATTTGTGCGCCCCTGGGCGTGCTGGTCTGAAAACGAGGTGTGTTCAGGCGCATTGTTGACGCGTTGCTATTTTGAGGCAACTGAAATAGACTGCGCCATTGACCAACTGAAACCTGGTCTAAAGTCAATGGCGCAATTTTTTTTTTGTTATTTAAGAGCGCGTTAGTAATGTGCGCCTAAAGGCGGGTCCACAACGTGCGTACACTCTGCTTATTTAACGCACAGGGATGCACAGCAGCACACAAACATGCCAAATATTAAAACTAAAAGGATTACAATGTAAAATATTATTGTAAAATATTATAAAACTGGCTTTTAAAGGGAATGGGAGATGAGACTGTAGTTGGTTTATAGCACGTTACGCCCAAAACACACCAATTACTCATTAAGAGAATAGGGACAACCCTTTTAGATCATGCACCGAGTGCACCGACCATTTATCCCGTTGTTAAACTAGCAAAAGTGGATTCGGACACGCCCTAAGTGACCTTGCGCCGTGCGCTTTAGCCCATGCGCTTAGATTGTTAAAATAGGGCCCTATAAGTAACTTTGCAACTAAAATTAAATTGGAAAAATTATTAGAATGATTTCAGAAGGATCATGTGACACAGAAGACTGGAGTAAAATTATGCGAAAAATTCAGCTTTGATCACAGGAATGACATTTTAGAATATATTAAAACAGAAAACAGTTTTTTTGTTTATGTGTAATATTTCCTGTGTAATATTTCACAATATCAGTTTTTACAGTAATTTTGATCAAATAAATGCAGACTTGGTGAGCATAAGGGACTTCTTTCAAAAACATTTTATCAATCCTAAACCTTTTAACAGTAGTGTAGATTTTTAAACCGTAGAAAGTAAACACCAAATGTGAGGCTCAAATCCACAACCTTGAGAATAAGAGTTTAATGCCCCACTAACTGAACTAGAATAGGATAATAAAAAAATCAGTTTGCATTGCATAAAACCCCCCACAGCTGCAGTTATAATTAGTAACATTACAATTTAGCTTTTACTTTATTTGCCCAAAGGGAAAAAGACATGGGGAAAGCACAACGTGACAGATTTAATGAGGGCACTTAATTACTGACACAATTAAATAATAACAAATGCTACAGCACCAGCACCCACATGCATAGATTATCGAGAATGCTTGATTCTGATTGGTCAGTCTACATTCTGCAGCCAAATATTATTTTAGAGTGACGCTAAACTGCATAATTGACCGCTGTCAAAGGCAAATGATTTCCTGCACAGCTGTGCTAGTTTCAAGTCACTTCACATTATCTTTCATCTCACATAATAAAATCCTTTCAACAAAAAAATTTAAATTAAATGCTAAGAAAAAAAATTACTAAAAAAGGAAAACATTTATCAAGGTGAAGTCAGAAGGGAGTCTTTTTTTCCTTTATAGTATTATTCAGTTTTGTTTCATTGGAATTTTATCACATTGACTGGAGTGGAATCAATGAAATAGTGTCAGTAAACAGTAAAGGGTTCATTTCAGCGATGCTGATGGCGGCACATCGAGACTATGTTCTAACTCAGGAAATCAGCAAGTTAAAGCAAATCACCTTTGGTTTATCACTCTTCTGTAAGACTTCAAGTAGGTGGCGACGGAAGCCCTCAAGCTGAGAGAGGCCAATCCTGAATGAACATAAAAGCATAAGATAAACGTTCGTCTGCTTAGAATTACAAATATATACAACACTCATTTACCTGGGGACCAGATCTTTTCCCAACACGACTGAGGTGACGAACTCTTTCGAGTACTCCATTGCATCCTCACTGTGAATTAAACAGAAACAGAAGTTTGTGGTTAAACACGTCAACATGAAAACTGTTCAGACCTTGTTTTACTGCCATAATGTGACGAATATCCCATTTCAATCTGACATCTAACAATCGATTTAATGCTGACTTTATATTTAAATTTACAAGGAATATGTTGTTCATCTTAGAGTTCCAATCTCTTTATGCAAAAAAAACCTGTGCTAACGGTGTAAAGTATATTTCAATAATGGCAGGCAAGAATTTCTCTAATCTGTTATTGACATCATGAACAGCATAAACATGAAAGAGTAGTTGTGAGACACATTACCTACCGAATTAAACCAATAACTCTGTGTTTCAGAAAAAGGCTTTGGGGCGAATCTCAATTCAAATAATATCCTTCCAAAAGATTAGTGCATCCGGTGGATTCGTGCATTTATGTGAGAACTGTAGTTTGTGACCGATCTCTTGAGAGTTTTTTTAAATGTATGAAGCTGAAATTTACACTAACGTTGAAACGTTTGGTAAGGTCGGTAAGATTTTATTATTGTTTTTGAAGGAAGTCACTTATGCTCACCAAGGCAGCAATTATTTGATCAAAAAGACAGTAAAAGAGTATTGTGAAGTATTAATACAATTTAAAAGAACTGATAAGGCGGGATATTTTGAATGGCTCCTCCCCCTTTTCAAAGAGCCAATAGTGTTTAGTTCACCTCACAGACTGCAAGTCGTACTTGACAGCACCATGGAAGCGAATCCGAGCGCTGATGATACGTTGGATTCAATAGTAGAGGTGTGAATAAATTCTAGCCATTTCATTCTTAACCAACATACTGTTGAAAAATGGAATAAAACGAGAACATTTGAGCAACCAAAAACACATCTCCAACCCATATTGCTCCGTGACGCGTCAACGGTCGCTTTGGCAGGGTGGTATTTATAGTATAGGGGGCGGGACGCTTTACATTCTAGAGAGCATTTGATTGGACAGAAGATGTGATGAGAAGCTGAAATCGGCAGGGATGTCATACAAATCTGTGATCCATTTTAGCGGAAGTGAGGGACTGTAAGTTTTGAATGCTTGTATCTCCTAAATGTGAATTTTGACATTGTTTTGGAACACACTAGCTTATTCAATAACCTTAAGGCTAACATATTCATACTAAAAGCTAAAAAACTTACATTTTGATTTCAGGGGGACTTTAATGTCACTTCTTTGGATCCATTTAATGCATTCATGCAGAATAAAAGTATTAGTTTCCTTAAAAACAAAATCATACTGACCCCAAACTTTTGAACGGTAGTGTACATAAAAAATATTTTTAAGATAATTAATTTATAATGCAATTCAGTGACATTTCTGCCCTTTCCCTGAGCTTTAAATCTCAGTCACGCACTATTAGAAAATTGCCAATGTCATGTGACCGATCTCAACACTGCAAGTATTGATTTAAGAGAACATAAGAATATGAAAAACACTGAAAAATGCTTTGTTCAACTATGGCATCCAAAGAATACTTTTATAGTGTTTTTTAAAATCACTTATAATTTATATAAGTGGAAAGAGGATGAGAAATAATGACAAAATGTTCATTTTTGTGTGAACTAATCCTTTAACACACCAGTTTAATCTCTGCGCATGAGTCTTATCTAAAGTCATCATGCCTGCTGAACACACTCTTTCTCTTAGAGGAGTACAGTTTTCAGCATAATCTATAAATGCAGTGCAAAACAGTAACAATGGGAAAACGGCAAGGTCACACTGACCTGAGGAGGCCGCCAGGAGGGGAGTAAGAATAGCACTGCAATGAAGGATACTCCGGCCGGAGGAGAAAGGACAAGATGGCGGCCGTTCCCGCACCCAGAGAGTGACCCACAATCACCAGCCCATAGTGCATCGTCCCTTTACCCTGAGACACATGGACATACACAAGCACAGCAATCTACATCTTTTTGCGTCACATGATATCATGCACAATGAAAATGTTTGCATGCAACATGCAAATGTTGTCTGAGGATACTGGAGAGAATTTACATGACAGTCGTCACGTTACCATGCTCAGGCCATCTGTTTTTAAAATCCATTTTAAGACCCCCACAATTAACAAACCCACTCAATCGCAAAATAAATAACACATCTCAAATTCTTGTACTTAATTAAACAGGCACACATTCAACTGCAAAACAGGATAATTGCAAGTTCAAAATATTCAAGACATTTTTTATTCAATATATACATGTATTGAAGATGGTTTATGTACTGAGTGTGATAAATAATGGTGTTAGTCTGTTAGCCGCAATATATTACATTGAATTAAGGACCAGGTACAGTTTACTGTGTAATCAAAATACCTAAGATTGTATGCATAATGAAGACTTTTATTTTAAGCCTGTGAAATGTATATGCTACTACAGTACTAAACCCAGAGAATACTTTTTATGCGCAAAAAAAATCTTTATTCAACAGTTTCTTCCATTTTAAATTAAATGAATTAATAAGATTAAGCTTCGTAATATATAAAATAGCAATGGCATAAAGTATAGAATCAACCATATGTGTGTTTAAAATGTGACAAACGTTTATACTTACCAAATCCCTTCCGAAGGCTTGGGAGAGAATCATTTCTTGCTCTAGTTTCTTTTTTATGTATTCAGCTGAATAAACCATTCCCTAAATAAAGGATTCACGAAAAGAAAGAATGAGTTTGTATTAATATCCATCAATATTATGTATCCTGCTTGTGAGTGTTTGTGTAGAACCTTATGTCCGAGCCACGTGCCGTGCTGCTCTTCTAGAGGCAAACGCTCAGAATCGCCTGTGAGATCTGTTAAAGCGTCCTGAGAAAGAGGGAGAAAGATACACTTATTAAATGGTGAACCAGAGACTAACGTACAGCAAGCCAGCCACTATCGCAAAAAAACTATTGGGTTTATTTTGCAATCTTGACTGTTGATGTTGACTCTATACATTAGCCCACTTATTATATGGCTAATAAATAAATAAATAAATAAATAAATAAATAAATGGACATTAAATATTGAGTTATTCTATTATGTGAAAAGAAAGAGACCACAGAGTGATACAAGAAACATGAAACTAGCAAAGCTTTGTATGAAATCGTTAGCTTGGTACTATAGTCGGATGTACAGTTTAGTGTAATTTTATTAGGGCTTCCAGACCATTAAATTATCATTTTTGCCCTTAAAATGCTCTTGTGTGGGTAAAGTACTTTCTTATATCATAGCTTAAACATACGGCTTAGAAACAGCCTATATTTGAATGTATATTCAAAGTTACATTATAGTTTTATTAAAGTGCCCCATTAAGGTATTTTAAAGGTTCCTAATTTAGTTTTGGAGGTCTCCTACAATAAGCTTACATATCAGATATATGTATATATCAGATGGGCCAGTCTTTTGTGATTGGTTTACCGCTTACAGTGCATGTCGGAAATGAAACGTCCACTACAATATCTGAATCTGAATTTTTTTTTATCTTAACCAATGGCGTCGATTTTACCATATCAATTCTAGTGCGAGTCCTCATCCTTTGGAAATGCATTCAAAGTGATTTGCTTTAGCAGTGCAAAAAAAGTCGACAACACGAACCAAACTCTTCCAGTCTCAGCAACAACATCAGTGTTTGAGAACAGGTCAAAGTATATGTTAATACGCGGGCAGTAAATGAAGACCATAGGCTGGCACCATGCAAATTCGTTTCAAACCTACGTTGTTTCAAGCAGGAAGTGAGGCTTGAATTACTGACGACTAGTTTTAGGAAGTTCAGAATTAATTTTTTCTTTCAGAATAATTTTTCTTTTCTTTTAGAATATTTTTTTGTGCTTTTGTCATTTTATTAGTTTTTTTTTAGATTGTTATTTAGGTTTAATTGATTTTTTATTTAGTTTTTATTTATTTCAACTTAATAATTTTAGTGCTTCAACTTAAACTTCCTTCAGTTTTTTTGTTAAAAGGCAATATTAGTTTTTCAACAAATATTTATATTTTATTTATTTTATTTCAGCTTTATTTCAATTAACATAAATGTTTCTAATAGTTTTATACCCTAATAACCCTTTTTTTAATTCTCTGAACATACACACAAGCACATTCACTGTAAAAAGAGAAAGAGCTGTTATAGTCCACGTGTGGTTGACTAACCTTAGGGGACAATGTCCCTCTGATGCTGATCACGACTTTTTTCTTTGCATGATCCACTGCTACAAAGAAGGGTGTCTCATAAACCTACAAATCACATCAGAAATATGGACAATAAATTGTCACACACGGCTTCTCAAATATGTTAGTCAGGCAATGACTCACTGATGTGAACAGACATTCATTACACAAGACTACAGGATTTCAGGGGTCAGGGGAGTTAAAGAATTAGTGTAAGATGCCATACTGCGTCATGGCAGGATGTGTAGACAATTTGGACTTCTTTAAGGTCTCGGTCCAGGAATTGCCGTCGAATGGCAAGAACGTTACAGCCACAGCAGTTATCCTCCTCAACGGTGACAGACTGAGAGAGACGTGAACTTGAAACTGAAGTATTACAGCTGACGAGAGAGAAGAAAGGAAGAGACACAAAAAGAGAAAAAAATTAAAGGCATTAAATTCCATCCACGTGTCCTAAACGGACATTTGTTAACCATGAGAAAATGCAAAAAAGGTATATATATATATATATATATATATATATATATATATATATATATTAGGGTGGTCCTTATCAAGTCCAATTTTTTTTTTTTTTTGCAAAATGTTAGTGTCTTAACCTTTTAAACTATTTCTTTTAACTTCAAAATTAGGTAGCTCAATCATGTGGAAGATTGCCTATGTTAAGCTGTGCGGTGTTATTGTGATATGCAAGTAATATTAAAAGTTGCTGCAAATGAACTACATTTTTTTTAAATCAGAGCAACACTGACATGACAACAATGACAACAATCTCAAAAAAGCACAAAGTTTTCAACAATCCCTCATTTCTGATGCTCAGCAGCCAGTGTTGACTTTTTGCAGTCTGGATAGATCCGTCGGTGATCTTCCACCACATGAAGGAGAAACTGCAATTGTTCTTCAGAGTGTGTGAGATAGCCATTGTATTCTTGAATCAGAGCCACTCCTCTCTCGGCGTGATCATTGACTACTTTCATTGCATGGTTGCCTGTGCCTCCTGATAATCTGCTCGATTCGGCCAAAGTTCCGGGTCAATTTCAAGGAACGTAATGTAATTTTTTAAACCAAAAAATGTGTTCTAAACCCAAACAATAACCAAGGTGATCATCAATAGAAATATGTATTGATTCCACCAGGAAAGGTAAATCTTCTAAACCGGGTCATGGAAGGATTAATTTGGATTTAGTTTCTACAATAAGTAAACTGAGATATGTATCTAAAATACATATTTAGGAATATATGGTGCATTAGATGCTTTTATGGAGATTTTTTGGGAATTTTTCTAGCCAGGTACAATACCAAATCAAATGATCTGTTTTTACGAAAATCATCAAAATCTCAGAAAGTTTAAAGCTATTGAGCCACCAGTAATTATTATGTTACTGCCATAAAAATTGGCATGCTGTATTTTCTTATATAAAAGGAACAATTTGAAGGGTTAAGAGCATGACAATTGGATACTTTAAAAATAAGGACCACCCTAATATATATATATATATATATATATTTATATTTATTTTACACAGATACATTTGTATGTGTTCTTATTGATAATAAATTATACATTTATGCACATAACAAATCAGTTATTTCTATTATAATATATTTATAAATTAATAATATTTATAATATGTAATTTATTCATGTGATGCAAAGCTGAATTTTCAGCAGCCATTACTCCAGTCTTCAGTGTGGCATGATTGTTCATGATATCATTTATTTGAAATATTAATCTCCTGTAACATTATAAATGTCTTTACTGTCACTTTTGATCAACTGAATGCATCAGCTGAATAAAAGTATAAATTACTTTCTTTTTTACTTTTAAATATTTTGCTTTGCCATCAATGGAATAAATTACATTTTAAATAGAATATGTATTTAAATAGAAAATGGTTATTTTAAATTTTAATAATATTTCACAGTATTACTATTTTACTGTATTTTTGATCAAATAAATGCAGCCTTGGTGAACATAAGAGACTTCTCTCAAAAACATTAAAAAAAAACTTTGGACCGGCAGTATAACTGAAATTTTCTCCTCGGATTATGCCGTTGTTGATTTGGTATTAAGATAGTATTTTTGACAAGGGAAATATTCTCAGCTAAATTCTGGAAGCCGTTCACCCTTGGTAGTTAGGAATAGGCTTAAACTTCAGATTGATTGATTCAGCATTACATAGTGAAGAGGCAAGTCTACCAAAATAAGGTGGTAGGAAGGAAACTATATCACTATAGGAGCATCTCTCATTCGCTCATCTCACTTCCTGCCACCTGTGTGGAACGTTCACATCCATTGTTACTTACGAGCAGGTGCTGAGGAGTCTGCAGAGTCCACACGCTGGCTGTCTTAAAAGATATACGGGCCAGCCATACGCCGCCATGGCAAACAGCATGTAGTAACACACTTCCTTATACATGGCCATCTCAGACTGCAAACAGATGGAGAGCATTATTAATAAAAAACATATATCGACAAACACACACCTTTACCGTATTCTTGAAATACCGAGTTCTTGAGGTCCAAGTATTTCGTTTTGCGAGTTACAGGCATCCCGGACAGAAAGGCCAAAACGTCATTGTTTGCCTACAAACGAACAGAAAAACTATTTTTTCAGGAATATTCGTTCAATCGAAAGTAATGAAACTGATAAGGCAATGCCACGATTCTGCAAACCTGATCCAAGATGGCTGATCTCTTAGCTCGTTGTCTCTGTCGAAGGAGCACCAAGCCAGCGATGATGTCACTCGGCACGATGTCCAGGTCCCGGAAAAACTCGGCAAACAAGCTGGCCACCTCAGAATAAGCATCCTGAGAGAAAAAAATCTTCTACTGAGAATGGTGTGTGTGTGTGTATGTATGAGACGCTCTCACAGTAACTGGCATGTGTGTATTTGAGATGGTGTTTGAGTCTTACAGATTGTGTATCTTTCGCTCTAGTGCAGCACATGAAGAATTTGAGCCTCCTGCTCCAGCTGCTGGCTTGACCCTCTTCTAGCCTGTGTCTGAAAGAGACAGATGCAACCCAACTGAGCAAACATCATGAGAAGATTTGGGAATTATAGGTCAACAGATACTGGAATGGCAATGACGCAAACACATATCCAGAAATCTGTGCAAATTTCGTGTTGCATACCCTGATAGGAACCAAACTAGTTGACAGCCGACATAATGGCAATATGTATACGCAATACAAGTTAATGTTTACAAATGGGACGTGCACAATATAGTTGAAATTAAACAAACACTTCATTTACACAATATTTACTCAATTTATAAAAAGAAAAATGTAAAGCATAAATTATGCATACAATTCAGTTAATTTATTATTAATGTACTATTATATAATTACACACATTTATATGCTATTATACATCTACATATTTATTCATATTTTGAATTAGCTTTTATTTTCATATTTTCACTTTTCACTTTAATATTAGTTTTAGTCATTTTGTTATGTGCTTTTGTCATTTTTATTCGCTTTTTCTATTTCCATTTAGCTTTCATTTATTTTTATTTCAGTTTTAGTTTTATTTCAGCACATCAACTTCAGCCTATTTCATTTCAGTTAGTTGAAAAAAAAAAGTTTTTTTTTATTTTAGTTAGCAATAACAACACTGAGACTCTACAAACACTTAAGATGAGAGTAGTTAAGTAGTTATCTTCTAGTCATTGATTAGCTTATTCTGTCTTGATAATCTATAAATCTTGTTCCGGGGGCGGGGTTTATGCAAATTTTAGGGTTGGTGATGTCACTTACCCGGGAGGAATATTGTGTAGTCCCAACCAGGCGTTTGTTGTAGTCCTTAAAAAACAAGTTCTTTAAAAGAAAATATCTCCCTTTGCTTTTAACTTTGAGCATTGTAACTTTGCAGGTGTTGTTAATGATCAAACAGCAACATTACACACTAACTAAAGTTAGAAAAGTGAAATCATAATCAACCACCCCTTTAAATTTTTAATTTTAATTCTCCAATTCTATTCAATATATTTTTCATTTATGTATTTGTTCTTATGTATTATGTTGTTCTGATTATTATTTTTTATTGTTAGGTATTTTATTTTATTGTTTTATTGTTTTGTTAGTCAGGGTAATAATTTTGTGGAATTTGAACTTGTGAACTTGTGACGTATGGATTTGGTATCTGTAGTGTCACGATTAGATCCAAGGAAGACGGAGATGATTGAAAGGTAACAAGTTTGTTTAATAAATAACTCAGAAACACAGCCAACAGGCGAGACAGCGTGCAACGCACAAACAATACCAGACACTAGAGTGTCCACGTGTCCATGGTGACTGATCGGTGGCGGGAAACACAGACAAGGAAACACATGTGAGGAATGAAAACAAAGTCCATGAACTGAATATCACTGAACATAACGGTGACATACACTTATTCCATGTAGATAAATACAATACATATAATTTTTATAGGGTTTTTATAGGGTTTTTTAATTGTATTTCAATTTTGGCCAAAAACCTATGGAAATGATTTAAATGGGTAAAATGACTATAACGACTAATATTGCCCAGAACCCATTGCGTGTTGGACAAGGATTCGATTAGAACTACGAACACGAATAAATAAATAAGATCTTTTTTGCAGCATATAAAAATGTAATGCATATAAATGTGTCTTTGCAGTGTGTGGACACAACCACCATACAATGAAAAAAATCCTCAAAAAGCCTAAACACTCTCAATAATGCCGTTTGGATTTTCTGAGCAATATGATGCCCTATTGCTCATGCTCTGCCCACGACCACTGATGGACTGTTCCATATTAGCATATTTCCCGTATTAGCATATTTCCACCCTCAGCCATTTGTATACTGTCCGCCAAGGCTGCACTTTACATATCTTGTGTCGACACCCCCAATGGAAGAGAGGGGTGGGGTGAGCAGTTGCTCATTATCATTTAAAGAGACATGCATCGAAACGGGTCGGTGTGAAGAGAGCTGTTTTTGAGGAGGTAAAAAGGGTGTTGTTTTACACAACCACTGAGGAATTTTAACCAAAGTATGTTACAAACTTTACATGAAGACCCTAAAGAATCATACCAACTTGTGGAAAATGGTTTTCCTAGTTTGAAAAACATTTTTACAATTGGAATCCTTTTTTTTCCACTATAAAGAATCTTTTGTGCAATGGAAAGATTCCATGGATGTTAAAGGTTCTTCATGGAACCATTGATGCCAATAAAGAACCTTTATTTTTAAGAGTGTAGCGAGGAAACAATAAAGCGTTGTACCTGAGGGTGTATGTCGTGAGGTTACGCTGACGGCGGCGAGTTGCTTTCAGCTTCACAAAGGTCCGTCCGGTGGGGTCAAAGGTACACATCATGGTGAAACACACGCTGAAGATGACCAACCAGTTACACACAACGATTCCTGTTAAAAATAAATTCAAATTTATTTAATATTTTACATGTGCTGTAGACATCTTCATTTGATGTTTTTAGATTGAGTACAGAAGGAAGCTCTCCACTGTAAAACAAACTAATTGTCTCTTTGTCCTTCCGTGTCTTGTATAGACAGATGATTGGCATGGAAGTGAAGTGTGCTATTATGGGATGGGGGTGGACAATGAGCGACACTGATTCACGGTCAGCACAGACATGTGGAAAGCTACACTAGGCGTATTGTTAGACAGTGCGCGTTAAGATTCCAGGACATAAACGGCTATAAATGGCTATCAAATTTACAAGAATCTGCTGAGATTAACAAGGGGAGGTTTCATCATGCCTGGACTGCCTCATGTCGCAAGGACACGCCAATCTCTCTGTGTTTTTGATCTGGCTGCTGATGTTGTGCATGTTGTTGTGGCTGTATATACAGTACCGTGCAACAGTGTAAATGTAGAGATTTTTGAATACATTGGCAGATATGCTTTTGTGGCTATTAGTGCACAGGTCTGCTGTACTATATTTACACATAAGACTGACTGTAAGGGTAATATGATAATGTATAGCAGATCATGTCCCAGTCAAGATGTTTACTGTTGCCGATCGATGATGAGATTTGCAACATTAATACAGAATTTAAAACGGCTTCAAACATGGCTCTGATCCCAGACTTATAATACATTTGTTATGAATAAATCTTTTTTAACCATCCAAGTAAAAAGAGAGGAAAGCTTTTATTTTTCAAGTATTTAAAGGTAGACTATGTAACAGTTTTTGTTCAAAATTAGCAAAATTATAATAATACATCAATCCTTCCTCCAAAACGTGTTTTTGTCTTACCCTGAATCACTATGGTAAGCCTATTATAAGTGTCTATATTTCAGGATGGGAATGATGGTCTTCGCAGGAAATTGCATACATGTGTAATTCGCCAGTGCGCGTCTCGTCATATCCGTAAATAGAGAAAAGTTGCTCCAGCTACTTTGACGTGTGTATGGTGTGTGAGTGGCAGAGGTTAGTTGTCACAACGAGTGAGAAAGGTTGACATGGATCACACTAAATCTCGAACCTACAGGGAATCACCTGTTTTAAACAAACGCCGAACAGAGGGGAGAGTCTGCTGGCAAAAAACAACATTGCAGCTCATAATAAAACAAGAATCAACATTGGCTTAGCTTTTCGGAGAATGCGAGAACTGAGAGATTTGAAATGTTTTAAAAGCGACAGAGATATTTTATTGAACAGATAAATTGCCTAATTTATTTAAATTGCATAGTTAAAAATTGCATTAATTTATGCCTAACTAACGTGTCACGTACCGTTCCACAAAGCTGGCGAACGATCTCAGCTTCAGTGCGGATAGTAAGGAGCTCCCTGGTCTCTGCTTCATTCTAGTTCTAGAGCAACATTTTTTCGTTCTTTCTTTGTTGATGACGAACACAAACTTTCTTCTAAGAGCAACAAAATACCCCTTACAGCATTGGTCCTGGCTTTTGTTCACACAGGGCGCGTTCCGGGACTGATCCCGGCAATGTTACTAGGTCCCCATCCCGGCCTCGATCCCGGCATCAATCCCGGGACATGTTTGCGTTCACACAGAAGGCACTATCAATTTTACGGTAATTTCTCAGGATCAACACGCTGTGTGAAATGGCAGAGTTCATTGTAAAGCATTATTTATTGATTGCGAAGGGTCATTATACCGCTTTGCTGGAATTTGTTTTTGTCATGTGCCATGTCTATTAACGGGTGTAGCTACAGTAACATCTTCAGCTTGTGATCCTTTCCATCTAAAAGTAGTTGGTAGTGAATGATTTATGAACAGTAGGATAATCTCTCTTTTAAGTTATGAGAATGAACCATATTCATCCGCTCAGCCACGCAGAGCAGAAGCACAACCAAAACAATGTTCTTCTGCAAAATGCATGAAGTTTTGTTTTTAACCACTAGAGGGCCAAAAGTTACAGGGTGTACCTTTAAATTTTAAACCTTTAAAAAATAAAACTATATTGTGATATATAATATTACAATAATATAAAATTACTCAATGTCAACATATATTTCACACCCTTACATTGTTTTTATTCATGTCTTACCCAAGGCGAGGTTCTTGGCGGTGATGTCGGAGCAGGGCTGGTAGTACTGCACCAACCAGGCGATGCCCACCACCGCGTACACCAACTCCACCAGCAGGATGGCTGCAGAGAGAAGCAATGAATGCGAAGTGTTGATTTAAGGCCTAATCACATTGAGTATGAGTTTTAATTTTCAGTACAATATGATTTTACAATAAAATAATGCAACCCTCCAAAAAATCTTACGACAAGCATCAAAGGCGCAAATGTACACATACACAATACACTCTATGCACGAACGCTGTGAATGTTGAATTCAGAATGTTGCCTATGCAAATTAAGTTACAAATTGACTATTCTTGCATTATTTATCATAAATGATTAATCTGTGCACATCATTATTTATTTATTTTTTCGTTCCATGTGCCTTTAATTAATCAAAACAACTTCCCCTCTCTCTTGCAGCAACATCTCTTCTCGGATGATGTGTTTACTGGCGTGAGGGCGGGACAACCTGTCACTCACATGAGATTGACCAATAGCAAACCACAACCATCCAATCAATTCCCCATGAACAAATCCTGCCCAACATTTTTTTCTTGTTTGAGAAGCTGTTTCACTTGGATAATCGTCACAATAGGAAAGAAAAGATTATCGCAACTTTCCATTTAATGGCGACTTCAACAGAACTGACATATGACATCCAACGTACTGAGAAAACTAATGGAAGTTATTTTTTTGTGGTATTCTTTATGCAGTCTTAGTGCAAGTGTGCAAGAGTCTTACCCAGCCGTATATAGAGCACGTACTGCACTGCCTCTCTGGGTTGTGTGTACAGAATGCTACCTCTCATGCTCAGCCACATGATGGCGCCCTCACAGATCAGACAGCTGACCAGAATGCCCAGGTAACCACGACCGTGATCCACTAGTGTGACCGAGCATGACTGCTCTGAACTGTACGGCAGCCCAAAGAGAACAAAGGACAGAACCACCAGCCTGCCGAAAGAGCAGTCACAACATCACATTAACATACAAATGATCCCACACACCACAGAAATGTGATATTTATGACATCATGAACGTTAAAGGAATGATTCAACCAAAAATGGAAATTCTGTCATCATTTACTCACCCTCAAGAATGTCGGTAATCAAACAGTTGATAGGCCCCATAGGCCTCCATAGTATGGAAAGAAAAATATTATGGAAGTCAATGGCGTCCATCAACTGTTTATTACCGAATTTTCATTTTTGGGTGAACTTTCCCTTTAAAGTGATTTTCGGAAAACAGCTGAACAGCTGAACAATTTCAGATTTCTTGTTCATTTATAAAAAAGAATTATTTAGTTAATTCTTGAGATTTAAGAATCGGTATCAGTTCATAAAAATGAGAATCAACTAAAATCGAGAAATCTATATTTTTTACCCAGCCCTAAAATGTAGTCTATTGCCTCATAACAGGCAAAATGAGTGTAATTTTCTGGCAAGCTTTATCATTATTATTTATTAACAGTGCATAAAATGTGTATGAAATAAACAGTACTGTCAATAACAATTACAACTTATTTTGGTCAGTACCAACAATTAAAACTAATCAACTCAAGAAAGTCAGGGCTTAAATAAAAATATTAAGTTTTATAATAATTTTTATGCTGAAAAACTTGAAGAATCAAGTCCAGCTGTTTGTGTGTTGTTGATGCAATTCCATGAAGAATGAGCAGAACTGATTTGTGTGTAAACAATTTGTGCATTTAACTAAATGTTAGGCTACAATTTACATAAGCATTGATTTACGAACAAGTTATACATACATTCCAACTGTCCAACAGACATCGTAACAAGCAATCATTTGATTTGATATTTTTTTTAGGGTTTCTCAAACAGGGGTTCACCTCTAGTGAGGGAAATGCAGGGCATAATTAAATACAACTTGACCAAAAATACCAAAATTCATACATTTAATTTTTAATTAGAATACATTTTCTATTACAATTTATTTAGTAAAAATTACTACATTTAAGATTAACATTACTTCAAACAAATAAGTTACATTATAATAAAACTCCTAAAAATGGGGACTGCTGTTATATTGCATGACAGATGTATTAAGAGGTGGAATTTAGAGATTCTATTGACATCAGATCTGGTTATAAGAGCTTATTTTCATACTGGGTTGATTGTGCAGACAAACACAGACTCACCATATGCAGTGTAGTACGAACAGGAAGAAAGCCGGCAGCACCAGGTCATCACTGCCGACTGACCAGCGTCGCCGAAACAGTACCATGCCCGGCATCACTGCCCTGAAACACACAAACACACTCCAGTTACAGACCGACCGCCTGACACACGCACAGAAAGACTTCTCATTACCCACTTCCTCATTTCTGCGTTAAAGACGAGAGAGTAACACAAGGCCCAAAGTAAAAGAAAACAGAACACATGCACACATGCACACACTACCACTGTTGCTGTCTTCAGCTTTGCATTACATTCAAAACAGAACAACAGCGCTCCTCACAGAAAGGACAATATTCCTGTAGTTTATGGGGGGAAATAGTTTTTTTTGGGGGGGGGGGGATTCTGCTATTTACTCACACTCACCATCAATATATGAAACCCTTCAAGTATTATAAAGTAGTTCATTTTTGAGTGAACTATTTCTATAATTGTGCATCAGAGACTGAAACTGCTTATGGTCTGATAGGAATAAGACACTAGAAAAGAGAGAGTGTGAGCATTATTAAAGAGGAAAAGAAATTCAAAGAGGAAGTGACCCAATTCAAAAAGATTCCAATATTTGGTAAATGTAATGAGAGTTAATGCATGAATGAGAATGAGAGTTTAAGCATGGTATCTTAAGCATTGCATACTATGTTTTATTTTTTTACAGTTTTTACTGTTGAGTGGTGTTTTGAGTGGATTATTGAACGATATTTTTCCAAGTTGCAAATAAAACAAAGATTGATGTTTAGGTGGTTGCCAGGGCATTGTTATGCTGTTGCTAGGATGTACTTTGTGGTCAGTGCATTGCTATACTGTTGCATGCAACGGTGTGTGTGGTTGCTTAGTGCTTAACCATAGGGTTGCAAATAACAAATACTGCGTTAATCGATTAATCTGTTTATTATTTCCTCGACTATTTGGTTAATCAGATAAAGCCAATCCAAATGATATATATCAGAGTTGCGTGATTAATTGCGAAAAGATCACAATCTTGATTCAAACACCCACGCGATCTCAATCCTAAATGACACCGATTCACATGTCTACTAAACCTTTGATGAAATCACACCGCAACATTTAGGCTAGATCTGCGTTGGTTACAGAACCAGAGAGAGAGCAGTTTTCATGTGTAGGAATGAAACAGCTTCACAAACAGTCTTTTCAACCACACAGTATTGTTATTTCTTTGTTACAAATATTCTTATTATCACAGAAGTACTGGGATACATTTTTATAGCTTGGATAAACACTGGTGTCTACAGTAGTGAACAAAATAGAGCTAAATCACCTTTTGAAAGTGGCTTGGCACTTCAAATAGCGATTATATCGATTATATCTTTACGCCACCATTTTGTCTACCTCTAGTAAATTACGTTATTTTGTTTAGTTGTTTGTTCAGAATCGTATAAGGCCTATATATATATATATATAACGAGTAACAAGTTTGTTACGCAGAAGTGTGGAAATATGTTGACAGGCAGGTAGGACGTCAAAACATTGCATTCAGACCGAATGATTGGACAAACATTTTTTGGTCCTGAGACTTCCACAGAAGATATATATGAACACGTTTTAACATTTAGACCTCTTCTATTTTTGATTGCCATCAGGATGTGAAGAGAGTTTCTACCAGTTTAACAAAAGGTGTTTATAAAACAAATTCCCTACCCTACTTTTATGGCTTTCTAAAAATCTCAAACCTTTTCTGAGCAATTGTAGTAATGCTTGCCTCAGCAATCGCCATTAACTACAAGACGATAACAAACAGAGTGAGGGCTATTGATGGTTGCCATGGATACCAATTCCAGTCCAGACACTGCAACGCTCTGACCCAGCAAACTTTCATTGTGTGGCAAAATTGCTCTACTTACACAAATCTCACTCAAAGCATTTAATCGATCAACAGGTACTTTCAGAGTACACAGATGATGTCCTTGTTTGACTGTGTTGTTGAGACAAAACTAGATGGCTGATGATAAAACAGGATGTGACGGCCATGTGTTTTGTTGATCTTTTTATGGATCGGGGTAAAGGAATACGCCCTGGATACTTCCCCAAAACATTTGTGCTATTTTGTGTGTGGTGTGTGTGGAGTAGAGGTTAAAGTCAACATGAAATCAACATTTACTTCCATTTTAGTGGACCATTCAAGTTTGTTAAAATCCCAAACCCTAACCATATTCTACAAGAGTAATTTGACCACTGATAATGATCATTTTTAAACAGGTTTACCAATGAGTTTTGTCATCATTTGTTTAAACAAATAGTTCCGGCTCAAACTCGAGCTATTGGTCGAGCCAGGAGTTGACATGGCAAACCCCTTAAACAAACATAGCATAACATTCGAAAGCTCTCTTTTGGAAAATCAACATGAATGGCAGACTTTTTCACATCAAAAAATTACACTTTACCTTTAAAATAGTAATCTTGAGATGCTAATTAATCATTCTCCTTCCCGACAGACCTGCCTGATAAAGCGACAGATTGCAAATGGTTTTCACAGCAGCTGTACAAGAACACACAGTCCATCATATCACACTGTTAGCTGTTTATCAGTTCTCAATCTTCCCATTTCTCTTCACACCTGCTTCTCTCCGTTTCTCTCTTTCCTACCATCCATCTATCCATGGAGACACATCCCTAAAACCAAACACAAATATGATGAAGCCAGGACACCACAAACGGCTAAAACACTTGTTAACCTAAAGTAAAAACAAAATGACATTCAATCTTATCATATAAACATCCTGCTCACATCCTCAGGAAGGTAAGAATAAACCCATGGGGCAACAGAGATCTTGTATCCTGCTACGAAAGTGCGCACACGCTGCATTTCTGTCATCTGCTGCTTTAAATGCTCGAGCACTTAAAAGTAGGTTGGATTCTTATTAGCTGTCAATGCCAGTGAGTGATCATGTGTCACTGAAAAGACTGGAATAATGAAATGTCATTATTATGTTATATTTCAATATATCAGAATATTACTGTTTTTAAAAAAAAATTATATTCTTGATTAAATAAATGGAGCCTTGGTGAGCTGTGTATATGCGTTTCAAATTTACAGTTTTTCTATTGCAGGAAAATTTGACGAAAATACAGTATTGATGTATTAATACTGTATCTCCTTATTCTTTTGGTCCAATCACATGCTCTCTAGAACATTAAATGTCCCTCCCCCATATACCACCTGCCAGAGACTAACAAACTTAGTTTGGCCCCACTAAAAATGGGGACCTTTGGTAAGTCCCGCCACGATTTCTTGCTTCAATTGAAAATACAATACAATCTGTTCATCATTCCATTTTAATGGGTCTTCTAAAGGGAAATGGCTCTTATCGGTAATTTGTGTAAAGTGAGACATTACCTAATAGAAAGGCAATAAAAAGAAAAATCTTAAACCACAAGGACTATGCGGTTGCTATAGTGCCCCTGAACACTCAAGGCTGGAAAGTCTTTTAGAATTTGCAGAAACTTTCTTTTCCAAAGCCAGACTTTGACAGTCAGCATAAAGGGTAACACATTTTACAATTTGAAATCCATTTGGAAGATTTCACCCCAAAATCAGTGTAGAAAACATGAAAAAAAGAAAAATACAGCGGCATACACACTCATTCGAAGCAGACATGAACCCACAAACACAAGGACACACACACACACTGCAGGTGGAGCTGGAAGATGTTGAAAGGACCGAGTGGGCGGCAGTGAAAGTGAAACATGATGAGGGTGCAGGGAAAAGAAGGACTAGCGTGAAATTTAGGAGGAAAAAGGACAGAAGGTAAGAGAGAGCAAGGGTGAGTGAAGGAGGAAGAGAGAGAAGGAGGGAAGGAAGAATCTGGAGCAAGAGATGAGAGGAGAGGCAGGGGAGAGTGGGTGTGTGTAGCACATGGTCCTCAATCTAAAAAAAGGATGAGAGCGGTAGAAGCTAAACTCGGAGTATGGATGAGCGAGATGAAAAGGAGAAAAGACAGAGAAAGAGGACTGCAGCTATGGTGAAAACACAACAAGGACGTTTCGCTGGAGAAATGAAAAGGAAGGAAAATTAGTCAAGTATGGATGAACCCTGATGATATTTAAATCTGGTCGATACTATAAATCAAATGGTAACCTTATCGCGTTCACATTAAAACACACAGTCTGCACCAATACTGAACTGAGCTCTTTCACATCGCCATGCGCTTGAAAAAGCCCGTATTGGCGAGTATCCTCATAAACATATCAGTTATGTCTTAAGTGAACAAACAGTTGAGAAAGAAAACACGTTTACAGTATATTGGATCCGTGCAGGTCTTAAAGTGACAGCAGCCTAATAACCCTGCTGCCGTCTGTGTCCTTAATGTTAATCAAACAACAAAAGACAAAGACAAATCACTCACTGCTCTTGACTGAACAACTTTTATAACCTTAATCAGAATCTCTCATTTATACAATGAAGACTATGCAATGTTATTTTACATTTGATTACTTATGAAGAACAAAACCACTGTGTTAGTGATGTACAGTAAATGAAAGTCCATGTGATTTATAATAAGAAAGACTACATGCAAAAACACTTTTAGAACTAAGAGGCAGGTGAGGAAAAAATTTACATGTGGTCGAATCTGGTCAATTATTCAAACGCTGGGCAAAAAATAAAAGACACAATTGATGATTTGAAGGTAACAGTAAGGGAAAATGGTTTTAAAGTGGAAACACATTTAGTGTTTGGCCCTAAAATGCATCAAATTAAGTGTTGACTTCATAATGGAAAAGAGGGATTATGTATTGGCATGCCAAGGAATGAGTAGGGGTGGAACGCAGCGTGTTGAAAAATAAATAGGGCATGACAGGGGAAAAAAGTGTTGAGCGCGTAGCAGGGAGAATAGAAAGACAGCACAGAGCAGGATACAGTCAGCTGTGTTCATGCCGGATCCTTGTATCAACACTGTACTTGACTGAACGTTTGCCTCTGTGCGCTCTGGAGACATTCACACGGGACGTGTTCTGTCTGCGCTACCCTGCAAACGTCTTTGGCTGTTTTTTTTTTCAATGTCTCTTCACATAAGCATGTCACATCAATTTAAAAATACTTAAACTTGGCACAACCAGCACATCATCTCAATTTGGAGGTGCAGCAAATGGGGCGTGATAAACATCTCCAAACATCTGCATTATAAACATCTGCATTATGCATAGAGAAACTGATTTTTAACAATAATGTATAAATCTTTCAAGACAGACCTAATATGATCTTTGTTGAGGTTGGTAAGCAATGATACACAGATGTATTACATAGATAACAAAAAAAAAAGAAAAAATATAAGGGGTGTGTATATATATACATATATAGGCTATACACACACACACACATACACATATATATATATATATATATAAATAAATCACATTGTATGATTTTTAAGTAATTAATTTGCATTTTATTGCATGACATGAGTATTTGATCACCTACCAACCAGTAAGAATTCCGGCTCTCACAGACCTGTTAGTTTTTCTTTAAGAAGCCCTCCTGTTCTCCACTCATTACCTGTATGAACTGCACCTATACATACATATATATATATATATATATATATACACACACATACATACATATATAAATATACTCTTGTTTATGCTGTAACTACACCAAACAAGATGTTAAAATGATACATGATTAAAAATGTAATCTTTAAACATTAATTTAACCATTTAAATAAAAATTAAATGCTATAAAATTAAATAAGAAGTATTTTCTATAATTAAACAATCTTAATATATAAGATTTATTAATAACACATTTAATAATAAAACAATATAGGCTATATACATTTAAAAAAAATTTTTTATTAACTATTATAAGTTACTAATGGATTTTTAAACATGTAACAATAGTTGTTATTGTATAGCCTATATCTATTGTTTTTTTAATGCTTATCAATGTTTATAAGTAAAAGAATTTTATAATATAGTGTGGTGTGGTGTGGCATTGTATAGTATAGTATAGTATAGTATAGTATAGTATAGTACAGTATAGTATAGTATAGTAGTAGGACTATCTAACACATTGTAGTGTCGTTTTAGTTTCAATTACGTCATTCATTGCTTCATGGGATTATTACCTCATTTAAGAGCACATACCTAAGATGATGATACACAGGGCAACTTTTTTTGAGCAATGTTGCTTGGGCACTTTCCAGAATAGGCAACAAATTTCTATCTGGATTCTTTAGATCGGTCGTGGGCCCTGTTGCTCATTGTAGTTGACGAGCAACATTGCTCAAAAAAGTTGCCCCGTGTATCATCACCTTTACTCATGTGTTGTACCTTTGTCTTTCTTCTGGTTTTCAAACATGATCAAGCTTGAATACTTGTGCTTCAAATGAAAGGTTGTAACATGTTGCAACTCTGAGCTAGCTTGGGTTAGAAATTCCTATGGAGAAAATAAACAGGAAATATAGATCTAGAAGCAAAGCAACAAAAATTGGGCGGCCACTAGGCGCGTTTCCATTACAGATTTGCGCAAAACTTTTGCGATTTTTTCTAAATGTCGACAAAAAACTATTGCGAAATGACAGCGTTTCCATTGACCGATGTTATGAGACTAAAACTTCATTTTTTCCTCTCGCGATATCATTCCAAAAACCATGGCAACGGATGTTGGTAGGTTTATGTACTATATCCCAGCCACTGCACTAGCCATTATTATTAATCGAAGGAGATGTACTGTATGTGTGTTTTCCAAGCATTAATGGTAAGGAACGACCCTTATTATACTTGTGAGCGGCACATATGAGGTGTTTCTGGGTGTATCTCCCTCATATCTGGTCTTGATTGTGGTATTTATTTGAGGTTTAGAATCCATTATTCCTGTAATTCTTTTGTCTTATATGAATTTAATAAAGAACTCTGTCTCGTATTCTGTCCAAACATACCGCGTCATCTACGTCAGGTGACTGTAAAAAAACTGTTTCCATTGCAGTTTTGCGAAATATTTATTTTTCGAATTGCCTGAAAAACCACCTCATGCGAGCGTAAAAACTTTTTTGCGATAAATGGGAATTTTTGCGAAATTGACGTGTTTCCATTGGGCGTATTTTCAATTCGCAATTTCAATTTGCGCAATTTGAAGGGTAATGGAAATGCGGCTACTGCTGTGCTCTAGTGAGTGTGTAAACTGGCAAAGTGAGTAACTTTGTAACTTGTGGCTTGTTAATTACCTTCAGACTGCTACGCCTAAAAAAAATATTTGCCTCAGCCATGAGCTAACGTGCCGTCATCAATCTACTGCTGCTGTGGTTTAACTTCACTTATGATTAGACAATCTCATGACTGGTTTGTTCAGCCAGATGACACATATTTCAAACAACCGTCCTGTTGTAAGATGATGTTTCAGATGACTTCAATGTCATGCAGTCCTGATAAAGCGCTAGTGAGGTATGGGTGGGATGTCAGGACGCCCACTTACAGAGGCCCTGAAAAGTACTTGAGGCATACTTGAAAACGTCTGAATGGCATTGCATTAGGTAGCAAAATAATAGCCTAGCTTGTAAAATGCTTGTAGAAGTACATGCCTCATTCAGTGGCCTTATTAATATTATGAGATTGTACATCCATAACACCTCATACCAATGAGTCATAAATTAAAGCAGCCTGAAGTGAAGAGAAAATATTTTCCTTCTTTTTTGTTGTTGTCTGGTAGCAGTTCACAAGGAGATTATTTGTATATAGCATATAACAGACTAAATTACATAACATTTTATGATAGCAAATGATGCACACAAAATTGAACTGTACCCAATATTTATTCTAAATGGACATACTAATTAATTAAAGTAGCAATTGCTTCTGGGCCCATTTTTTTGGTAACATTATGCTGCATAAACTTGCAGAAATGCAGGTGGCACAAATTAATCTTCAATACAGTGTCATAAAAATGACACTTAATATGCAAGATAAGAAAAACAGCAAGATGCAACACAATGATTGGAGATGTCTATCTGACACATGTATAGAAACAAAAAAAAATGACAAACAATTAAAAAATGAGTGCAGATAGAATGCAAAAATGCATGGTCTCTTGTTCTGCTCACTGCACAAGAATTTTTTTTGCTACTTTTATTAGAAGCTATATCAATCATGAACGCACTTTCACACATGCATGATGACGATAGCACCAAAGAAAACGTCAATCAATGGACTGATTCATACACGAATCACTTAATAACTCAAGACATTGACTGAAAAGCCTGACCAGGGATAGAAGACCCGGCGCTGATGGGAATCCGAAATAATCTGAGCCCATTATAATCAATGTGAGGTGATGATTAACTCCCAGAGTGAATTAGTTTAACATAAAACACAGATTTGCCTGAACAGGAACCATGTGGTGAAACAGACTGACTATTAAACCTGTTATTATTCAAAGAATGACCCACATTAAAAGGACCCATATCGGTCAGTCAACCACTGAAAGGAATATATTAGGATGCAATCAATCATTTTAATAAACCTATTGCTTTTATTCAGATAGATCTTTATCAGACAACGTTTGCATGGTTCTGCAAATTTTAAAAGGCAAATTTTTCGCAGTGCCATAAATAAAGAAAAGGAATGTGTGTGATTAAAGTTATCTGAGCTTTATCATGAGCGCCCTGAAGATCTATGCATTGCTCAATAATGTATTACAGAAACTAATGCAATTTTAAACAATACAGCCGCTATATTTCTCCAGGCCACATACAATCTCTTGATGTTCTTTCTTTTTTTGTGACAGATTGCAGGATGTTGAGAGGACAATGTGCCCGTTGTTGATGCAGAGAGCTGGATTTTGGAGAGCATTCGCCTGCATCTCTGCAGCAGAGACTGGATATCATGTAGGCTACACATCTTATTCTTACAGGACACACCAGATAGGAAGTGTTCTGCAATCTTGCAATCATTGCTCAACTCTATCTATTGCATCACTGTGAGCAAAGTAAGAAATAACAATTACTCTACATGAACATTATCCCACAAAGGACATCCTTTGATTTGCATGATTGTTTATGCTGTGAGAGGCTGGACTAGACAGTCACAAGTCCAATGTTGAGTATTACATTAGACTCGATTAGACACTGCTTTAAAAGGCCAAGTGAAGCCTCCAGGCGATTCCAAGACCCCGAACATATCACACCTCAACATATCACACAAGACGTTCAGCATCTGACTGGAGAATAGAATTTGTTTTGCTTGTTAGTCAAGGAGGATGACGAAAAATAGGGTTTTTACAATGATGGTTAAACTGTTAGTCATGATTATTTGCTCAAAAATTCTAATTGTGATTATTAATAATCACAATTGTTCTTGTGGAGAAATCTGTTTATGCATTTCATAAGATTATTGCACTTTCACGTAAACACAATCAAGAGAATGTCAACTAATAATACTCAGAGTTTAGTTTACCACATGGCCTGAGCGTGAGTAAAATAACAGCACATTTTCATTTTTTCGGCTAACTATCCCTTTAATGGGCAGAAAATGTATCCATTTAGGAGAAAAGCTCTGATTAGGGGATTTTAACTCTTAACATCTGGCAACCCCAAGCATGAATGCTTGTTGTGAGGTTTGTTACCAAGGCAAGACAACGCGTCAAATGGAAAAAAAAAAAAAAAAAAATCGCAGATGATTACGATTAATTTATTGAGACAAACAGAGATCGCAATCATAATTATAATACAATTAAAGCGTGCAGCCCAAGTGAAGATTATCTGATTCAAAACAAACATATTTGAACAATCTCATGCAGTCTAGCAGACTTCCAGGTGAAAGGAAGCATTGTGGTTTTTGTACATGAAACAATTTTAGCAACCCATTTTCTTGCATAATGTGATTTATGTCTGAGTGAAACAAAAACAAACAAACAAACAAAACAACAATATGGTCAGATTTGATTTTATCCATCGGGTATTAGCATAATTGTATAAAGTGGGTGTTTCATTTCAGAATGGAGCGAGACCTGAATGAGAGTTTTCGAAGAAAACAAATTTTGGAATGCACAGATGAATTGAGAATCATGCACAATACGACCAAGAACGTGTCTTAAAAATGTAAGGTACGATTTGATTACCTGTTTGCTTTAAATGCACATTAGCAGCATACATAAGTGATATAACCATATATCAACCTGGCAGATTAATCATTCTGCAAAGTTTCTCCAACAGTTGTTATCAATGGGGATAGTGTTCACTGTCAGTTTTTAAATATTTTAAGTTCTTATTTGCAACTTATTTCTCACTTCTCATTAATGGTCATCAGCCACCCTGCACACTAATGACATCGGCCACTAAGGATCCCATATCCGTCGATAATCTGTTCAACAAAATGATCTTTGTCCATATACAAAAAGCTGCACTTCGTAATTAACAGCAATTTCCTCTTGCATTTGCTGGCTTCTTCAAACCACTGATGGGCTTCATCCAGTCTTGAATATACAACCACAACCTCTACATTAAGAATTAAAAGCCTCTGGTTCTGCACTTTCCTGCTTTCACACTATGTGTGTGTGTTGTAGACAAGATCTGCATTACTGCTGTCATATATATATAAAAGAAGCTCAGATATCCTTAACAAGTTTCATAATGATAGGTATGACATACACCGGAAATGAAATGAAGTAACATAGCCTACTCTACACCACAGTATACTGTAGGCGCTTGGGCATGAACCAGAAATGCTGGGTGTGCTCACATGCCTGCAGCAATGCAAAAACGCACCGTTATTCATACAGGTTGTAAAAGGTATGACCTTAAAATGACACAAATGCAATATGTCATAGGTCCTGTCAAAATACCATAGTTACAAACATCAATATATATATTTATATTCAAATAATTCATCAATATTCATAGAAAACCTTGTAACAGCTATGTACCACGTTCAAATAACCTTGGGAATACTATGGTACATTTTGTGCAACAACTGCACTGGTGGAAAAACTATGTTAAAAGTTACATTGGAATGTAATGCATATTCATTCACTGTTTAATGCTTCAATGTACTTCCAAGAATACCATGTTAGTACCGTGGTACACGCGTAAAAAAATGGTAATACCGTGTATTCTTATATGACTCAAAACCAAGTGGCAGTACAATGCAATCAAATGGTAAAACATATCACTTTTTGTAAGAGAAATATCAGAATGATTACCATATTCACATACTCAAAGTACTTCAAAGAATAGCTACCATGTATATGTGCAAAACATGGTACTTTTTCGTTCACGCAATAACAGTAATACCAATGGTTTTCTGTGGGAACCTGTAATCGTGGTCAAATGTTCTATGTACAAAACTCACAGAGACGTTGCAATACCATGGTATTGAATGTACTCAGAGGTACTTCAAAAATAAAAAAATCGCAATAAATGAACAATTTCCACACAAAAAAAACCTTTGTGTTTTTTCGTTAGCGCACTAACTGTAGTAACTATGGTATTCAGGCGGAAACTGCGGTTACCATGGTAAATTTTCATAAGGGTCGCCAGTACAAAAACTCACCTGATGTATGAACGCGTCTTCCCGAGACCTTCTTCTGCATGGACTCTCTTAAATCTCCCATCCTCCGCAAATACACGCACACAGAACCGCAGAACCGAGCCAGATCACGGTTCTGAACCAGCCAACAGGTCTCAGAACAGCAACAGTCCGGTAAATGCGGCGTCCCGTCTGCATTCACATGCACATGAAGGAGTGGAGATGTGTTAAATTCGGCTTGCTTCGGCGGTCCATAAACGGATTTTATATGATATCGATCGCCTTGGTTTCATTGACACTCCGCCGTAACGTCACTGATATTTTCACGCCTTTCCAAGCGCGCGTCGCGTCAGAAGCCGCTCCATATTCCGCAAAAATATTAACGCAACGTTACACGCGAATCTTACATTTATTCCCCCAGGCTTGCTCGTGACATTCCCTCTCCGCGTAGTAAAATCGTGCGGTAATTCCAGACCCGCACTGTCCGCAGCAGGTCCCAGTCAGATTGATTGCTGTGTATATCTTCCCTACGATCTTTTTTCCATATAAGCACCGTCGTTGCAATTCTCAATTCCAGTTGCGCTTGTTGAAGCCGCATCCCTTTTCCCGCTTGCGCTCCTGGCGTATCTCACGTCATCCATTGGTTGTCGTAAGAGGCGCTGCGCTACTGACGTACGACGCTGCAATTTTCCGCTGCTTAGGAACCACTGGCACACTGTGGCTGGGACGGGCTTGGTGAATACAGAGGAGAGGAGACTCCGAAATAGTATGCCGGGCGTGGAACTGGAACGACGTCATTTCCTGAATTTCTGAAGCCTTTGTAATCAGCAGGGTGTGCCAAAAGAAAAGGACAAATCAATTAATCAATAAAACATTTCGTTGCTAGGCTATAGATAGATAGATAGATAGATAGATAGATAGATAGATAGATAGATAGATAGACTCTCAGAAAAAAAGGTACAAAAGCTGTCACTGTGGCGGTGCCTTTTCAAAAGGTACACCTTTGTACCTAAAGAGTGCATATAAGTCCCTCAAAGTATATTGGTACCAAATGTGTACAGATTAGAACCTAAATGGTACATATTAGAACCCTTTTGAAGGGTACTGTCCCAGTGACAGCTTTTGTACCTTTTTTTCTGAGAGTGATAGATAGATAGATAGATAGATAGATAGATAGATAGATAGATAGATAGATAGATAGATAGATAGATAGATAGATAGATAGATACTGTTTATAATATTAAATATATTAGAAATATATAATGCACACACATATATAATGATATGATCTTGCCCTTCAATTATATAAATAGGTCCATACCAAACAGTCTTTGAGGTGTGTTGGAATTTGACGTAATGCTTCTTGACTGGCATTACAATGCAAGTGAGCTGAAGGTTTGGAGAAACCTGTTCCAGCACTCCCCAAAAAGGCACCATCTGTTGTTATAAGGGAATGATTGCCCCAGGATAATAACTGTCTGTTTTTGCTTCAGAACGGACCTATATGGCGTTAATAAAATAAAATAAAATAAAACTTCAATGCAAGAACCATTATACCAATTCAAGCCATACGAAAGCACACACACCCTGGCTGCACATACACCCCCCCTTTTTTCACAGATGGAGTGGTACATCCCAGTGCCTCTCCTCCTCCTCCTCCTCCTCCTCTTGCTGCTGTGTCCTCCATCACTCCATTTCCTTTGATTCTATTTCTCCTTGAGGACGGACTCAGGCCTTCTTGCAGAGCGTATCTCTTGGTCTCTCATCCTCCGTCTCTCCACCCTTCTTTGAAAAGAAGAAGAGGTGAGCAAGGATTACGAGGCAACATAAAGAAGGTAAGCTCCATCCATCATGATGTTTCTGAGTAGATGTACATCCATCAAAACTGGGAGAGACTGTGATGCGCTGCCCTGGCCTGTGCAGCCATCATAACTGCATCACTACAGAAATCACATCCATCAGCTCGATAAACCCATTTTTCAGTCCTTCTTTTATTCATTATCTGCATGGTTCTGCATGGCTTAGTCAGTCTCAGACCTCTTTTTAGCGTTCATTTATTTTTAATGTACATTGCTCCCCTCCCTTGTATGACTCATGCAGATTCACAGGGATATTTCTACATGCTGCAGATGAACGAAATGTCATTCTGATGTTTAATGCCTCAGAAACATTGTTCATTATGTTCGGTGGGTGCAATGATGATGCTCGACTGATGTTAAGAGTTACTTGTCACTTTTGCCTCGGATACTAGGCTATAAAAAGAGCTTTTATACACTAAAGACACACATGCTTTTTAAGGAAACAACTAATGGATGCTGCCCTTTGGCTGTCTAATACAAGCATGTGACAGACTCAGTCAGTAGGCCACTGCATATAATGTCATTGCCATATCAAGGTCAAAGATTCAAATGTTTCATGTGATGTAATTCTGTTTGGGCGACAAAAATAAAACGAATGGTTAATCCAAAATATGACAATTCTCTCATTATTATTTACTATTATTTACATTCCAAACCATTGCGGGGTCTTTAAAAAGATAAAATGACTCTTCAGCAGTTTTTTTCTTCTTCATATAATGACAGTTCAGTCCAATAAATAAATAAATGAAAAATGAAAACTAATTATAAAAGCAGTCCATATGACTATATTTATTATATTTGTGTTAGAAACAGTTATCATCTTCCTCACCACCAAAGCTCTTAAATTTCATTTACAGATGAGAAAAAAAAAAAAAAAAAAAAAGGTGTATCGGCATGTGAGACGTTTGGTCTTAGAGAAATCGTTGGTGTCAAATTACTTTTGGTTCTCACATGTGTCATTAATAAAAATGACAGGCCAGTTTAAATATAGTACACAAGACCTTTATAGTATTGTTATGGTGCTTTTTGGTGCATCACCATGAACTATTGTGAAATTATTCTTTAGAATTTTTCCAGCATGTGGCTTTTTTTGTTGTGGCTATTCGTTTAAAGCTGCAGTCCGTAACTTTTTTGGGTTAAAAATTATCCAAAATAAATTTTTGAGCAAGAACATAACCAACCAGTGTTCAAAACTATCTGCTTGCCTTAGCTCGATTCAAAACGGTAAGCTTGTAGTAATGTTTTTAATTCCAGTGGTACTGGTGGATTTCCGCAGGAAATTCAAGCATGTCTTTGCATCATTACGTCACATCTGTACACATAAAGGTGTCTCGGCTAGTAGGATATGTTGTGTGTGAGGATGTTGGAGGTGGAGATTTATAGCCTTTTCTCACAGCACTTGATATAATTAAACTTATCAATTTGATGGCAGATCCAGAAAGGTTCAAACGACAATCACCAGTGACAACTGGAGATTCCCCCCGTTGTAAAACACAAAAGAGTTCGGACTTCGGAGTGGTACAGAAAAAAGAGACTGCAACCGGGTGCGAAAACAAGGATAAATATCAGAAGGGCGTTAAATGTAGTCACACAATGGTAGTCACGCAATGCTGATGTTGTTAACATTAACAATTTGAGAACAAAGTATAATTTGCACGGTTTGACATGATATGATAAGCTATCGTTAGATTTAATCAGCGCAAATCACTGCAATGCTTTTTTCCCCTTAGTTGGTCAGAACAAAAGTGGATGTTACTTGACTTTTTCCGGTGAAATTCTTATGTTGGTCATACTTCCAAAAAGTAGAATCTGTGATTGCGAATGCCAGTATCCACACCGGCGCGGTGACTGACAGCCGCACATTCTCCTCAAAACATTGGATTCATCCGCGCTGTGCCGTGCCGAGGCTCAAAACACGTAAAGTTGATAATTCCGCGAATAACTGCAATTGCAGATTTCAAACAGAGATGGCGACAAAGAGGAAAAACTATGCACTGCAGCTTTAAGTTCTCTGCATTTTTACTTACAGTGCACTACCATTTAAAAGTTTGGGGTCAGTAAGATTATTTTTAAAGAAATGAATACTTTTATTTAGCAAGAATGCGTTAAATTGATCAAAAGTGACAGTAAAGACAATTATAATGATACAAAAGATTACTATTTCACACACGTGCTATTTTTTTTTTATTTTTATTTTTTTTACTTTCTACTCATTAGAGATTAGAGAATCCTGAAAAAAGTGTCACAATTTCCACAAAAATATTAAGCAGCAGAACTGATTTCAATATTGATAATAAGAAATGTTTCTTGAGCAGTAAACCAGCATATTATAATGATTTCTGAAGGATCATGTTAAACTGAAGACTGGTGAAGCTGAAAATTCAGCGTTGCCATCACAGGAATAAATTACATTTTAAAATATATCCACATAGAAAAGTTATTTTAAATTGTAATAATATTTCACAATAAAACTGTTTTTACTGTATTTTTGATGAAATGCAGACTTGGTGAACATAAGAGACTTCTTTCAAAAATATTTTTTAAAAATCGTTCCGAACCCAAACTTTTTATAGTGTAGGCCTACATGTATAAATTTCTAACCTAAATCTCACCCTCTTCTTTATAATTGTATTCCAAAAAGAAAGCCCAAGAACACCTGCCGGATTCCTTGACCCCTTGATCCCACTCCCACATGGAAGCAAAAGCAAAAGGAGCGCCGAAGTCTGCCTCCAAAGCAGAGAAGAAGGAGGCAGCCCCACCGCCAAAGCCAGACCCCGTCTCTGCTGAACCCGCGGAACCCGAGAAGCCCGCGGAAGATGGAGACACCAACCAACAGGGGGCGACGGAGTCCGCAGGAAGTTGCTGTGAAACCTTAGAAAGTTTGAAGCCTTTCCTGATTGGAGGAGCTGTCATCGCCCTTGGAGCTGTATTGGTGGGCGTAATCGTATTAGCCAAGAAAAACTGACCCGAGACCTGTGATTGGTTGTTAAATGGCGGGGGTTGATTAGTTCACAGACTATTAAAGTTTATATAAGGGGGGTGTTGAGTCACTAGGTGTCTTAATTTTAAGCTGTGCTTTAATTTCAGAGTTTGTTCCCGCCAGCTAAAGCAAGCTAGAGATGCATTTAGGCCAAACACTTTTTCACATAGCATTCAACACATTATCTACATCCTCAACTAGTCACTTCTGCCTGCTGGTTCAATGGTCAAATTACATCACCGTCCATGCCATAATGCGGACGTGAATACAATTATGGTCTCAAAACCCATAACTGGCAATTGTAAGATAAGACAATATTAAAGTGCATGATTCAAGGTTAACAATACAGAAGTTTTCTGGAGTTTATGGAAATTAAAGGCTATTTATAAAAAGCAATTGGTTTCATATTCAAATACTAATGCAAATCCATATGTACAAGTACATGGCTCTGACATCTATTGCAGTTAGGACTGTATTGTTGAGAGATGGTGTAGAAATGTAAAGAAAATTGCAGTTGTGATATTATCAGTTTAAAATGATCTGTGTTCAATTTGTATGTGTCATCACCCGTCATCATCCCCCAACCAAAAATAAGTCATTCAATAATTCAGTAGCCTTGCCTGTGGATTGCATAGTGCCATTTCAAACTCTTATTTTTTTCGTTTGTTTGAACGATGTTGACGATTTTCTGAAGCTGGCCAATGGAAATAGATGTGTGATGCAATATAGATGCAACGTAGATTATGACGGCTTTTGTCCAACAGCTTCAATTTCACAGTTACACTATGATGAGCGCTCTACACAACAGAAACAATCCCTAAATGCATGCAGACACAAACAATATACACTTACACGTCACATGACATACTGTTACAGAAAATTTTCTTTAAAGTGCGTATATAATGCAATAATTCCAATAGAACTCTGTATTTTAAAAGAAAGAAGACCATTTATTAGTTGTGATACTGATGGTAATGATGTTGATGATGATGTGGCAACATGGTGGTTGTCTTGGTGGTGGTGATGAATGATTATGATTTTATTTGTTGAAGTTTATCTATCCCTCTAATGTGTCCCTTCCCTCCTGCCATATGTATTTTACACACACACCCTCGCCCGCTGCCTTTCTGCTGTTCCTGTGTGAAATAAAATAAGATGGCTCCCTTGTGACTTGATGGCCTTATTAAAGGACAATGAACTATTTCCCAGACTCAGTGTGTGTGTTTTTTCCGTTAGTTATTTTTGTTCGTTTTTGAAGGCTGAATTCAATGCTTGCTTAAAGCCTATTTTTTCATACTTGCGACTGATTTCTTTGCTATTTTTCCTTTATTGTATTTACTAAACGTAGCAGTGACTTTTAACAGGGAATTATTAAATATGCTAATGTAGACATGTTTCTACCACTTGAAAAAAGAAAAGAAAACTAACTTAAAAAGAAAAATTACTTAAAGAGTTAAAAATCTATAATCAAAGGAAAAAGAATATCAAGTGACTTGATGGATCATTTTGGTAACTGTGGTTTTGCTGCAATCCTACAATTTTTTTTTTTTTTTTTTTTTTCAAGTAAAGATAATATTTACTGAATTGACAACCATAGTTTTAGCAGTACAACACAACTACTACTACTTCTACTACAACTAATAATAACACCTTATTTATTTTGAAGTGTCCGTTGAAGGTTGCATCACATTTGCGGGTCTTATATTATGTAAGAGTTTTAATATGTTTACATTTTTGGGAACTACACAATTCTCACACTTTCATTTGTGTTATTTCAAAGATGTGGTGTCTTTAATTTACACTGATTTTTGGAGTTTGACCAAAAAACACATTTAAGTAAATGTTAAGTTGTCAAAGTCAGAAGGAAAGAGCATAATTATGAAACCATTAGAGAATGGCAACAGCAGTGGGACAGGGAGACTGAAGAGACATTTATTAACATTCAAAATAAAGTTGGTGCTGTGAAGAATAGAGGAGGGAATGGAAAAGAAGAAAGAGTTATGACTAGATTAAGAATTGCTCACAGTAATTTGAATAGTAGCCTACACTATACATTACAGGGATGCACCCAACTGTTTTTTTTTTTTTTATTATTGTCAGGTGCATACGTGTGCTTATATTTACAGGCTGTATGATGGACAGATGAAAAACACGATGGAAGAAACAGAAAAAGTTGGATTAAAGGATATACTGGAAAGTGGTGTGAATGAACAAGGCAGAAGATGTTTTTTTTTTTTTTTTTTTTTTTAAACAAGTCCAGGTCTTATGAGGAGAACTTTTCTGTAATCTGTTTTTTTAAAAATATATGCAACACTAAGGATATCAGTATTTACTGTCTTTAACATATATTTCCTCAGAAGTATCACTTTCATAACTCTTAAAGGAGAACTCCGGTCAATTTTAACATTGAGCTAATTTTTTTGTAAATTTGGAGTGCTGTCAATACAGAGAACGACAAAAATCGGTGTTGCCTACACCGTGTTATCCTCTTTTTAAAATTTGCACCCTGTTGGGCAAGTTTTAAACCTGCTTTTAGCCTCTTAACATCCTTGATGTGTCATTACAAGTGCACAGGTCATGTGAGTGATTCCTTCAGAGTGAACACGGGTGAATCTGACTGCAGTAGATGTGAAAGATATGAATAAAAATGATATTTATTTAGCCAGCGCTCATACCTGTATTTACATCCTGTTTTCGGTCAAAGTCCATAGTAATCGATTGTCGAGTTCACGCGCATTGGTTTAGTACCTATGATCATGCGCGTGAACTCGACAATCGAAACCGATTTTTGTCGTTGTTCTCTGTATTGACAGCACTCCAAATGTACAAAAAAATTAGCTCAATGTTAAAATTGACCGGAGTTCTCCTTTAAGTATCACTTTCATAAGCTCTTGCAAAATGTACTTGCTGAGATATAAGTTAACAAATTATCGTTTGAATTTAAAAGTTGTCTAACTAACACAATATTGTTTTTATACCAACTTCTATAGTAGTGCAACACTAAGAAGAAGAAGAAGAAGAAGAAGAAGAAGAAGAAGACGACGAAGAAGAAGAATTTTCTCATGTTGCTCACTCGCTTCAGAAGGGCGCGGAACGCTTCTTCTCATAACCTTGTTTCCACCCGTGTGTATTTGGCAAACGCAATGCGGAAATTACGCATTTGAAATGCGTTTGTTTTAAGCGGCACAAGAGAAACGTGTGTAGCGTGTGAGATTGTTTTGGTAATATTTCATACGTTTTTTTTTATTCTTGAATAATAATAAAATAAACGAATAGTTCAAGTTTAGTCGTGGGTTTGTAAGTAAGGAAATTACATCGCGCTGAACCTCGACATTATATATTTTTTCTTCGAGTTACTAGTAAGTCTGTAAGCTTACGGCGCTTATTAAATGCTTGTATTAGTAGCAATACATTGCGTTTATATTTCAGCATGCATTACTGTGATACATGTTTATCTTGGCAGCATTATAGTTTTTTCGGCGTTATTCAATCGAGAGAGAGAGAGAGAGAGAGAGAGAGAGAGAGAGAGAGAGAGAGAGAGAGAGAGAGAGATAGAGTGTGTGTGTGTGTGTATACAGTATAATACAAAAATGTAATTATGACATGAAATTATAATTGTTAATTATGATTGAGGTTATCATAATTAATACTTGTGAGGTTAAAATTTACAATTTTGAGATTAAAAGTAAAAATTACGGGTTTTCAAGTATTTCAGAATTTCAACTTATAGTTCTGATTTAAGTCATAATTTCGACTTTTTGTCTCATGAATATAAAGTCATATGTTGACTTGTGTCATAATTGTCATAATGACTATCTGATTTTCTTATGTGGCGGAAACAGGATTCCATTGGACTGAAATTGTCTAGTCATAGAGAATCACAATCTAAACAGTGGAAACCCTGTGTGTGTCTTCTAATAAACACTTTTGTCGTCGTCTTCTCAGGCCTCTCGTCCTTCACCATGATCATCCCTGTTCGCTGCTTCACTTGTGGGAAAATCGTTGGGAACAAATGGGAGGCGTATTTAGGTCTTCTTCAAGCGGAGTACACAGAGGGGTGAGTTCATGAAATGCCCATCAGTGGTTGATTTCTCTGCATATCTTCCAGTAAGCTGAATCTCACTCTTTGCTCATTTTCACAGTGATGCTCTTGATGCTCTGGGTTTGAAGAGATACTGCTGTCGCCGGATGCTTCTGGCCCACGTGGATCTTATCGAGAAGTTGTTGAATTATGCACCGCTGGAGAAATGAGGAGCTTTCTGTGCATTTGAAGATGAAAACCCCGCTCGGCCTCTCGTATTTTCAAAGACTTGATCCTAATGGAAGATATACAGGCGTGGGCTTCAACACAAACACGGCTGGTTCATTAGAATACATCTGAAGAAACTTATTATGTGGAATGTTTATTTGCGTTTTGTTTATTAGCATTTTTTGTTAGCATTTTGTTAAATAAAGATTGAAATAATTCTGTTGTACAGTTCATTACATTCTGTTACACAAGAAGAGAAGTTTTTTTCACAGCTTTTTATTATATAACAATGGTTCACAATTTTGCAATGACACATCGGTCAAGTGTTAGAAGAACCAGTGTTTGGGTTAACGATTAAAAGTAATGAGAGTTATGTAATTAATTAGATTACTTTTTCAAGTAACTAGTAAAGTGACGCATTTCTTTTAAATGTACAAAAACAATATAAAAAATAAGGGCTTATTCATAATATTAATAGCTAATAATATATAATTCCAAAATAACACTGCTGTCAAAATTGTTGCAGAAAACATTTGAAGATTAAAACAAATCCATGTTGTATTTAAGTACTGTGTTGACTTTAATAACTTTATTTATTTTTGATTAGACATTCGGATTCATTTGTGTTTATTTTAGGTTTAATAAAAGTAAAAGAAATGAACAAACAGGAGAATTACCGTTCATAATTAGTAACACTGTCCCTTTAAAAAAATTATATAAAGCTGAAAACTTCCATCCGCTTTCACAAGTGTTCACTGAAATACAGTCCCTAGGAAACAAACAGTAGCTTTTTTTTATTAGGATTTACCTTTTAAACTTACACGTGTCCGCCCAGTGGTCAAGGACAAACTCAAGATTGAAATACACACTTGTCATGTCTACACGGCATAGAAAACAAAGAACTATTCAAAGCAACATTCAAATGATATTGAAATAGAAAACTGATATTGACCTTACCAACATGGCGCCCGCTCCACTACGTTTCCTGCTCTTTCTGTTGTGAAACAGTTGCATAAACTCTCCTTCAAAATATAACATTGTCAGCCAAGCAAGCACTTGATCAGTCATACATTACTGAAGATACTTCTCGATAACATGTTTTCAGCAGCTATTGCAAGAAAGGTAAGTTTATTTGCTTTGCATTCATATGTGGCGACTGGTTTTAAAGATTTAATTTGACCTCACGATTCTGAAGTGGTATAACAAGAACATCTTTCTGAGCCCATCACAAATTAATGTCATCCAACTAATATATAAAATGAAAATTATAGCAGGGGTTTGGAAAGTTGGATATTTATCCTGTCGTTTTGTTTTGAATGTCTGAGCAAGGACAGATGAGGATATTATAACATCTTCATCGGTATTAAACTAACCCCTGAATTCACACACAAGACTAATTTCAATCTTTTGTTATAATACAGTTTCCTAAACTATGCAACAGATTCTTCATCTCTTGAGATACAGTAATTCATTTTGCTCACTGTTGTGATTTAAAACAATAAAAAATATCTGGAAAAAAATAAACGTTAGTGTATATATATATATATATATATATATATATATATATATATATATATATATATATATGAAGAGTTCAGATGCAAAAGCCTCTAAGTGCCATCTGAAATTTTCTTCTAGAATGATCATTTTTATCAAGCTCGTACAGTATATTTAAGTTCAGTAATTTCACTTAAATGGCAATGAAAATGACCTATTAATTGTAATTTAAGTGAAATTACTTTACTTAAATATACCAGCTTGATAAAAATGATCATTCTAGAAGAAAATTTCAGATGGCACTTAGAGGCTTTTGCATCTGAACTCTTCATATATATATATATATATATATATATATATATATATATATATATATATATATATATATATAAATAAATAAAAATCCTTTAACTAAAAATAAAATGAAAACAAAAATGATAAAAATACAAACTGTAACACTATAATATTGATGATATTAAAATAACACTGGATCATACATGTTACTGTATAAAGTCCTGGTGTATGGAAGATGTCCTATTTTCTGGGCCAAATATAATGTCACCAATTTTATTTTTTAGAAATGTATTTTATTTTTTACAAAAATATATGATATAGAATAATGATGTAATATGTCTTGAGACAAAACACTATAATGATGCCAAAACCTTTTTTTCAGGATGATTATTTGACGACGTTATTAAATGGCATTCATAATTGCATTTAATATAATGCATACATGATGGAATGATGATTTCTTTTGATTATGTGTGATAAAACCTACACAGCCATATAACATAGTTTATGTTGATTAGAGTCAAGGCCAGAGGAGATTTTTAACATTGTTTGATTTTGATCTATTCCCAGGTTGTTAGTTCGGTTTGCCGAGCTTCACTGCGTCCAGCTGTTGGCACAGTGATTTCTCGGGGTTACCGAGGTGACGCCCCAGAACCAACCCTCATTGAGATCCCACTGCCACCGTGGGAGGAGAGGACAGGCGAGTCCCTGGAGATCAAGAAGAAAAGACTCCTGTATGAGAGCCGCAAGAGAGGCATGCTGGAGAACTGCATCCTTCTGAGGTTAGTAGGTTAAAGTCCCCCTGTAGTCAATCATTTTATCATCTTTGATCACCAAAATTACATATTTAAAAGTTTTTTTTTCCTGTGAAAAAATGTCTTCATGCCTTAAAATAGCTTGAATGTAACTCTACACCCTTGCTTCATTTAGTATACGCAGATCTATGAATATGCTCATGAGCCCCGCCTCCACTCACTCACACCAGCTCAGAGATTCACCCGCTCATCTTTACTGTAGTAAACGCTGCACAATGGGATTGGAAATACCGGTTTAATTCAGCCATACACTGTATGTTTGAACTGATTAAAAAGGACTGAAAGAGTGAATTATACAGGATCGTCTTCAAGTCGCTGTATCAGAATGGTAATGCGTTTTATGTATCGCTCTCTACAATGTTGGACACATAATGGTAATTAATATAATTAGCTTTTGGCTTGACTACGTTATCAAACAGCTAATAATGCGTTGCTACTGTTACGCAAACCATGTTCCCGTTCGCCATCTCAGAGTCAGACAGCTGCCTTCTAACAATCAGCATCCTTAGAAACCCTTTGAACATCTCAGAACGTCAGTGGAGAAAGGCATATAGTTCATTATAACATCGTAATATACATCATACACCCGTTATATTGCTAAATGTACACGATTTTTCATATCAACAGAAAAATATACTGAGATAACCGGGCTTCTCTTGAGACTCCCCTGCTTCACAGCATAGTTAATGATATGCTGGTACGTTGACGTGATTGGTTGCCAGGCAGTTTGTGACGTCAGAAACACCAGCGATTTCAAACCACTTCTTTTTTTCACAGCAGGAGAAAATACTCAGCAATGGTGTTGACTTATGAATTTGCACATTTGTCTTAAAGCATATTAAAAACACCACATAGACATATAAACAACTACATATATATAAACAAATACAAAATTTTGGGTGAACTATTTTGAAGTAAAAAAAAAAAAAAAAAAAAAAAAAAATATATATATATATATATATATATATATATATAAAATGCTATTGTTTATGTAATTACTACAAAAAATTATATATAAATTATAATTTGATGTACTAAAATACCTAAAACTGAAATAAAAAATGTATGAAAAACTATATAGACATAAAAAAATTAATATAAATGACAAAAACACAATAAAATGACTTAAACTTGAACTAAAATTTAAATAAAACAGAACATATGAAAAAAAATGTATTCAAAATATTAATAAAAATATAATAATAGTATCTCTGTGATACTAAAATAACAAAATCAAGGTAAAGCTACTCTGATTACTTTTTTTTTGTTTTGTTACCAGCCTTTTTGCAAAGCGGTACCTGAATACAATGAGTGAATCACAGCTAAAGCAGTATGACAGACTCATCAATGAACCCAGCAATGACTGGGACATCTACTACTGGGCTACAGGTATGAACACAAATAAAATAGATGTTCAGTGGTGTAGAGCTCTGCTCAGGCATGAAATTGACTTTGATTTCATTCACTGAATATTTTTCTGTGGAGTAACAGTAGTGTTTGTATTGTGCACAATAAGACCAGGAACATGTACAAAGGACTGAAATGAGTTTGCACACGTGTCTTCCCCCCGCCAGAGGCTCAGCCGACACCTGATGTGTACCAGGGCGAGGTGATGGAAATGCTCAAAGAGTTCGCCAAGAACAAGGACATGGAGCAGCGTCTAGATGCCCCTAATCTTGAATATCTGGACAAGAGCAGTTAAAACTCAGCCTTCTGCCAGAGACTGTCACCAGAACTGAGCTCATACAAGCACCTGAGATCTCAACAGACATCATATATATATAGAATTTAGATACATATACAGTAAATTAACACACACACATACTGTATATCCACAAATTATACATATAAACGTTGTACAGTGACTGTGATGTGAAAATACCAATTGTATTAAAGTTTGTTCTTATCGATGACTGAAGTGTTTGTCTCAGTAGGTTTAACAACCACAGGAAGAATATTTCTTAAGATTTTTTCCAATTAAATATATTATTTCCGGAACGCATGGAACAAATTTGTGTCATGAGTTCATGCATTAAGAGGTTATAGAGTACTGTGCTACAGGCATTGCATTGAAAAGCTCAAAGAGTGTGAATCATGTTATTTACTTGAGTAGCTTGGTGAAAAACACATTAGTGTGTTTTCAAAGATTAAACACAGGGTCGTGCTAAAGAGATTTGATGAGATCTGAAATGCGCTAAAGACACTTCAGACAGGAATGTTGTTTAGCTTGTTTAATGTGGCTGGTCAGTCATTTAATAACCCCACGCTGTATTTGGACATTTAGGTCACATTTAAAAGTGTATAAATATCATTGCAATGCAATGACATTCATATATTTTTATGTTTGTCCAAAAATGATTTGCGTACATGCATTTTGAAAGCTCTCAGCCAGAAGATGGCAGACTTTTCCTTGCTAATAAGATGAATGTAAAGAGGTGTGCAGCGACGGTTGAAATGCATCCAAGTATTTTGACTAATCGAGTCCTTTAACATCATACTCAACTAGCGGTTGTTCGCCGCAGGAGCGAGTGCACTTTTCACCAAAACAGATCCGACACTGTCCTGAATGCTGAGGTACACAGACGTCAAAGGGCGTGCGATTTGATGGCAGTGAGCTTTTAGTCATGACAGTTTTCTCCTTTAAGCGAGCAATGTCCCAGATATGTGTCCCGTGTACCTGTGTAGCCTGCATTTTTAAAAATGACTAAACACAGGCGTTCTCACTGCTAAAAAGCACAGATGCCACAGGGCTGTGGCGCTTTCGTTCACATGCTGGGTTTCAATGTGACTATACCAATTTATCTCAGTTTCATTGAAGAAAAAAAAAAAAAAAAAAAAAAAAAAAAAAAAAAGTAGTGCTGCTTGACTTGCTAAGGAAAGATTGACTATTTCTTTTTGCTCAGTGGGTTTTGGGATTTGAACAAACTCCCCAAAACTCATCCTGTTTGTGCTACAGACATTAATTATACCTCAGATCACATGGCTTCCAGTGCAGTTCACGAGAAATGTCTGAAGAAGGTGAACAAGGGGGTTGATTGACACACCCCCCTATGGACCTTAGTTAGGTTAGGCGCCATATTGAATTTAACACGGATGAAAACAAGGTTGTGAGGGGAAACTTATTTTTGGAGTGTTTGTCTACTGAAATTTTTTCATCAGCTACTACAATCCATTGAACACTCTAGGCTCCTTTCCCTCAGAGCCTCTTTCATAAGTATGGCACTACCCTGATAAAGGTCTATAGCAAGCACTCTGAAGACCTCAGCAACCGCATTGCAACGCCAAGGCAAACATCCACAATATACCTTAGCACTGAAAATATGCAAGCAACAGGCAGTCACTTATTATAATCATTTTTTTTTTTTTAACTGTTATTCTGAAATAATATATGCTGTACACATCACCCTGAATCTTGGACAAGAACATCAAGGGAGGGTAAAATTGTCATATTCAAAAGGAACTGATAGAACTGTTGCCAATCCATAGAACCACCGAAAAAGGAGGAAATTAAGCAGAATATAAAACAAAAGGAAACCTAAAGGAAAATGATAAAGAGAGTTTCTGAATTTTAAAGGCAGACTGCCTTTCAAAAGTTATAGTTTTTGAATGTTATATTTTATTAAGGCTGCATTTATTTGACCAAAAACGGTAATGTTGTGAAATATTATTACAATTTACAGTTTTCTATGTTAATATATTTTAAAAAGAAAAGCTGAATTTTCAGCAGCATTACTCAAGTCTTCAGTGTCACATGATCCTTCAGAAATCATTCTAGTATGCTGATTTGCTCCAGAAACATTTCTTATTATTAAAAATGTTGAAAACAGTGCTGCTTAATATTTTTATGGAAACTGAGATAAATTAAAAAAACAGAAAGTTTTAAAAAAACAGCATTTATTTAAAATAGGAATCTTTTGTAACTTGTAAATAATGTCACTTTTGATAAATTAATTCACACATACTGAATAAAACGATTTATTTCCCTAAAAAAGAAAAAAGATATCTTGAATGGATATGTACTGTCCTGTACCAGTTGGGTTTTACATTGGGCATCAACTTGACACAGCACATTGTTTATCATATAAATGTAAAGAAAAAAGTCCTTATAATCATTGGGTTCACAAACAGGATTAATCCAGGATTAAGCCTTAGTTCAAGGACATTTAAGTAGCTTTTATAAATGTAAATTGGAAAAAAAACATGGTGTTCATCTTGAGACCAAACAAATGCACTGACAGTTTAAGATGTGTCACTGCAAGTTGCTTTCAGTTAAAACAGCTCAAACATTTTAGTCTGGGACTAGACTTAAGCCTTGTCTGTAAAACCAGGGGTTATATTATTATTACTACCATAATCTGCATAAGACCAACAAAATGCAACAATATTAACATGACAAAGACTGAATATGAAAACTGACCAAAATAAACATCAATGAGATTCAGTGCATCTTGACTGCTGCATCATAGCTTCATTTGCTCAGTGTCAAAACCTCTTTGGGAATAATGCGTAACAGACAAGTGACTGATGAATTGACAGCCAAATACTGTAAAGTTTGATTGGACAAATGCTATAACCAACATATCTTTGAGCCTTTGTTCCTGACCTGCCAGTTGAGCAATATTGTAGTGTAATATCCTGGCTACTTGTTTGTCTTTAACATGTTTTCACTGTGAAGAACATGATCTGAGACTGCTTTGTCTTTTAAAGGACACACTCAGATTTGCTCTTGTGAGAGACTGATAGACACACACACACACACAGACCTCAGACAGAGAGACTGTGTGATACCTGGCTCACAGGTGAGCTCTGCCTTTATATAGCATTGAAAGAGCCTGCTGCGTGATCTCACTGACCTCTGCCATCTGTCTCTATGGAGATGAGGAGAAACGGAGCCGGCCAGAGCTGCTGCATAACACGTCCAACACCGCAAACATTCCTATTATAACCACTGAAGACATATACACTGCAGCCCACCCGGCTAACCGTACAAAAAAATTGACACAAAAAGAGTGTTATTTAAAGGCAATGTTCTGACAGCTGCATCCTCATAATTTTAGGAACAAATTACATGATCACAAAGGATAACAAAAGGAGTCTTTAATAATAAATTCCACGTAGGAGAGTCACAGGGAAGAAGCTCAGGAAATAAACACACTTACACACAAACAATGGCGGAGAATGAAACAAAGGAAACTGAGGGCTTAAATACAAAGGACAGTAATCAACTGAATAGAAACAGGTGCGCAGAACTAATTAACAAACAAGGAAACTTACTATGGAACATGCAAGAAGGCAACCCTGCCAAGTGCCAAGGTAACATTTTTCATTTAGTTTAACAACTAAAATGAAAATTTATGAAAAACTACATAGACAAAAAAAGACTAATACAAATGACAAAAACAACAAAATTACTAAAACTTTAATTAAATTGAAAGTGAAAACAAAACATAAAAATAAATAATGACCAAAAACTATAATAGCATATCCATGATACTAAAACAACAGCCTTAACTATATTAAAAAGGCATAATAAATAATACAATCTTAGCAACATTACTGATCTCACTGACAGCAAAATGGTGTTGAATGATAAGTTTCATGTAATAAAGAATGGGTGGATTTCATTTGACCCTTCATGACCCTGCTTACAACAGAGTAAAACTAGAGAGATGAGATCTATTTGAGCTTTCTTAGTTTGAAATGATGTGAATTTGCTTTCAATCATGAAGTGCTCAGCTGCTTTATTACCCGTGAGACCTGCCGCTGAAGTGCCAGCCATCGCAAGATCTGACTGCTGGTTTCTTGAAGCTTTGAGCGATGATTGTTCTTGTTAGTGAACCCCATCAAGAGAAGTGGTGTACTTGTGATAGATACTCTGCAGTGCTGGCAAACTAACTTTTCTATAAAAGTTGTATACAACTAACATAACGACAAGTGGAGGAGGATTAGTGAGTTGTTGGAACATTGTTGGACACGATGCCAAAATGTTCAACTTAAAAGCTTATTTTCAGTTGCTGCCTTACATATCAAATCTGTACTGCACATTTAATCACACTATTTAAAACCTTAGTTGAAATAAATTATTTTTAATGGAAAAACATGTTGCCATGACTTGTTGATCATTTCATTTTTTTTATAGTAAATGCTATTGGAGACTTTTATCATTCTACAAAGCATTTTATTAGACAAAAATTGTGTCTTATTGTCAAAGTATTTTCATTGTCTGCCGACACAAATGCCAACATATATTGTTAATTAAAACTATTAAAATCATTTTTGTTAATTGAAATAAATCTGAAATGAAATAAAATGTATCTATTAGATACTGAAAAATAATTTAAAGCTATAAAGAAAAAAAGAAAAAAGTTGTAAAAATTACAAAAAACTCTTTTAAAATGTTTTTAAAATGAAAACTAATTACAAATATGAATAAATAAAAAAGAACAGAATATAAATAATACAGATCAGATTACTTTGAAAAGCCACATGATTGGAAGTAGGCTAAGAGATAGTTCACCAAAAAATAAAAAATTATTTCATCATTTACTCATCATCATGTCGTTCCAGACCTGTAGGCTATGACTTTCTTTCTTTGCAAAAGAAAAAGAAGATATTTTGAAGAACACATTTTTCTCAAAATATCTTCTTTCAAGTTCCACTGAAGAAAGGAAGTCATACAGGTTTGGAACAACATAAGGATGAGTAAATGATGACAGAATGTTTATTTTTGGGTGAGATCCGGTTTTAATGGGTTATTCAAATCAGTAAACCCCCATATGAGCAATAATAACAGCTACTTCCAATTTGAACGTCGTCTCCAAGGTTTCAGGCTGCCGTCTTCATGGAGCTGTAGACGTCAGCTGGTGGGCGTCTACTCAAGACAAGTTAGACTTCTGCACTAACAAAATTAACACAATCTTGAGCGCAAACTCTTAACATAAATGTTCAGTATCCATGGTGAAAGCCAGCTTGTTTGGTGTGTGGATGTGCCGTTCGCCCACACATCTCTCTGACATGTTCCTGTCATCCTCCACCGCGGCGAGCATGTGCGTGGTCTGTGTTTGAGTCGTGACAGGGGTGTATTTCATCGCTTGCCCATGCTCTCAAAACTGCTCCTCTATTCCTCTCTATCCACAAATATGCAGCACTCTTTGCCTGTTTGACTGGTGTAAACTGTGTTGATGCTCCTCTTAGCGCTCACAAAACATGACGTGAGTGATCGCATGGGCAAAATTTCCTTTAAAAGCTGCGTTTCACACATAAAATCAACATGAAATCAAAATGGACAAAATGCTCTAGGTCTTATTGTGCTTAATTCATGAGTCCACGTTATTCCAAAGAAAGAAGAAAATGTCTGTGGAATAACATGCATTTGTTCAACTCTTAAACGGCGTTGCTTTTTGATTGACATAATGAACTGTACATACTTTTTCTAACCGCCTGCCTCCAGTCTCTTTTGGACACCCAATTTTCATGATCCAATCAGTTTTCGATGGATAAAATCAAGCTTTTGTAGGTAACACCAAATAATCAGAAATATTATTGATTTGACTGACACTATGAGAACAAAACTATATGTATAAAACTATATAACAATGACACTATTGCCTTGAGGTGCTTTACAGCAGAATTTGTTCTGTTGATTGTTAGATTAGTCAGTTTATCGCTGTGATGCTGCGTTGAAACAATCTGTATTGTATAAAGCGCTATATAAATAAAGGTATATAAAGTTTTTTATCATTGTAAATACATTAGCTTTTGGATGCACACTATATTGCCATTACTCTGTGCAGGCCAATCAAGTTCTTTTACACCAAACTCGCTCATCCATGTCTTTATAGACCAGGAAGGGGCCATCCCCAAACTGTTCCCACAAAGTTGGGAGTATGAAATTTTCCAAAATGTCTTGGTATGCTAAAGCATTAAGAGTTCCTTACACTGGAACTAAGTGGCCAAGCCCAACCCCTGAAAAACAACCCCACACCATGATCCCCCCTCCACCAAAATTGACACGTGGCACAATGCAGTCAGGCAAGTACTGTTCCCCTGGCAACCGCCAAACCCAGACTTGTCCATCGGATTGCCGGACAGAGAAATGTGATTCGTCACTCCAGAGAACACGTCTCCACTGATGTAGAGTCCAGTGGCGGCGTGCTTTACACCACTGCATCAGACGCTTTGCATTGCACTTGGTGATGTAAGGCTTGAATGAAGCTGCTCGGCCATGGAAACCCATTCCATGAAGCTCTCTACGCCAGGGATGGGCAACTTCGGTCCTGGAGTGCCACTGTCCTACAGAGTTTAGCTCCAACCCTGAAAAAAATCACCTGCCTGTAATTTTCTAGTAATCCTGAGGACCTTGATTAGCTTGTTCAGGTGTGTTTGATTAGGGTTGAAGCTAAACTCTGTAGGACAGTGGCCCTCCAGGACCGAAGTTGCCCATCCCTGCTCTACGCACTGTTCTTGAACTAACCTGAAGACCACACAAAGTTTGGAGGTCTGTAGCTATTGACTCTGCAGAAAGTTGGCGACTTCTGCGCACTGTGTGCCTCAGCATGCACTGATCCTGCTCTGTGATTTTACGTGGCCTACCTTCATGGCTGAGTTGCTGTTGTTCCCAACTGCTTCCACTTTGTTATAATACCACTAACAGTTGACCGTGGAATATTTAGTAGTGAGGAAATTTCACGAATGGACTTATTGCACAGGTGGCAACCTATCACGGTACCACGCTTTAATTCACTGATCTCCTGAGAGCGACCCATTCTTTCACAAATGTTTGTAGAAGCAGTCTGCATGCCTATAGTGATTGATTTTATACAACTGTGGCCATGGAAGTGATTGGAACACTTGAATTCAATTATTTGGAGGGGTGTCTCAATACTTTTGGAAATATAGTGTACATTGAACCCAAGGTTGCACATGTTTCTTCTTGTTGATATCTTCTCATTATCACTGCTGTGTTTGTAATACAACGACTGAGGGAGTGACGGCAAATTTGACATCTTCCTCTCTTCTGACCAATGGAATCAATCTCTCTCTTCTTTTCCTCTTTTGGAAAGTCATATAAATGCTATTGTGGGTTTTTTCTTCAATTGGGGCAAATGGAAATGCAAAAATGTTTTGTAGTTCCAGTTCGCCACTACAGAAGTTTACCCAATATGACGTCTTCCATTTCTGAGAATCCCGGAAATGTGAAAAGGGTACATTGACACAGCATTCCAAAAAATGCATCGTTCAAGTTAAAACCTGTCTCTAGAACTTGCTTTTTTTAATTCCACTGCCCTGCGTCTCTCATTTTAAAACACAAAAATGCATTTTGTGTGAATGGCCTCTTACTCAGTCAACTATTGTCTCACCTGTGCCTACTTTTCCGGAATGTCTCCCAAGGAATTCTAGGAGAAACATCTTAGACAGTCGAGGTGAAATGCTTTTCACAAACCATTTTATATCCATAATTTAACGAATTTCCAAATAAAACAACAGAATATTCACGTAATGTGAGATTGAACTTGATTTTATCCATCTACCCATCGATTGAATTGTGAAAAGTGACTGTTACAATACCAGAATGACTTCAGATGGTTGAAGAAGAAGAGTTTAAAACTAACTTGTGATGTCAGATGAAAGGGAAAGTTGTTTCAGGTGCAAAGTAAGTTATTTCATTTTGATCAAATATTATGAAGACTTCTTTATGTAATAATGTCCACAGATGAATTGCAACCTCTGAGCAATAACGCTTTCCTATTGAGGTTATTTTCTACTTCTGATGTGCGTCAGAGAGGACAGGTGAGGTGTGTTTTCCACCAATTTCCGTTTATTGGTCTCAATTTTATTCTCTTTCAACAAAAGACAGACAAAAACTCTGATTCATTTCGGATGCTGGTAGCACTGTTGAGGGGTTACAGTTTGGGTCATTGTAAATTAATCAGAAGAACTCAAGAGTCGATTTACGGAAAAAGGCGGTGGAACATTGCAACACACACGCACACAGAATTTCTTGAACAGAACAAAGTTTTTTTTTTGGCTATTAAAACCCTACAGAACATTAGATCTGTGCAAAGATAAAATCAAATCACACAATAACAAAAACAAGTCAAAGGTAAAGCAAAAACCATTCTATCATAGAATTACTATCGTAACTGCCTTTTAAAGCAAAGTGAACTCATTCTCTCAACTTATAAATCAAGAGACTCCAAGAAACGTGTCAGTTTCCTTTTTATATACAGGTTTACATCTATTTACACTGTACATTTATGCCAAAATAAATCATCAGTATGTCAAATCATATTGTGCACACCACAGCGATGCTGAGAAACATCAGGGGTCTTCGCCAAAACTCCCCAGGTAACATTAATTTTTACAAGCACACACACAAGTTCACACAACGTCATTAGATGGGTTGTCGTCACACACATCAACGTTCAGTTCCGACTTCTGATTCTGATGTCCATAACTGCCTCTGTGTCGACAGACGTGACCATTAATGCTGGTTGTTTCAAACCTGGTTTGGCATTTTGTTTCATAAGGCCAAAACATCTGCAATCCAACAGCTGAGAAACTAATTCAAACAGAAATTTGTGGATACGACAGTATAACAGACAAGCTCACATTAGCCGCCTCACCGCGGTGAGTCACAGAACTAGACGAGACAAGACAAAGCATGCCGCTTCACCGGTGCATTTATTTCATTTTCACGTCAGGTGCTCGTCGTTTTCAACTCGCAAAGCAAAACTCACTAAAATGTGCATCCTAAGAGCAGGACCGTCGAAACCTGGGAAATTTCCAATGACAATTTGTTTTCACTCGAGAAAACGTTAAGCGATGAGATGCAATCATAGCCAATAACAAAAATATTTTATGTTATGGGTTCAGTATAAGTTCAACTCATATGGGGCACAATGGGAATTTTTTGTTTTGATTTTAAATGTAGTCATCTATATGTTTATAAATTGTATTATTATACAAAAATGTAAATAAATGAATAAATATATTCAATAATAATAATAATAATAACCAGTCAGAAAATATTTGGTGTTTAAAGACATGTTAGGAGTTAAAATTGTTAACAACATTTGGGATATAATGTGGCAAATCATCTTTAAAATCAGCTTTGATCTTTAAATGAATAAACATTTGAATTTAGTATTAATAATAATAACAACTACAGGTACAGTTAAATGTAAACTTCAAAACAAATCAGTTATTTAGGGTGAAGAACTTTGAGGTTTTAAAATGTGCTTGTATTTTTGTTAAAAGCCCTGGACATTTTAATTGAAAAAATATTGATTATTAAAATCTGCAAAGTTGTCCAAATTGGCCTTTTTAAAGTGGGACTACTTTTCTAAGTGGATGAACGTCTAGTTATTAATATAAGGTGTATTTTTACATTTATTGTCTAGCCAATTATACTTGGTAACTGACATTATGCCACAAATGCTGTCAATATTAATTGTATTTGTATTAATTGGGTCCCACTTTATAATGGGTGTATTTAACTTATGTACTAACATTTAAATTAGTAATTTGATACAATGCACTTATTGTGTACATACATGTTTTTACGTTGTACTTATCTCTTACCTGCATACAATTAAAGCTGTAATTACATATATAATTATATTTAACCCACCCTTAAACCTACCCATCCCACCAAACCTGTCCCCAGCCTTACCCGTATCCAAAAGTGTTTTGCAATACAATATGAACACAATAAATACATGACTTATTTTTGATGCAAGTACATAGTAGTTAAAGACACCTAATATAAAGTGCGACCATTCCTGTATCCAGAACGTTTCTTTAAATAAAAAGTTAAATAAAGCCAAATTTGGACCAATAAGATTGCACTATGGGCAAGACTTCACAGTATGACGCAATAGAAAACAAATGACAAAAATTCAGAAGAACATGTAACAGAAATCTTTTATCAATTGATGCTTTCTTTATCAACCATGAATTCAAGCGACGACCCTGCTTACAAGTCCAAATAAAATAATTCACACTCATTTTCATCCATCCTTTTAGTTACTCCTTTAAACCACCTTCAACGACTGAGAAAGTACTCTAAGTTTTGAATATTTTTTTAGGTCTTGCTCTCACTTTGGTCTGTTTTTGGTCTTTGAACTCTTCTCTCCCACTCTCTTTGTGTCTTTTGAGGACTCGTCTGTCACAGCGTGTTAGTCGAGGGGGGAGGACAAGCTGCGAGAAACGTCTGGCAGTGATATTCACGTCTAACGTCTGCTTTGACACTAAGAGCACATGCATATGTAGGGGAGAAAAGTGATGGATGTTTCACTTACTGAAGGACTGCGTGTGTGTATGTATGTGTGCTTCAAGTCGAACGAATATGAACGGATGTCCTAACCCTGAAGTTAACCCTTACGTTGACCTAGAAATGTTTTCACTGTTGTACATAAATATTGCTTATCTACAGTACATTGCCTTATAATTTCAAGTAAGGAGTTTGCTTCTTCAATGAAGTTTTGTAGTCTGTTATAATAAGTATAGATATTTCTCCTAATTTAACTGTTGACATGGTAACAATTTGAAACCTTCCCTTTCTATATTTGCCTTTTCTCTGTTACATAAGTAACACATTAAGAGGCGACAGAAATCCCAAGCAAACGCAGCATACAAAATGTTTTTCGGAAAACAAAATGTGATAGTATTGCTATTATATCCTGCAGACTTGCCATTTATAACTCACATTATACTAACCTCGACGCTAGGCTAATGCTGCCTTCAAGTCATGTTGGAATGATCGTGTTCACGAGATGAGACCGTATGAATAAGATCGCAATGTTGCAATTAGCGTAGTTATTTTCATTGAGCACAGACTTTGTGAGTTGAGGGCATGTTGATTCAAGAATTATGCCAGAAGCTAATTGCCATCATAATAAGCTGTAATTGTGAATGTTCATGGCACAATTCAGTTTGCACACATTTTGTGCACTGTTCATGAGGAATAACCAAAAAGCTTGCAACAAAATATACTTATTAACCGGTTTATGAGCTGACAAGCTTGTGGAACTAAACTACATTGCACATCATTCTCTAAAGCAGAGATTCCCAAACTTTTTTTGTTCCTTATTTACCTAAAATATTTACGTGAAGTATCCCCTGAGATTTTAAGTTAACATTTCAATAATTTAACAACACATTTGCATGTTCATGGGTTCTCTGACGCCGGTTAATTTTCAAATCATATGCAGGTAAACTTTGTATATTAAGTGTTTTTTTTTTTTTATTTGATCATTATTTGAATTATTCATTATTTATTTCAATTTGATTTATTTATTATTAGGTCTTCATTAAACAAATACTCCATGAAGTTACCCCATGAAATCCTGCTCAAAAGAATCAATTACACACATTTATCCAAGTTAATTTATGCCCAAAAAGTGAACACTGCAAAACTAATTTTGAACAAAAATAGTGGAGAACAAAATCATCACTAAAAAGTTGTGAAAAAGGCACAAAAATAATAGAACTATGGCAGTTGTCTTAAATGTAATAAATTAAATAAATTAAAATAAATACTAGATGAATGTTCTGATGCATATTTAATCATTTATTTAGTAAATGTTAGTAAATAGTTTAATAAATGTAAGCATGTCTTTATAACGAATAAAAATGTATCCTCCTCAGTTGAGCTTTTGAAGCTTCCATTCAATAATTGAATGCAATATCCCAAATTTTGCATAAAAATATGTGGACGGAACCTCTGCAACATTGTAAAGAAAAAGAAAAAGTTTGAAGTTGTAAATAAAACAACAATTACTGGAGTACCTTTTTCAAGAAAATATTATTTCAGTCTTTCATCAACATTTTGTTTAATTTAATGTTACTTGCTGTTTCTTGGTAATAATTAGTGAAAATTGTTTCTACACCATTTTTTTTTGTGTGTATTTGACTTTATGCTGTTGCAAAATTTTTATTAATTTTGTGTCTATTTTATTCCAGCCAAAATCCTGCTGTAATTATGATGTCTCAAACTTTGCATTAAGACTTGAAGGCAGCATAAGTACTGTAAGGAATCAATCGTATGATCCAACCATCAACACATACACAAATACAGACAGCAACAAACGCACACAAACACACACACCAAGTCAAAGACGCACAAACAATCACATGACTTACATTATATTTTCTGCTTCCGCTCTTTTTCTTTAGTTAAGTTCTAAATTGCACGTCTTATTTTGGAGGGAACTTCTTCAGCCCTTTTGGAAATGAAAAGAAATGAACAGCGTTTTGGCAGCGTTGAACTCACATAGGCAGTGTCATTGCATACTGGTTAAGTGGTTGATGCAATCCTCTGCAAGATGTGTACGTTACATGAGGAATGCTAGTTTAGATAAAAGGATTTCTGTGGTTCTGTTTCTACAACAAAGGCGTATATGTCGACGCACGCTTCAAACGCACACTCCTTTCTTGTCTATCTCATTTTGCTTTGGAAGAAATTTAGCAACGTACTCTAAGTCTACGCAAGTACAGAAATGCTTTGGCCAATGCATTGTAAGCGTGCCATCCTGATGTACATACTTAGGATGTGTTCACATTTTGCAGCTTTGGTTCCATTAAAATGAGCTCTGGTGCGATTGCTCTGTTAGTGCGATTCATTTGAATAAGTGTAAACGCTGCCATCCGAATCTTGGTGTGCACCAAACAAGTGGACCGAGAGTCCTGAAAATGTGGGTATCTGTGCACTTCCAAATGAACTGTGGTGGAAATATGAGCACAACACAGACCAAACACATCTAAACTAACCCAAGACAGGACGTGATGTCACAAGATGCGACCCTAAAAAGGAAAGAACGCTCAAGAATACCTGGTTCTTCTCGTCATAGAAGCTACGTTGCCTATTACACTTCGGTACAGGTGTCGGAAACGCCGTCACTTTCGAGCAGATCTTCGTAACGGAGGAATTCCTGGTACTGTTACACATTTTATGAGCTTTTCGTGAGTTCTCAGCTGGTAAAAATACCATCATATGTACGTACGCACATACAATGAGCGGATTTAGCCCAGCACACGGCATTGTTTTAGATGTTCCTTAAGTTCTGTTGCAAAATATACGTCATACAAGTTTTGTATCTTCAGGTTCGGTGTGAACACACCCTTATGCTGGGTTCTGTAGTATGTAATCATACCATAGCGCCTCTAGTGGTAACACTGAGAATTCAACACGTTCTTGCATTGTGTTACTAAGTTCCCGTTTACACCTGATGTTAAAAAGCATTTTTGTCAATCTGATCACAATTAGAAAACGCTAAATACAGGTATAAATGGGGTCTAAAACATTTCGAGCTTGTCTACTTTTGACCCATTCAACCAGGTTGCTTTTGTAGTGTAGTCGCTCATGTGGTCAAATACGTTCAGAGAGCCACAAAAGCGTCAGCATTACTGGACATGTTTTAAGAAAGCCCACCAAAACAATCAATTCAAACTTCACTATGTTGTACCAAAACTTTTCAGATCACTCGTAAGCAGCATAATTCATTCATTCAATCGTATTCGTGCACAGTACTTGGCGCTCCTCGAAAGTGTGACAAAATAAGAGGGGAGGGTCTTGACAAAATCCAAACACAAGTGGATGCATCTTAATACCAGGTGGAAACGGGACTTAATTGTACAATGCATGAAATCAAGCTTACATGGCTAGAAAAAACAAGCATTCAAGTACTTGCGTAGACCCACTAACAATTCTCGTTTTTTTGTCCATATTTAGTTTTATACACTTATTGGAATGTCCTAAAATTGTTTAAACATATTTCCCCTATGCACTTGAACTGATCCAGTTAATTAAAGTGAGCTTAAATTTTAATGTTTTCCCATTTTTTTTTAACAAGACCTCTTTTTTTTCTGTCACATAACAGCACCCACAGTACATACAGACGACGAAGAGTTCCAACGAATTTCTACACTGTTCCGAGAAAAAACATCAAGAGGTGACGAAGTCCAATACATAACAAGCTCATCCCTCCTTCAACTAGGTATTGCACTGTGGTTGCGATCCTTCGGGATCTTTCCGTACGCTCAGAGGGACGGCACAAGGGAGGTGAGACACAAAAATGGCAATATAGGGGTCTGTTCGGGAGATTGTTTTCAGCCGTTTCAAGTTCAGCGATTGAAGTTGATAGAAGTCACTCTGTTCCACGGTCCAGCTGTTCAGAGAACAGTCGAGTTGTCAAACTTTTTCTCAAGGAAGACGAGTCTGTTTACCTCTCTCAGTTACGCAAGACTTTCTCTCCCAGTCTTCTTGGCAGTGCTTAGCCTCTTTTTGGTGGGAAAAAATAAAAGCAGTGAATAAAGGAAGGATCTCCATAAACAAACTGCAGGAAAAAAAATTGAGAAGGGAGAAAGAGAGACAGAGAGAGAGAGAAAGAGAAAGAAAGATAGTTGGATGGCTTTTGGTACCCGTGTTTAAACTTGTGCATATCAACAGGGTTTTGAAGGTGTTGTTTACTTTTGGTGGGCGGGTCCTTCAAGCTTTGAGAGCGTGCCATTGGGCAACAGCAGTGCGCGGACGACTCATCATGTCTTTCCAATGTTTTACCTCTGCTGGGCCACTCTTCCATGAGAGATAGATCTACAAATATGGTATGAAAAGAAGAGAAGGAGAGAAGAAGAAGGTGGAAGAAACAAGTAAGCATTGTGTTTTCCATAAAATTTACCAACACCAAAAAAGTTACAAACTGAAAAACCGCAACACAACACATAAATATATGTTTATATATATATATATATATATATATATATATATATATATATATATATATATATATATATATATATATATATATATATACACACAGTGCTATGCATAAGTTTAGACACCCATGCTAAAGTTGACTAAAAAGAGGAATACCTAGAGATTGGCATGGTTTTATTTCAGTTAGCCTAATAGCTGGTTTGATTTGCATTGAGAGATGATCTTATGGAAAGTACCCCATGCCAATCTCTAGGTATGGTGAAGGCTATGTGATGATGTGGGGCTATTTTAATTCCAAAGGCCAAGGGAACTTTATCAGGATGTATAGTATCCTGGATCCATGAAGTAACTGGCCTTTAAAAATAAAAATCTGCCTGCCTCTATGGGAATTTAACATAGGGGTGTCCAGACTTATGCACCCTGTATTTTAAGGAAGAACATTTATTTATTTACGATACATTATTCATTCACAAAGAAAATTGGTGTCCTTAAAGGATGGATTTTTCCTAATTTTTTTAATTAAGGCATTAATTTCATTTTCCAAAAGATGATTTTTTATTCCTCTTTTTAGTCAACTTTAGCATGGGTGTCTAAACTTATGCATAGCACTGTATATATATATACACTCTGAACAAAATTATAAACGCAACACTTTTGTTTTTGCCCCCATTTTTCATGAGCTGAACTCAAAGATCTAAGATTTTTTCTATGTACACAAAAGGCCTATTTCTCTCAAATATTGTTAACAAATCTGTCTAAATCTATATGTTAGTGAGCACTTCTCCTTTGCCGAGATAATCCATCCACCTCACAGGTGTGGCATATCAAGATGCTGATTAGACAGCATGATTATTGCACAGGTGTGCCTTAGGCTGGCCACAATAAAAGGGCACTCTAAAATGTGCAGTTTTACTGTATTGGATATTCATCCACGACCATCACCTCATGTTGCAGCATGATAATGCATGGCCCCATGTTGCAAGGATCTGTACACAATTCCTGGAAGCTGAAAACATCCCAGTTCTTGCATGGCCAGCATACTCACCGGACATGTCACCCATTGAGCATGTTTGGGATGCTCTGGATCGGCGTATACGACAGCGTGTTCCAGGTCCAGCAACTTCGCAGAGCCATTGAAGAGGAGTGGACCAACATTCCACCGGCCACAATCAATAACCTTTTTTTTTGTACTGGGGGGGGGACCCCAATGTTTTGTGTACATAGAAAAAGTCTTAGATCTTTGAGTTCAGCTCATGAAAAATGGGGGCAAAAACTAAAGTGTTGCATTTATAATTTAGTTTTATCCCCCAGCCCCAGAGTGTATGTGTGTGAATGTCCCCGTGACATCGCACCTTGCCTATGACATCATTGCGGCTCAGTCTGTCCTTATCCATGACTGTGATGACGATGGTGGTCTCTCTGAGGACGTGAGCGGGGACATCGAAGGGGAAGGACTCATTAAATACTGGGTTCAAACACCTCTTCATCACCACCGTCTTCTTCTTCTCCACTCGTTTATCTTTGTTCATCAGCCACACTTTGACGTAGGGGTCTGAAACACACGCAAACAGGCAAAAGTCCACAGTGAGTTGCGTCCAGGGAATCAGAATTCCTGTGATGAATTATAAATTTCATTCGAGATAATTATTGTGCAGACGGCATCTTGACAAGGACACTTAATTTCCACAGAAATCCCACATGCACAGAATATAACTATATTATATTTGCATTTATTCACTTAGCAGATGCTTTGCAGAATAACTTCCAGTGCATTCAAGGTAAGCACATATACAGTGTGTCCTGTGAGAATTTAACACATGATGGTGTGCTAGTTTCATATTCTAGCAGCTGAGCTATATGGTTATATTTATGATTCATCTATGAGGTTTTATGGGTGTATGTTCATACCGGATGTTCCCCCGATGTCCATGGCTTTGAGATTGCGTGCCTTGACGATGCTCACAGTGATGGTGTTGGCAGTGGGATTGTAACACAAAGACAAAAGGAGGTCTCCTCGACTCCCCTGAAGAAATGAACACAGTAAGGTCAGTACCGGACCGGTTCATTGGTCACGCAAGTGGATGGTTCATATGAGGTCCCAATTTTTTTTATGTGAAATAACCAGGCAAACCCAAACCTCTTTTTATTTTTGTAATTTTTTACAAGTATTTTTTCAATAATTTATTATCTAATTTACATTTTTATTTAACATTATTGTATATGTCACACTATATTGTATACTATAAACACCATATTAAATATATTTAATTATATATAATATAATAATGTATATTTCATAGGATATTTAATTTGTGTTCTGGTTGTTATTCCACTCATATATCATATATCTATTTCACACAATGTATTGTGTGTCTCAGATTTATAATTTCTGTTACCATCTCTTTTTGTGTCTACCTGTAAATATATAATAATAAATAAATATATGTTTATTAAACATGCTTTTTAAAAGATATGACAGTCAGATTAGTTTTGGTAACAGGACTGAGAAAAATGCATCCATCTTCCACTTAAAAACCTAAACTAAAGTTACTTGAGATGGACCAAAACATATTTTGAATAGTTAAATATATGTATTATTAGATTCAGTAAAAAAAAAAAAAAAAAAAAAAAAATTTTAAAAGTTGTATTTGACACCCATTGGTGGGAATAGACCATATACACATATACTGTACAAGTTAATGAATGCAAATCAGACACTCAATAATAAAAAAATTTAAAACGAAAATGTGCACTGTGATATTTGGTCAAGCTTTGGCTGAAAAAAAAACAAAAAATCATCATATATCACCTGATTAATAATCTGAACCATATATTGCCTATTACTAAGTTCTATTCACCTAATACCAATCGAGTGATTTCATGAAATATTTGTACTTATAACAACTGATTTGTCACACGGCAGGACCATTTCAATGAACTATGAAGTTGTAGTCGGAACCCTGCAGCTTCAAACACTAACTACATCACAGGCGATGGACTTTTCACACCGGAATCAATGAATCTGTGGGTGATCTTTTGGACGCCCCATGCCAGAAAACTCTTTCAGGAGAACTTCAAAGCCTCTGTGCAAACGACACATTTGTGCCCCTTTTGTTCTTGTGTAAAAGGGCTAAAACGTTTGACAGCACCCAGCGTGTCATTACTTGAGGCATGACAAGCTCTGCACATCATAATCAACCCACTGCACAATTAATGTTGTATTGTCCCTTTCCCTACTCCCTAGCCGACCCCATTCTGTCACTTCATCTCTGCTTTTCCTTGACTATTATTGGCATCTGTTGTTCCTTCATTGGTGTCTTTGGCTCCTTCCTTCTGCCCGTGCAGAACTCTGCAAAAGCTCTTCAAATTTCATAATGCTTGAAAGGTAACTGAGTACAGAGACACGCTGATATACTCACACTTCCATCGCTGCAGGGTTTCAGCTCCTTCCAGAGGGTCTGCATGTGGGCCAGATCCATCTTGTTCAGGGGGATGGACACCTCCCCTATAGGGTCATTTCTGCTAAAACGGTCATAATCTAGCACTTGCAGGTACAATGTGCGTTGCACCACCTTCTCAAATGGGAACCCTGTGAGAGATATGAGAGGGGGATAATTTTAGCCAAAATTATTTACAGCTCACAATGGGGTCCAAAAATACCGTGGACCGGCTCCAGGGTGTTCATTGACCATCTGATGCATACTGCATACAACACTGGAGAGCCTTTTGTTTGCACTGGGAAACAATTGCGAAGAAGAACTAATATATAAACTATCATTTATTTAATTCGGTTTAACACATTTGTTTGAGGTAATTGTTGCAAACCCGATGAAAGACGTGAAATGATAATAATTTTTTCTTGAGCAGCAAATCAGAGAATGATTTCTGAAGGATCATGTGACACTGAAGACTAGAGTAATGATTTATTTCTTCACAGAAATAAATTCCATTTTAAAATATATTAAAATTGAAAACAGTTATTTTAAATTGTAATAATATTTCACAATTTGACAGTATTTTTGATCAAATAAATGCTGTCTTGGTGAGCATAAGAGACTTCTTTCAAAAACATTTAAAAAAAATATTACTCACCCCAAACTTTAGAATGGTAGTGTATGTTTGCTTGCAATACATTTTATTTTAGAAAATTTTAAATGAATATAATAAAAATACTTGCTAATTATGAATAGCTGTCATGGCGGTGTTGTTACAGCAGGGTCTAACAAGTCAATGCTAATCAGCCAATTATAATAATATTTCACAATATTACTGTTTTTACTGTATTTTTGATTACATAAATGCAGCCTTGGTGAGCATTAGAGAATGTTCAAAACATTTTCAAAAACATGAAAACATCTTTTGAACAGTATGGGTTGAATTTTAATTGAAAACTTCAGATTTTTAGGCTTTTCACAATATATTTAAACAGACTTGGGCAACATTTAGCTGTGATGTGAATTTAGTTTTTATGCCGAGTCAAAAGTCTGGCTACACGAGGAAAACCACCTTTAAATTACATAAAGACAAGGAATTCAAAATACATAATAATGTAGTGAGATGTAAAAACAAACTGACCTTCAAATAGGAAGGTCTCGTTCCAATGAGGGTTGAGGTTCTTTCTTTTGACCTTGGTCTCAAGTTTGTGCTTCTTGTCTGGCAGAAGGTAGAGTTTGACAAATGGGTCTGAAGTTCCAGAAAAGTCTTTCGCAGGAAGATCCTGACCCTTCAGGATTTTTACTGTTAGTGTGGAGTCCTGAAAACTGTATCCCACGCTGAACTGGATGCGTCCCAACTTCTCGCACACGGGTCCTTCGTGTTCCTCTTCCTCAGATCCTGGGGACAACTTACAAACCAAAGTGGACAAAATTGTCATTAAACAGCTGCTTTCTTTTTGAAACAGGTTTCAAAGTGCAAGTTTTTGACACTACAAAAACGTGAATTTGTGAAAACGGTGACATCAGGTTCATACATATTACGTGTTCAGTGGCACGTAGTGTTTCTTTGTAAACTGACATCGCCAACTACTGGCCTGTCATGCATAATACAGCGTTTTTAGTCATAGGCGCAGATGTGAAAGGGGATCAATTTGACAATGTTTGTACGAAAAAAAATGTCGTCATGTAAACGTACCCCTGAATCTGATTCATGACTTTTAAGAACCAGTTCTTTTTATATAATCATTCATAATCACTCACAAACTCACTAGTTATCAAGTTTAAATACAAAAACATATATAAAGATATTTCTAATTGTAAATTCATTTTTTGTGTTATGTATTTGTTTGCTTATGAGAGTATCACAGTATTAGATTAACAGCATGCTAACGTGCTGTTAGTTATGTTAGTTAGTTAGTAGCTATTGTTTTGAATCAATAATGTAACGGACTACCCTGCCGCCTAAACATGATTAACAAAACATTATGGCGGGATACTTTCCAACGAGTTGTGATTTTTTACAACATTATTTGTACATTTGAACATTAATATGTGGTGAAGGGCGAAAAGTTAGGGACCAGCTGGTGGTCTTAACAAACACCTTAGTAATCCATCACTTAAAGTGGTCTGACAAGTAGCGGCATATCGAATTAATGAACTCCCATCCGTGTCAGGACCTTGGCTGAAAGTTGTGCTTAATTTGACACGCCATGCCCCGATGCCTGGATCCCCCCTAGTGGGACTCAAAGCTGCGAGAGGCGCCCTCTTAAAGAGGAAGCACCATCATTAGCCCTCATCACTTCTCTTTAAAAACGCCTTACCACCCACGTAATGACACACGGACCCTGTGAAGGCCGTCATGCGCGGTTCCTTCAGCACATTGTACCAGTTCTAATTACCGGCTTTTTAGAGGTAAGTTGCCTTTGACACATCTGTCTGTGTGACTGACTGCAGTAACGGAGCGCACCAATTACACACAATCCATCCCTGTGTTTAAAGGATTCCCATCAAATCTAGTGCTGCTTTAGAGAGGAAAAACAAAAAGAAAACAGTCCACAGCCACAGGTTCACATTACCATCACCAGATCACTCGTGACGGAGTTGGCCAGGTCTGAGACGGAAGAGTTCGCGTCTGTCCGGCGGTTGCTCTCATCTGGGGTCTGACCTTTGGGGCTGCTGCCGGGTTTATTAGATCTGAGGAAGAACCACAAGAGAAAAGTGTCACTTTTATAGCATGTATGTTAAAATACTTTCTTCTATCTTACTACTTCATTTGCACCTGTAAGCTGTGCATTGCTTGACTTTGCTAAAGTTCGGCTGGGAAACATTGCCTTGATAGACCGTGCTGGTAGAGGCTGTAACAACACCACTATTACCAGCCATTCAAAATTAGCAAATATTTTTATTATATGAATTCAAATCAAATGTATTGCAAGCAGGATACACTTCCTTTCTAAAGTTTGGGGTCAATAAGATTTTTAAAAATGTATTTGAAATAAGTCTCTTATGCTCATCAAGGCTGAAGGCTATTTGATGAAAAATACAGTTAAAACTGTAATATTGTGAAATATTATTACAATTTAAAATAACTTTTCTCTATTTTAGTATATTTTAAAATGTAATTTATTTCTGTGATGGAAAGCTGAATTTTCAGCATCATCACTTCAGTCACATGATCCTTCAGAAATCATTCTAATAGTTTGATTTGCTGCTCGAGAAACATTTATTATCATCAATATTGAAAACCCTTGTGCTGCTTAATATTTGCATGGAAATTTGGACACAAAAAACATGGACATTTTTTAAAATATTTTATTTTTATTTTTATTCTTTGATGAATAGAAAGCTCAACAAACAATGTAAAATACTTTACTGGCACTTTTAATCAATTTAACAATTTATATTCTTTACTGAATAAATGTATTGATTTTCTTTTTTAAAAAATGACCCTAAACTTTTGTATGTATCACAAATATGACCCTTTGTATGTATCACTAATATTGCATTATCGTACAGCAGATTTTTTTTTTGGATGAGTTCTTAAACATCTTGCTCAAGGACTATTAAGCTGTTTAACGGTGGGTTAAATGAAAGACATATTGAACATAATTCAATAAATACAAAAAGCATTTCTAAAAAGATTAATCAAATGAAAAAAAAAAAAGAAAGAAAAAAAAGCTTAGAGAACTGCGCCATTAGCTTAGCAAAAAGCTAACAGCAATCTCTCTGCATATAAAGTGTCCCAAATCACTCATTGATGAGGTTTCATTTCAGTTGTAGGTAGTAGACAGCAAGGCAGCTCACTAGGTTTTGGAACAGAGACTGAGTGATGCCACACTGAGCTACTGTCAGACATTTGTCCTCACTGGGAAGCTAAAAAATGTAATACAATTTGTAATTGTAATAAATCCATATTTGTAATACAAGAACATTACAGTTCTGTGGAGATTTGGAATCAATAATAAAGGCAAGAACAAGAAAATGAAGTGAAAGTGAAAAATGAAGTGAAAGTGAAGCCAACAATGTTATAACTGAGATTAAGTGTATGAGGAAAAGACACAACAAAGAAGGTGCTGTGAGGCAAGATCTACTATAAAGCATTACATTCAGTATTTACTCAGTTTAGAACAGTGAGGAGATAAAAGGATGGGAAAACAGTGAGATAAAACGGTGCTTTTCCTGTTAAAGAATTTTCAGATCAAAAGAAAGCCAAAGCACAAACAAGATTATAATCATATAGCAAAAGAGTCTAACATGAATTTTGAAGAGAAAACAGCAGTGGATGGATGGAGTCTGAAAATCATCCTGATGGGACTCCCATCCGGACTCTTTAAGGATGGGAATTGTAATGAATTTAATGATTCTATTACATATTCCAATTTCACTTAGGGCCTAATCGTTTCTTAATGGTTTTCAATGAACTTACCGGGTCCATGATGACTTAATTAATGATCTTTTTGGTGCTTTTGAGGAAGCAATTGGCCCTAACTATACTAAACAAAACCTAGAGTGAATTGCTCTGACAAACATAGGCTTTGTTCCAAAACCTAGTGAGTGCTTATGTATTTGTCACGGATTGGCTGAAGATGAAGACGATTGTCACGTGTTGCCTTAGTTGTGGTTTCGTTTTCTGTCAGTATATGTTTAGTCACCTGTTTTCCTGTGTTAATTTGTTCTCCTGACATTTTCCCGCCACTAATCTGTTGTCATGGACACTCATTCACGATCATCATGGTGTATTTAAGTTCCTAATTTCCTTTCTTTCATTTTTGAGTATGTTTTGTGCTATGTATCTATCTATCTATCTATCTATCTATCTATCTATCTATCTATCTATCTATCTATCTATCTATCTATCTATCTATCTATCTATCTATCTATCTATCTATCTATCTATCTATCTATCTATCTATCTGTCTATCTATCTATCTATCTATCTATACAAACAAAACTCTGTTCTGAATGTGTAACTGTAAGTAGATACTGTCAAAATAAACCAGTCCGAAATTACACTCAATTATAGTGAGTGTCACGAGCCTTAAAAACCACAATACACTAATGGTTGTAGTTTGATTTTTTTAGCTGGATGTGATCATAAAATAATGACCTTCGATTCAGTACGATCATGCTTCATTAATTATAAAAAATGAGACTCAAGCAAACAATTCATTCCCAAATGAATGCGAGAAACGTTTTTCATGTTCCTTTAAAATGATAAGTGTACACATTGAACAACCATTTCTTTTTAAAACTGAAATCGGCTCTTAAAAAGAACCGGTTCTTGATTTTCAACCCTACTGACACACTATATAGAAAAATCGGTGACCAAATGTGTGCTAACAGTAATGGCGCCCCTCCGGTTATTACAAGTCACAGTGGGACTGAAAGAGTCCAGCACTAATAGACCTATGATGAGTTTGTAGTTATATGGCTGCCAGAGGGGGGAGACGAATAGCCGCCTTTGACTTTTTGTCCCCGGGGAAAGAAAGGGAGAAGAAACAAGTGCTGTTGGCACGGCAACGGCTGGAGAGATGGCAAGAGCACTTGGTGTGTGGAATGCTGGGAGATATGGCTCATCGCTGGCTTGAGAGTGACAGGCAGACTCATGGAGGGGAAGACAGACACACCGTCTGAAGAGTGATGATCCACTCACCCATAAACACATACACAGAAGACAGCGACAGTCATCATTTCTTCAACACCCTGTCTGAATTCGTCTCCGTAAGAGAAATCTCCCTGTAACGATGACTGGTACGGCACGGTCAGTGTCCGAGGGGTTAAAAGTGACCATAAAAGCTGCTTGGGAAACCATCTCCTTATGTTCAGAGTGACATGACAGAAAATCGTTCAAAAGTCTCAGATCAATCAGTCCTACATGTAGTTAACTTTATCTGGATCCTTAAAAGTCAAAATTAAAGAGAAAAATAGAGTTAAAAAAAAAGAAAACTTTTCTCATTTACTCTTCCTGATGTTTTTCCAAACTTATTTTTTCCTCCAAACAATGGAAGTTAATGAGATCTAATGTTGTTTTGGTCCCCACTGACTTTTAATGCATGGAGAAAAACACTTCGAATGATGATTTAAATGCTGACAGACTTTTCATTTTTGACTGAGCTGTCCCTTTAAGAGTTTGCAACCTGAATTAATCAGGACAAATATAACTTGATTTCATCACAAATTATTTATGAAAAATGTTTTTCACAAAATCCACCCTACATTTTTCTCGTTCGAGAAGCAGTTTCTCTCAGATAGCTCAATAGCTAGCCTATTTTTTTTCGAAAAACATACAAATATAAATTATATTACCAAGAGTGTGCATTAAACGGGATACTGTATGTAGAATTCAGAAACCCTTGTTATTAGTGACGCTGGTGGTTGTTAAGTGAACTGCAGCCAGCAACATATTGCTCATGCTTACACTCAATGTACAAGAGACTGAATGTGATTCAAGGCCCCAATATACTCATCGCAAAATTCTTTTTCGTTCTTCGCTTAGAAGTAAAAAGTTGGAAATACAGCGGACATCCCGCCACCGTCCACACGACTGAGAGCGACGTTATGTGCTGCGCGCTTTCCTCTCAATAACAAAATAAAAAATGTGGCCTGGCACCAGAATACAGGTTTTTTAGTCGTTTTCGCGGATCCATGAGAATGGGGATTGTTTTGACAATGATGTCGTCTGAACGCGGAAAACTCAAAGGAAAAACTTCTTCGTTTTAAGCATATCGTTGTCGTGTAAACGTTCCCTAGATCTGGCTATGCGAGTGTTACATGTCTGTTTGTTTTTGGACTTCCTTCTGTGTTCATTTTGTTCAGTTTCCCGCCACTCCTTGTTTCCATGACCACAGTCTTCATTAGTTCATTTGGTTCAGCTGTGTGTCTTTCATTATCTTGTTAATCAGTCTAATTATTTCCTCCCTATCACCTGTGTATTTAAGTCTGAGTCTTGTGCTGCCTAGTTGTCCTGTGTTTCCTAATCTCCTGAGCATTTCTGTACGTTTAAAGTTTATGATTAATAAAGACTGCTGTATAGAGATCCTGTTTCCTTGTTGCTACAACCAGACACCTAACAGTGAGACTACAGTTTGAATTAATCGCTTTTCTTTGCATGACAAATTATGACATTACAGTACAGAATAGCTCCTTTGGCATTATCCTGAACATTGTATAAGCATTCATTTCATATGTCATTGTACAGAAGAGAGCTTCTCAGGAGCGTGTGCAAATGTCACATCCTTTGGATTTCCCAGGCGAAACCGGGAGTCCTCCACATAAAAATCAGTCTACAGGCTTTTGAAGACAACCTACAGGAAGTTGGGGAAGGTCTCATTTTATTACGTTTCTTTACAAGCTGTTCACACATTTGCAATACAAAAAGTGATTAATACATGAAAATTCTTAAATATAGCCCACTGACAATGTTCATTTCAGACTTTCCAAGACACATATTTAGCTGCACATCCCAAGTCCCTATAAGTTTCCTCCCACTATATCAATTACGCAATATCCAAGGTTTCCTTTGGATTTTTACATAACCATGAACGAGTATCTGTAGGGCAACTTGGAAGAGATGCAGCCTTTATTACTTAAGGTTTTCATATCTAAACTCCTTCCATTGGTGGAAGATCAGGAGGTCATCACAGCTTTCACTGCATTAATGTCTCCCGCAGGGTTGGATGGAGATTGTGTAAGCATCAGATTTTAATTAGCGCACTCTGCTTAGGTTGTTATAACCTTCGAGAGAGTGTTTCAGGGGTTCTATTGTGATACTAAGGTCAACATTAGACTAAAAGCAACACAAAACGATTGCATTTGCATTCATATTCATTTTCTTGGCGGGTGGTTTCTTACCAAAGTGACCTACAGGAATGTGAATATATTGTACCATGACAATTACATCAGGTACAAAATACAGTCTGGGACTAGATTGACGTAAGCCTCTCTGGGTGACAGGAGATGGCCAGCTGGGTGATTATTTATAACCTGTGTTGTGCACAAAAACACACAGAACAAGCCCGACATTATGACAGTGCCATTTTTTAAATGCTTAACACTGAAAGAATGATAAAGACACAAAATAGTCTGAAACCCTTAAAGGCAGAAAACATGCAATTAGAAATATTTACAATAATTCAACAAAATCGGTGGAGGAAGCACTAAACCTTCAAGAAAATATTGATCATCAACCTCAGGTACTCATTTTACAAATTAAAATGTATATAAGCCCTATAAAAACAACAACAACTGGAAAACATTTTCCAATAAAGAATGATATAGATTTGAAAAAAAAGAAGCAGAGTAAAAGGTTTTGCTGAACTAGCCCTTTCATCTCAATTCCAGGCTTTAATTGAGGCCTGAATCACAAAAATAAAACACATGCACACGTGACAGGCCTAGCATCCTTTCCATCAAAATCTGAGCACTAAATCTCTCTACAAAACAACAACAAAACAACATCAACGCATGGCTGCTATTAACTCAGTTTGAGCTTTTAGTGTCTGACAGATACAGGAGCTTTGAGATAACATTGTTCTGATGTTAGATCAAGCTCTTCTCAGCTTCTGGCAACGTTTGCAAAAACTTCTAGACAAAAAGTCTCTTCATCTACATGTATCCGGATACATTTGAAAACAGCATTTTCGTTTAAAAACGCTCTCCGTCCACACTAGCGTTTTCTGACGTTTCAGTGTGGATGAGAGACTTTTGGAAACCGCTTGTAAACACTAAATTCACCTCACTGCGCATGGGTAAAACCTCACAAAAGCTCACGGAGATGATACAGACGGAAAAATAAATAGTAAAGTTATCTCGCAATTCTTCTGACAGGATCATTTTATTTAGCAAAATATCTCACCATTCACTGATGCGTCCAGGTCACCCTCAGTCATCATATGTTTGGTCTAAAACACAACTGCTCTCATGTATTGCCTCAGGACAGCACTTGTGAGTAAATTTTCTGCCATCTTTGCAGGACTGTGATATGAAGAGTGTGCAAAGTAACATATTTTAGCAACTGTGTGAAAGTGAAGCACATAACATTCACAATACCGGTATAAACATGATATCTATTGGTACAATATGCATCACATGACTTGGTTTTAAATACCTCCGTTTTGACAGTTCACACTACAACGCAAAAGTGTGGACTGAAGGCCAAAACGGAGAGAAAAAGATGTGTTTTCAAATGAAAATGTATTAGTGTGGACAAGGCCTGAAAGCTACAGGCAGGGGAGTTTTTATCAGGGTTGGAGCTAAACTCTGCAGGACTATAGGTCTCCAGGACCGGAGTTCACCACCTCTGGCTTATTATAGGCTATATATTAGGGCTGTCAAGGTTAAAGGGATACTTCACCGATTAGCATTAAGCTTTGTATCAGTAGAAATCCGGTAGTATTTTCGAATGACCGTGCTTCCCTCCCTCATGTCCCCCTGAGACGAGAGATTTCTGTATTGTGTGTCTGCAAAAAAACCTCAGATGACGCAAAAATCACCATTTTGCATCATCAGAGGCTTTTTTGGCCAGAGGCGAGAGACTACAGCCAATAGTAGGAGCTCGTTCTGCATGTTTTCAACCCGCCCATTGGGGGTGGGATCTCACGATAAAACGGCGTCTTTTCAGTTTCGAGTCAACTAGTAGCCTAGTTGTATCATTTAATCCGATACTGCCCTCTGTAACCGGTAGGCGTGGCTTGGGAGTGGCCTCGTAGGGTAGCGAAGCAAGTGCATTCTGGGAGTTGTTGTCTTTCTGTCTTCTGTTGCTCCTCAGAGAAAAAATTGTATTGCTCAGATGTTGCTCTTTCAGCAGGTCTTTCTTTACTACAGATAAATCTAGAAAGATTCTGTTGTTTTTGCTTTCTTCTACAACAACCCTTTCTCCTCTCAGTCCGCAATGGGATCGCCTGGACATGCTCAGTGGCCCGATCTGGCCCTGCTGTCTAATTGAATCCATGTAACAGGGTCTCTGTTCACCTTACCTACACCACAGTAAGGGTGAAAAGGTGCCTCCAGGACTAGAGCATGATTTTGGATGTAGTCCTGGACAGCCCTGGAATCGCAACTTGTAAAACATACAGCAATGGACACTCATTAAGCACATGGCTACTTAATATGCATGTGTCATGCATTACTTAATGAAACCCAGTTTGTCAACTGGTTGTGGTTGTTACTAATTTGGAGGTTTCTTTGGTTCGGGACACAACAAACGGCCCAGAGTTTGAGATGGGACGATCTTATCATTTGAAATGAATATCTGGTTTTGTGTTCATCAAGTTCCAAAGAAAAAAGAAAAATAAAGAAATATAATAAATATAAAAATAACTTTTATAGGTAAAGTACCTAAAAGAAATATAATATAGCTTATTATTAGTAAAGTACCTAATTCACTGCATTATTAAAAAAAGGGTTATGTAATACACTACTGATGTTTTAATTTTTTTTAAGTCTGTTATTTTCACCAAAGCTGCATTTGTGATCAAAATACAGTAAAAAAAAAGAAAAAAAGTGCTATAGTAAAAAAAAAAAATTTTATTCCTGTGATGCAAAGCTGCATTTTCAGCATCATTACTCCAGACTTCAGTGTCACATGATCCTTCAGAAATCATTTTAATATGCTGATTTGCTGCTCAAGAAATATTTCTTATGATCATTAATGTTGGAAACAGTTGTGCTGCTTAATATTTTCTGGAAACCATCATATATTTTTTTCAAGATTTTTGATGAATAGAAAGTTTAAAAAAAACAACAACCAGCATTTATTTGAAATAAAAATCGTTTTTAAGTTTATAAAGGTCTTTACTGTGTTCTTGTCATCAATTTAAAGGGGGGGGTGAAATGCTATTTCATGCATACTGAGTTTTTTACACTGTTAAAGAGTTGGATTCCCATGCTAAACATGGACAAAGTTTCAAAAATTAAATTGTACGTTTGAAGGAGTATTTCTGTGCCAAAAATTGTCCTTCCGGTTTGTCACAAGTTTCGGAAAGTTTTTTTCGAGTATGGGCATGTGTGACGTCAGATGTAACGGAATTTCCTTATACGGGTCCTAAGGGCACTTCTCCGGTAAGATCGCGGGCGCGCGCGCACTCGTACACCAGAGCAAGAGAGCGAAAGCAGTACCTCATCTAAGCGCTCTGCTCGGCTTTAGGGAAGTCAGTGTCACCAAAGAAGTGGGTTTTTGGTTGCCAGGGCAAGACAAACCTGCACAGATTCCCAAAGAACCCAGCGTTAAGGGAATAGTGGATGCAGTTTGTTTTTCCGGGGCAAAAACGAGTTGAGCAAGACTGTTTCCCTGCATTTCGACAATGATTGTTTTATAAACAAAGCCCAGATCACGGATTTGCAGATCGTCTAATGCTTAAGGATCGAGCAGTCACAATGATAAAGTTCCGCAGTCGTGCGTTGGAACCGCAGGCGGTGAGTAAAACTGTTGAACAAATGTCTCTGTGTGTTGTTAACGTTACTAGCTCGGCGCGTTAGCACAGCTTTAACACATCGCCCACACGGCCCGCCCCCAGCCGCTCGGTTTTTTACGGAAAGACTCGGTACAGTCTATCTTTCACTTATAAATATAATAAAACTAAAGACTTTTTGGAGATATGAACGATGCAATACTACTCTATAGGTACTCAAGATTAACAGGAGATTGAGTGAAAATGAGCATTTCCCCCCCCCCCTTTAATGCATCCTTGCTGAATAAAAGTATTATTATTATTAATAAAAGTATTTCTTAAAAAAAAGTCTACTGCAAAACGACCAGAATCTATCACTAAAGTATATGACAGTCAATGAATGTAGTTTATGATTAATTCTTATTACACAGAGTAAAACTGGCCGTGTATTTTTGTGGCCGTCAGGCAGGTTATTTGTAACTGTCATAGTAGAAGTAAACTAATGAGGTGTTTACTGTATCAGTGTACATATGTGTGTGTTGTTTCCTCAGAGATGTTTGAGTGTCCTGCTCTGAACTGAAGATACAGATGAAACGTTCCTCAGCTCGTGGGCCTGACACTCATGTGGCCTGACAGCTCACCGCCACTCAGCATGCCAACAGACACCACTTCAGTATACAGCACAGACAAAAACCTTATATCACTGTACACCTCATTTTATATCACTCTACTTTTCACAATATATTGTTATTCATGCTGGAATTTTAACAAATTCTTGAAACTGATCCCCCCCCCCCCCTATTCATTAAATAAATTAATGAAGAAGAAAGCCAAAATAGTAGATGTCATAAATGTAAATTATCCACTGTTTTGTAGAGTGCACAAGAAGTGCTTTTCCCCATTTTTGAACTGTCACCGTTAGCAGATTTTACTAATAGACCTACCAATCTCAGTGTAAAAATAAAATAATGAAGCTGTCATCTTTCTAAAGTTATTTTTACCCCCCTGTAATTTAGCTCCAAATCTCAGGTGAAAATTGCCATTTTGACCTCCTCTACAAATTAGTGGATTAATCAGTCATTAAACATTCATGACATTTAATATTTTGGCTTTCTTCTTGCATGATGTTTGTCTTTCTACAGAAAAAATATGAACAAAATTACAAATTTGAGCCGGGGAAGTTTCTGAAATTTGGTTGATTTGACATGGAAATCCCCAGATAACTTTCTGGTTGAATGAGTCACATTTGAAACTGTAAAATAGCTGACACACATCAACATAAATCTATATTAATGCGCCACGTAGCAACGTGCTGTGAGATGGGAGAAAATGATATAAATTTAGAGGAAGAAGAAGGAGAAGACCAGGGTGGATAACTGAAGGGAATGCTGGGGCAATGGGGTGGGAGGAAATGAAAGCAGTGAACATATGAGGCAGGGATGGAGTGAGAGATGAGCATGACAATGTGGAGGCGTGTTGATACACATGTGCATGATGCATGGAGCTAAACTGTCAACATGTGGACAGACTGGAGGAGAGACACCAGAGCCGTCGCTGCATGATGGATGATGTTCGCATGAAAATCCAACCGCCTGTGGAGAACTGAAAGCCGGACACATATGAGTGAGCTGTTGGATCCACTGGTGCTAAACCACATTATTGCTTGATGATGGGATGATATGTGAAGAGTTTGACTCCCGTTTCTTTCATTACGCGAAAAGCGTAACACTAAACACATAAAAGAAACCATGTTCTGAATTTGGTGTAAACCAAGGATAGTCATTAAAACCTTGATGCATCGAACACAGTGTAAGGCTGTGTTCAGAATAGCATTCCACCATACTGCTTGTAATATTTCTAGGGCTGCAACTGCTAATCGGAAAAAACGATACTGAAAATAACCGTCAAAAATGTTAATTAATCGCGTATGCGCTAGCAACCACCTACAACACCCTAGCATCCACATAGCAACCACCTATAACATCCTAGCAACTACCCAGAACACTCTAGCAACCACCTAGAACACTCTAGTATCCACATAGCAACCACACCCTAGCAACTACTCAGAACACCCTAGCAACCACAGAGCAACTACCTACAACACCCTAGCAACCACCTACAACACCTTAGCATCCACATAGCAACCACACCCCAGCCACATCCCAAAACACCCTAGCAACCACATAGCAATCACCTATAACACCCTAGAAACTATCCATAACACTCTAGCAACCACATAGAACACCCTAGCATCCACATAGCAACCACACCCCAGCAACCACCTATAACACCCTAGAGCAACTACTCAGAACACTCTAGCAACCACCTAGAACACCCTAGTATCCACATAGCAACTATACTCTAGCAACTACCCAGAACACCCTAGCAACCACAGAGCAACTACTCAGAACACTCTAGCTTCCACATAGCAACCACACCCTAGCAACTACCCAGAACACCCTAGCATCAAATTCAATTCAAATCAATTCACATTTATTTGTATGGCGCTTTTCACAATACATTGTTTCAAAGCAGCGTTACAGAAAATGCATGTCTACATTACAATTTAGAGTGATCTATTATCAGAGATGACTGTGTCCAAGTTTTGTATTTCAGATAACAGCACATCCATGTTCTGCGTCATATTTTATGTATAATTTCATAACATCCACATAGCAACCACAACCTAACAACTACCCAGAACCGCCTAGCAACCACAAAGCAACTACCTAGAACACCCTAGAAACCACCCAGAGCACCCTAGCAACCACAGAGCAACTACCTAAAACACTCTAGCAACCACCCAAAACACCCTAGCAACCACAAAGCAACCAACCAGAACACCCTAGAAAATACAAAGCAACCTCTCAAAAAACTCTAGCAACCACATAGCAACCACCTATAACACCCTAGCAACTACAGAGCACGCTAGCAACCACCTAGAACACCCTAGCATCCAAATAGCAACCACACCTTATCAACTACCCAGAACACCATAGCAACCAAAGATAAACCACCCAGAACTCTCTAGCAACCACCTATATCACCCTAGCAACTACAGAACACTCTAGCAACCACCTAGAACACCCTAGCAACCACAGAGCAACCCAGAACACTCTAACAACCACCCAGAACACCCTAGCATCCATATAGCAACTACACCCAATCAACTACCCAGAATCGATCAAAAGTGACACATCCATGTGCTGCTGTTGTTGTGCGTCAAATTTTATGTATAATTTTGTGGCCACCATCTCCTTTATTAAATGGTGTTGGATGAAAGTGTCCAGAGAGCAGGTGCAGACGCCGCTGACTGACATCTCCCCGTCTGCTGTTTCCATTTGATCACGCATCACTGTTAGTTAGCTGGACAGCTGCTGCCGCACATCTCATTTTAAATTCAATTTGTCTATGTTCCTCCACAATTAAACGCCCTTTGACACCAACACACATGTGACACACAGAATGCAATTTTTACCCCTGGAACACGATTGGGTGAGTTTTGAATAGCTATTGGGATGGTTTTGTTACACAAACCTGGCAACCCTGATACAGAGTGAATTACATGAAAACATACTTAGGTCACATTTAATTTTCTTTCATAAGAAAGAAAGGATAGAATTGATAAATTAAGCTATTTTAAGACCACTTAGGTTTTTTACACTGTGGAATTTTTTTTTCATGACTATTATGCACATTTTCCACACAATTTCTAATTACTGTAATACAGCACCAATATAAACAATACCAATAATATTCATTATATATATATATATATATATATATATATATATATAGTATATGTATAGTATATATATATATATATATATATATATATATATAGTATATGTATAGTATATATATATATATATATATACTGTATATATATATATATAGGAATTATATATATATATATATATAGGAATTTTTTCCTCAGAATTACGTGATATAAAGTTGCAATTGCAAGTTATAAAGTCAGAATTGCGTGATATAAACTCGCAATTGCGAGAAATGGATCTGCTCGTGCATGAAGTTAAAGCGCACCATCTACGGGACAAGCCGGATTCCACCATATCTTTATGTACACAATAATAATCTTTTACATTGTAATCCTTTTATTTTTAATATTTGGCATGTTTGTGTGCTGCTGCATGTGTGTGTAATAAACAGAGTGTACGCGCATAGTGCACCTGCCTATAGGAGCATATTACTAATGCGCCCTTTAAACAACAAAAATAAATAAATACTGCAACATTGACTTCAGACCAGGTTTTAGTTGGTCAATGGCGCAGTCTATTTCAGTTGCCTCAAAATAGCAACGCGTCAACAATGCGCCCGAACACACCTCGTTTTCAGACCAGCACGCCCAGGGGCGCACAAATAGGCGCAAATGCATTTGCTATTTAAACAACGTGGCGCAGGACATGAAAATGATAACTGCGTCGGGCTGAAACTAGCAAAAAACACTTGCGTCGTGCCTGGCGCCGCATTGCGCCGGGTGTAAGATAGGGCCCTATAACTCGCAATTGCGAGTTTATATTTCACAATTCTGAGAAAAGAGTATTTTATATATTTTAAATATAAAATACTATATATTATATTATATAATATTTATAAATATTATAAACTCGCAAATGCGTGTTAAAGGCAGAATTGCCAGATATAAACATAAACTTACGTACAGTTTATATCTCGCAATTCTGACATGCGAGATGTAAACTCGCAATTTGTGAGATAAAAAGTCGCAAATATCTTTTAAAATGTTTTAGTCTGTGGCCGAAACAAGCTTCCATGGGGATACAGTAATAAATAACACAACAAATTTTAAGAGAGGAGTAAAATTTAAAAGATTTTACAAAATGTGATTTATAGGCTGACAAATTGAACTTGCTCTGTTTAACAAAAATATTATCCGATTTGTACAGTTTATTAATTTTTTTATTTATTTAATGCATGCTTTCTAAAAAATCTGATAAATAAGATTAAAAACGGTACTTTTTATTCTATTGAAAATCCCAAACTTTGAAAGTAAAAATAAGTCTTGTAAAAATAAAGCTGTAATGTTCATATCTGCTTCGTTTTGACACAAATACATAATTCATATAAGAACAGTTTGCATTTGTGCTTCTGTTGTGGATCTTTCTAGGGAGTTTCTCCTCGCCACGGTCGCCTTTAGCTGCTCACTGGGGTTTCAAGGCAATATTCTCTGTTAAATTACTTTGGAACAATATTTATTGTGAGAAGTACTGTGCACATTCAGTTAAGCTAAAAATATTTTTCATCAGATTTAAACAGCTAATTTTACTCTAAAATTAGGACCTGTCAACAAATGCTGTCAACAATACAAAATACATATCTTGCAGATAATTTTGTAATCATTTGTTTCGGCTTTAGTACAATGACAGTTAAAAAAAAAAATTCATTTAGGAAACATTCTGCCTTTGTAATATCACACTTGCAATTTTTCTCACACAGTTTACACATATACAGGTGCCGAAAAGTTTGAAAACGGCTGATCTACAGCACTAAAGCTGTGAATGATGTAACAGAGCTCATTGTATACCCTAGACTGATACAGTCCAGTGCACTAGACCATCATCCCTTATAAAAGATGCCGATGACCTGTCGGACACATATGCTTCGCGCACCGGCGGAGCTCTGAACCATGTAGCCTAGCGACCCGTCTTCTTCCGTCTACCCTGTCGCCAAACAGGCCGGAGAGTGTTACTGTTAAAGCTGTATTTATGTCCTGTGTGCGCGTGTGTGTGTAGTCACAAGCTCACTAAGCCCAATGCTGTCATGCTTGGCCGGTCTTTATTTCCATATCACTAGGAGGATGATATTGAGCCAGCCCAGCCCTGCCTCTCTGGCTCAGTGCTTCCATCGCTATCTGTGCACGTATGTGTATGTGTGAACGCAAGAGGGAAATAGGGAAACATGTGTGTGTGTCTGACAGTGACTTAAGCTGTCCGTCTCAGCACGATGCTTCTGCTCTGAAATGACACACAGCAGTGAATCTGGCAACAATGAGGAGGACAGCGGCGAGGAAGATTCCTGGAGAGGGGCCGATTGGATATGCGTGGGCAGTTTTCATGAAATCTGTGTTTGATCTTCTGTAAGCTGGATATTTTACCTTCATTAATCTTTGGAATGAATGATCGGATTGCCAAAGCAGACAAAAGTGTCGACATTTAATATCACTTAAGGTAAAACTGTGAGAGTCCAAAGTTATGACAGTGTTAAAGGAATTAAACAAATCCTGTCATCATTTACTCACCCTCATGTCATGCCAGACGTGTATGACTTTCTTTCTTCTATAAAACCCAAAAAGTAAACGCAAGGAATGTTCTGGCCACTTCTGTCACACATACAATGAAATTACTTTTACTCCTCAAGGATGCATTCATCAAAAGTGACAGTAAAGACATTTATAAGAGTAAAAAGATTTCCATTTCAAATAAATGCTGTTCTTTTAAACTTTCTATTCATCAAAGAATTCTGAATAAAAATGTATCATGGTTTCCACAAAAATATTAAGCGGCACAAATGTTTTCAACATTCATAAGAAATGTTTCTTGAGCAGCCTATTATAATGATTCCTAAAGGATCATGTGACTCTGAAGACTGGAGTAATGATGCTGAAAATTCAGCTTTCCCATCACAAGAATAAATTACATTTTAAAATCTATTCAAATAGAAAATGGTTATTTATTTTAATATACAGGTTTGTAACAACATGAGGGTGAATAAATGATGTCAAGGTTTCCATTGGGTGATATTTCCCTTTAAATCGCTCAGACAGTATCAATGAAACCAGAATATAGTAAAAGGATGTGTGTTATCAACCCTTTGTTCTTATCCTCCTAAATCCTACCTGCAGTTTGCTCAACAATAGCAGGATATCTAGGGATCATCACTTGTACCCAGCCTCCCGTGTACAAATCAGTGCGTCTCCGCTGCAATGATTCCAGCACCACAGACAAACAAAAATACATGGCAGGAACAGCAAACTGGGAGACGACACACACCTTAAAACACTTCGAATCCATTATGTCATGATGCAGTCGAGGGGTCCACTTCAGGGACATCTTGAAGAGGAAACGTTTGTTTCTCTCTCACTCGTTCTCTCCACAGACAGAGACCCAGGCTAAACCAGGCAGCTCTTTTCTCACAAGCCACACTTCTGACAAACGCCATAAAATAGATTTTTCTGTGAAATTTTTGCTGCCCTTTCTGATTGTTGCTGTATAAATGACTTTAATTGGCTGTCACGGACACTTTGCATGTGGTCCACGGGCGGTCGTCTGGGCCTGAGACTAGTGCCGCCCAGGTTTCTGGCTAGAATACCTCATTTCCTTTACCTACATCATCAGAGTATAGCCACACATGTCGACAGGAACACACCAACTCAGTAGATCATTGTGTCAGCATCATACTAGGTGGATATTATAATGCCAGGATGAATAACAAATCAACTTTTACAATAAAAAGTTGATTTGTTGCTAACTACAAAGTGAAATACAGTAAAACAAAAATGTAATTACAGTAACACTGTACTTGAATTTTGAAGACTCAAATCTCTTTAGTTCACTTCAGTTGTGTACTGTCTCTGTCAACTTTGCATTCACACTGTTGTTTTAGCAATAACAACAACAACAATAATAATGTAAAATATTCATAATTATTTTTTTAAGCATTATAATTATTATTTAAAAGAACAGAAATGTTATTATTTAAAGATATCTATTGTACTGTAAAATATATTAATAATAATGAATAATAATATTAGTAGTAGTATTATACAATTAAAAATAAGAGAAATACAACTATTGTAACAATATACTGTAAATGAAAATAATTATCAACAATATCAATAATACTATGGAAAATATCAGTAATATATTACATATTTTGAGCATTATTATTATTATTTTTAAAAAAACAAATATGTTAATATTTATTATTTAAAAATAAAACAATGTATTACTTAAAATTACTATTATACTGTAAAATAAACAAATATTAAATAATAATAACTATTGTAATCTAAAATAAAAAAATAAGACTGTAATCAGGCTATACACACACACACACACACACACACACACACACACACACACACACACACACACACACACACACACACGAGTATATATATGAGAGAGTGTGTGTAATATTAATATTATACTTTAAATTATAAATTTTTTACAGTACAATGGTAATACTATGTATATATCTTCACTGTAAGGAGTAAAAGCCTCAATATTTTATTATGGTGGGAAACTGTAAATGTTTTAATCTGTGGGGATGAAATGCTGTGAATCTCTGTACACAAAACATCTATGAAATGTTTGTAAAAACCATGTGAATCTGTTGCTCTTAAGCTATAGGCAACTCAGGTCAGATATTATGTCACATGATTAGGACACATTGTTTGAGAAAGCAACCAATGGTTAACCATTACCCAAACTGCCTGCATTAGTCCATCACTGTAGCTCAAATCCTCATAAATCATATCACTGCATAAGCATATAGTGCTCAATTGTGTGAACTGCACAAAGTCACACAAACACACACGTCCTGTAGTCATGCACTGAAGCAGCCATATCACCCTGTAGCCCAAGACTGGTTGCCCACTGAAGATAAGCAGGGCTAAGCCTGGGTAGTACCTGGATGGGAGACCTCCTGAGAAAATCAGGTTGCTGCTGGAAGAGGTGTTAGTGGGGCCAGCAGGGGGTGCTCAACCTGTGGTCTCTGTGGGTCCTAACGCCCCAGTATAGTGACGGGGACACTATACTGTCAAAGATCACCGTCCTTCAGATGAGACGTTAAACCGAGGTCCTGACTCTCTGTGGTCATTAAAAATCCCAGGATGTCCTTCAGAAAAAGAGTAGGGGTTTAACCCCGGCATCCTGGCCAAATTTGCCCCTTGGCCTCTGTCCATCATGGCCTCCTAATCATCCCCAGGATTATCATTAAATTTCATATCGTAAATTTTATGTCGTATTCCTCCACAACAAAATACGACACGTGTCACATGGGATCAATCTATGATACTTTTGCGTCTTTTTTAAAAAGCTTGATGCTGGTCGCTATTAACTGCCATATGGACAAACGCGAGCAGGACATAACCTTTTAAAGGTGCTCTAAGCGATGTTGGGTGACGTCACTTCTTGTTGACGTTCAAAGTATTGTCAAACAAAACGGAGGCTAACTCGACCCTCCCTCCTCCTCATCCCGTCCCCTCCCCCTCCCTTCCGTGCTTCCTGAAACAGTCATGAACCATTTAGAAAAACCAAACTGGATTTACCCTGTCCAGCAAAAACAGAGCCACCTGAATGTCGGATTGGAAACGCTTTTGCCGGCGGAGTTCTCGCCAACTTTTGAACACTTTTCCGATGTAAATTTGGGACTTTGCGCATTCCTCCTCCTTTTCCCGATTCTTTGTTATTTGTTCATCGGAACGTCGTCTCATTTATCGTGTGTCAGCCATATAAAAATTCTCAAGAATACATTTTTTTAACGTTAGTCGTTATCGTTGTCTAGGACATCTCTCCTCTAGCTAACTTCCCTCTTCATGCTTCTCTCTCTTCCACTCCCCACACCGCCCTTCATGCGCATGCGCACTAACCCCCCAACCCCCACCCCCACCCCCAAATCATTCTTGTCGGTTATTGGCTGGAACACTGTTTGTTATGTTTCGTGGTCCAGGCTGGGCCAGTTTGTTTTTCTTGCCGTTTGTGGACAGGCTAGCGGATAGTGAGGAGATGTTTGCTGTATGTGACAAAAAAATGTTTTGCCTAAAAAACGTGTGACATTGCTTAGAGCACCTTTAAAAATTCTCCCTTTGCGGTCCACAAAAGAAAGAAAGCATACGGCATTAGAACAACTCCAGGAGTAATTTATGACTTGATTTTTATTTTAAGGAGAATTACCCCTTTAACTATTTCTCTAATAAGCTCCAAATGCATGAACACTCAGTAGGGGCCACTGCCAGTACAGGCTACATCTGATGCCACGCTGCTTGGTTCACAAACCCAAATGGCCTTTGCTACTCAATGCCGATCCATAAACGTAATATGGCTCTCCTCTCATGAGCACACATCATCTGAATGAGCTTTCTGCTATTATAATCATACTCATAAGTGGCTCACACAGGAAAATATAATGGAAATATATAATTGAGCTGTGGCAGGTGGATACTGATACAGATGCATTTCTCATATTGCGCGAGCGATATGGTCACGGAGTTATGCTGATGAATAGCTTGTTTTTCAAACAGATTGATTCGGTGGAGCTCTTGGGGAGTGGCGGCGGTCGATGGAGAGGCTTCGGGGCGCTGTTACACCGTGATTCATTTCAAACTGGGCCACGGGAGGGCGGAGGAAAAACAGCAAAGGATGAGAGCGTAAAGAAGCATGATTATTTTAACACGGAGAGCACAAGCGCTTTGATGAAGAGCCCGGGTATCAGGGGAGCAGGTTAAGACACCGTCTGAGAGGATGTTACTCACTCTTCCTCTCTGGTTTTATCCTCAGAGGACACAGAGTTCGGCTCGCACTTCTCTTTTAATATGACGTAGGCTTTTATGAGCTGTGTGTGAGAGAAAGAGACAGGAAGATATACTGTAATGGATACCAGGGTTGGGGAGTAACTAACTAAATAAACTGAAAGATCTTTCTTCGCAACACTTTCCCATCCTGCTTTACTGTGTCGATTAACAAAGAGTGTGGTTTTATGAGTTATATGATCATGTGTTCTCGTGTCCACTGGAGCTCATTGAAAGGCCAGGGGCTGGGTGGGTGTGACCCTGCTGTTGCCCTAGTGACAGTGGTCTGGTTACTGAGTGGAATGATTGAAGGCAGTTATTAGTAGAGCAAGGACACTCTCCATGGCGACCATTCTAGACGGGCCCCGGAGGGCCAGGGTGAGCTTTGATCACAGTCTGATGCTTTGACAGGCTCCCTACCCAAACAGAGCGCGAGACAGCGGAAGAGAAAGACAGGAAGAGAGACTTTTTTTGCATTTGAGTGTTTGTGGATTGCACAGATATTTAACAGAGCTTGCTTATTTGTTTATTTTATTTTTTTGTATATTATTTCAAACAAAATTTTATAATTTATAATCAGCCTAATATACAGTACCACTGAGAAGTTTGATGTTAGTAAGATCTTTTTGAACGAAGTGTCTTAATCTCACTAAGGCTGCATTTGTTTGATAAAAAATACAATAAAAATAGTATTATTGTGAAATTGAAAATATCGGTGTGGTGCTTGCGGAAGCGTAACACACGAGAATGAACCTCATTGGTTCTTGCTGAAGCTCAAACATGCTGCGTAACACGAGAATGAACCTCATTGGTTCTTGCGAAAGCTCAAACGTGCTGCGTAACACGAGAATGAACCTCATTGGTTTTTACAGAAGTTCAATCGTGCTGCGTAACACACAAGAATGAACCTCATTGGTTCTTGCTGAAGCTCAAACGTGCTGCGTAACACAAGAATGAACCTCATTGGTTCTTGCTGAAGCTCAAACGTGCTGCATAACACGAGAATGAACCTCATTGGTTCTTGCTGAAGCTCAAACGTGCTGCATAACACGAGAATGAACCTCATTGGTTCTTGCGAAAGCTCAAACGTGCTGCGTAACACGAGAATGAACCTCATTGGTTCTTGCTGAAGCTCAAACATGCTGCGTAACACGAGAATGAACCTCATTGGTTCTTGCTGAAGCTCAAACGTGCTGCATAACACGAGAATGAACCTCATTGGTTCTTGCGAAAGCTCAAACGTGCTGCAAAACACGAGAATGAACCTCATTGGTTCTTGCTGAAGCTCAAACATGCTGCGTAACACGAGAATGAACCTCATTGGTTCTTGCTGAAGCTCAAACGTGCTGCGTAACACGAGAATGAACCTCATTGGTTCTTGCTGAAGCTCAAACATGCTGCGTAACACGAGAATGAACCTCATTGGTTCTTGCTGAAGCTCAAACGTGCTGCGTAACACGAGAATGAACCTCATTGGTTCTTGCGAAAGCTCAAACGTGCTGCAAAACAGGAGAATGAACCTCATTGGTTTTTACAGAAGTTCAATCGTGCTGTGTAACACACAAGAATGAACCTCATTGGTTTTTACAGAAGTTCAATCGTGCTGTGTAACACACAAGAATGAACCTCATTGGTTCTTGCTGAAGCTCAAACATGCTGCGTAACACGAGAATGAACCTCATTGGTTCTTGCGAAAGCTCAAACGTGCTGCAAAACAGGAGAATGAACCTCATTGGTTTTTACAGAAGTTCAATCGTGCTGTGTAACACACAAGAATGAACCTCATTGGTTCTTGCTGAAGCTCAAACATGCTGCGTAACACGAGAATGAACCTCATTGGTTCTTGCGAAAGCTCAAACGTGCTGCAAAACAGGAGAATGAACCTCATTGGTTTTTACAGAAGTTCAATCGTGCTGTGTAACACACAAGAATGAACCTCATTGGTTCTTGCGAAAGCTCAAACATGCTGCGTAACACGAGAATGAACCTCATTGGTTCTTGCTGAAGCTCAAACATGCTGCGTAACACGAGAATGAACCTCATTGGTTCTTGCTGAAGCTCAAACATGCTGCGTAACACGAGAATGAACCTCATTGGTTCTTGCGAAAGCTCAAACATGCTGCGTAACACGAGAATGAACCTCATTGGTTCTTGCTGAAGCTCAAACGTGCTGCGTAACACGAGAATGAACCTCATTGGTTCTTGCGAAAGCTCAAACGTGCTGCGTAACACGAGAATGAACCTCATTGGTTCTTGCTGAAGCTCAAACATGCTGCGTAACACGAGAATGAACCTCATTGGTTCTTGCTGAAGCTCAAACGTGCTGCGTAACACGAGAATGAACCTCATTGGTTCTTGCGAAAGCTCAAACGTGCTGCAAAACAGGAGAATGAACCTCATTGGTTTTTACAGAAGTTCAATCGTGCTGTGTAACACACAAGAATGAACCTCATTGGTTTTTACAGAAGTTCAATCGTGCTGTGTAACACACGAGAATGAACCTCATTGGTTCTTGCGAAAGCTCAAACGTGCTGCGTAACACGAGAATAAACCTCATTGGTTCTTGCGAAAGCTCAAACGTGCTGCAAAACAGGAGAATGAACCTCATTGGTTTTTACAGAAGTTCAATCGTGCTGTGTAACACACAAGAATGAACCTCATTGGTTTTTACAGAAGTTCAATCGTGCTGTGTAACACACAAGAATGAACCTCATTGGTTCTTGCTGAAGCTCAAACATGCTGCGTAACACGAGAATGAACCTCATTGGTTCTTGCGAAAGCTCAAACGTGCTGCAAAACAGGAGAATGAACCTCATTGGTTTTTACAGAAGTTCAATCGTGCTGTGTAACACACAAGAATGAACCTCATTGGTTCTTGCTGAAGCTCAAACATGCTGCGTAACACGAGAATGAACCTCATTGGTTCTTGCGAAAGCTCAAACGTGCTGCAAAACAGGAGAATGAACCTCATTGGTTTTTACAGAAGTTCAATCGTGCTGTGTAACACACAAGAATGAACCTCATTGGTTCTTGCGAAAGCTCAAACATGCTGCGTAACACGAGAATGAACCTCATTGGTTCTTGCTGAAGCTCAAACATGCTGCGTAACACGAGAATGAACCTCATTGGTTCTTGCTGAAGCTCAAACATGCTGCGTAACACGAGAATGAACCTCATTGGTTCTTGCGAAAGCTCAAACATGCTGCGTAACACGAGAATGAACCTCATTGGTTCTTGCTGAAGCTCAAACGTGCTGCGTAACACGAGAATGAACCTCATTGGTTCTTGCGAAAGCTCAAACGTGCTGCGTAACACGAGAATGAACCTCATTGGTTCTTGCTGAAGCTCAAACATGCTGCGTAACACGAGAATGAACCTCATTGGTTCTTGCTGAAGCTCAAACGTGCTGCGTAACACGAGAATGAACCTCATTGGTTCTTGCGAAAGCTCAAACGTGCTGCAAAACAGGAGAATGAACCTCATTGGTTTTTACAGAAGTTCAATCGTGCTGTGTAACACACAAGAATGAACCTCATTGGTTTTTACAGAAGTTCAATCGTGCTGTGTAACACACGAGAATGAACCTCATTGGTTCTTGCGAAAGCTCAAACGTGCTGCGTAACACGAGAATAAACCTCATTGGTTCTTGCGAAAGCTCAAACGTGCTGCAAAACAGGAGAATGAACCTCATTGGTTTTTACAGAAGTTCAATCGTGCTGTGTAACACACAAGAATGAACCTCATTGGTTCTTGCTGAAGCTCAAACGTGCTGCGTAACACGAGAATGAACCTCATTGGTTCTTGCTGAAGCTCAAACGTGCTGCGTAACACGAGAATGAACCTCATTGGTTCTTGCTGAAGCTCAAACGTGCTGCGTAACACGAGAATGAACCTCATTGGTTCTTGCTGAAGCTCAAACGTGCTGCGTAACACGAGAATGAACCTCATTGGTTCTTGCGAAAGCTCAAACGTGCTGCATAACACGAGAATGAACCTCATTGGTTTTTACAGAAGTTCAATTGTGCTGCGTAACACACAAGAATGAACTTCATTGGTTCTTGCTGAAGCTCAAACGTGCTGCGTAACAAACGGGAATGAACCTCATTGGTTCTCGCACATCAAGTGAACATGCTTGAGCTTCTGTTTACCACAACTGATGTGTGAGTGATGAATGTTTATATGTGAATAAAAGCCTAAATTCAATCTGTTCATCATATAAAGCTTTCTGGAGAGTACAGAAAGCTCTTCATTTGTGATCCGAAGATGAACAAAGTCTTAATGGTTTGGAATGACATGAGGGTGAGTAATTAATGCCAGAATTTTCATTTTTGGGTGAACTAACCCTTTAATTTCTTAAAAAAAATCTTCCTTACCTCCAAGCTTGAAGCTTAATGAATATAAAAAAAGTACTGTTTGACCATACGAGTGTGAAGGTTGCTTCCCATGTAGTGTCCCACATCAGCCAGTTATGAGGTTCTATTTCAGTCAGAAAGTAGACGATAAGAATCAAGGCAGCTCAATAGGGTTCAGAACAGTTTTGTTTGACTGAGTGCAGCTTTAGAATCTCAGAACAGGTGTCATAACACACAGTCATTCTTCAGCGTGATTGGACACAGAAACTAAAAGTGGGCGTGTCCCAGTGATGCTCTCATGGATCTCATCTGGTTCATCTCACTCCGTGTCACCACAGGCCGCTGGGCGTTACAGTGGTGCTGGTGTGTCTCCTTTAAGGAGTCTAATACGTCAACATAAGGCAGACAGACAGGGCATCGAGAGGCAAACTTCCTTCGAGAATAAATGACTGTGCTTGTTCATAGGTTTGTGGAAAACAATAGCTGAGGGCAGTTGGTTCCTAACACACACTTTCTGTTATGAAAAAGCACTGAGGCAGGATGGAGCTAGTCAAGACTTCCAAACACTCACCAATTCTCGTGGGACCACAATAGATTTGTTGTAGTGGGACTAAATTTATGATTCATATGCGGAAGGTATTCTGTTGTCGGCAGGAGAGTGGTTGTTATTTAGTTAGTTTTTCAATGAAACGTATGAGAAACAAGTTCATAGTTCTCTGTAGTGTTGTTGAGACACATTTCTGTGAATTCATTTTTTTTAAACTGTATATTTCAGTTCTTTTAAAAGGGCAGTACAAAAATGAACTGTCTGCCATGACTTACTCACCTTCATGTTGTTTCAAACTCTTTTTCTTCAGTGGAATACAAAAGAAGATATTGTGAAAATGTTTCAGGCTTCTTTATTTTTTTGTCCTTGGTCAATAAGCTGAAATCTTCAGCGAACAACATGTTGTTTACAGATGGTTGTTAAAATTATTCAATATTTTAAATAATTAAAATTGTTATGTTAACCTTTTGAAGAATATGAATGTAAAACTCTGGTCCAAAACCTAGTGAGCTGCCTTACCATCTACAAAGACAGCTGGCATCTAAGGGAGCATCCTGAAATGGAACCTTAAAGGAAAACTCCGGTCAATTTTAACATTGAGCTCATTTTTTTGTAAATTTGGAGTGCTGTCAGTACAGAGAACAACGACAAAAATCGGTGTTGCCTACACCGTGTTATCCTCTTTTTAAAATTTGCACCCTGTTGACTTAAATGGGGCAAGTTTTAAACCTGCTTTTAGCCTCTTAACATCCTTGATGTGTCATTACAAGTGCCCAGCCATGTGAGTGATTCCTTTAGAGTCAACACGCGGTGAATCTGACTGCAGTAGATGTGAAAGATATGAATAAAAATGATGTTATTTCAGCCAGCGCTCATACCTGTATTTACATCCTGTTTTCGGTTGAAGTCCAGAGTAGTCGATTGTCGAGTTCACGCGCATAGGTTTAGTACGTACGATCATGCGCCCGAACTCGACAATCGACTACTCTGGACTTCATCCGAAAACAGGATGTAAATACAGCTATGTGCGCTGGCTGAAATAACATCATTTTTATTCATATATCTTTCACATCTACTGCAGTCAGATTCACCGCGTGTTGACTCTAAAGGAATCACTCACATGGCTGGGCACTTGTAATGACACATCAAGGATGTTAAGAGGCTAAAAGCAGGTTTAAAACTTGCCCCATTGAAGTCAACAGGGTGCAAATTTTAAAAATAGAATAACTCGGTGTAGGCAACACCGATTTTTGTCGTTGTTCTCTGTACTGACAGCACTCCAAATTTACAAAAAAATGAGCTCAATGTTAAAATTGACCGGAGTTCTCCTTTAAAAGTGAGTGATTTGGAACACTCTATATCACAGAAATATAACCCCACACATACAGTGTATGACATTAACAATTGATTACAAAACGGATAGTTCCGGTCCTTGATTCTGATTGGTTGAGCCAAGTTCGAAGCCATTGTAAATTACTCAACAAACATACACCTGTGACCGCATTACATTAGTATTATTGCGCAAGTGCCGTTTGTGATTCTTTGTTGCTGCATGTGTTGATTGGCAACCTCTTTGGAACTACATTGCTTGGCGGAGGAATAAATGTGTTATAATGTTATATTTTTGTTGCAGGTGTTTATTTTATGAATAAAATAAATATTAAAATGAATATCTGCTCCGCGTCATGCCTAACAACGCCCCTTAGCTGTTCTAAATTCACTGTAAATCATGGCTTTGCGGGGCTTATTGCTTTATTTGAATAGAGGTAAAGCAAAAGGAACAACATATGCATAAATATACAGTGCCTCCAAAACACTGTTTTGAAAGGCAAAGTTGGGGTTTGGACAATATCAGCATAAATCCTTTTTTCAATTTGCCTTGAAAGGTGAAAACAAACTATTAAAACAAATGTTATTGGACAAAACATTTTTATAAATAGAATATGGAAAATATTAATTTTATTTATGCATTTATGCAAATTTTGTTTTATTAATCACAACATATATTATATTTATACATTTATACCAAGAAATTATGCTGATTTTGTCCAAAAACCTCACTTTGCCTGGGGTGTTTCAAAACATTTTTGGAGCAAATTTATATGATTCTTTGATGGTTTTAAAACTGTATTAAAATGATTATTATTATCGTTAATTACAATCTTTATTATTATTATAATTTACTAATGATCAATTATTTCATCATTATTTATTTAATATTATAAATATTTTTTTATTTAATATTATAAATTATAAATATTTAATTATTTGTTCATAAGAATTCTTATTATTTAAGATTTTTCCTGGAAATTACCATTTAAAAACCACCTAATTTTTCAAGGTTTTCCCTGATCATGGCAGATTGCAGGAATGGACCTTGTTTGAGCAGACGGGATGAAAATGATTATAAATTGAGAGCAGATGGACATGAAGTAAAATTCCCGGGTGGCTTCGGAATGAAACTTGCTGGAGTTGGATGGAAAAAATCCGTCCTGTTGTAGACTTCTACACTCCAGTTTAACTAGTCTGAAGCTGAGAGACTGTGAACTCCTGAGTGTGTCTGATTATAAAGTGCTGTGTGTGTATTTGTGTGGGTTGATGTGTGTTTAAAGAGTCAAGACTTATTCTCTCGGCAGAAGCCAGAACTTTGTATGTGTGTGCGTGTGCATGATACGTGTCTCAACTAGACGGAGGAGGGTGTATTTTTAGTTGGGACTACACTCTCTTATAATGAGCACACCCCCACTGCGATGCCGACACCTCACTGAAACACAGATCACAGTGAGTGAGAGAGAGAGAGAGAGAGAGAGAGAGAGAGAGAGAGAGAGAGAGAGAGAGAGAGAGAGAGAGAGAGAGAGAGAGAGAGAGAGAGAGAGAGAGAGAGAGAGAGAGAGAGAGAAAGGGCTACCAAAGGGAATGCAAGATGATAGCAGAAAAGTTCAAAATGACAGACCAAATAACCCATACGAGGATACAAGAACAAACAAACCTCAAACCTAAAAACTCAATAGGATTACTCACATGAATAATAAAAACCAACATTAGCATGAACCCATTTGAATATTTCTAGCACCTCTGATGTTAACCAACAAATTTCAGGAAAGCCACATTTGTTTCTTATTTCTGCATATGGCAAGCGCCATTCTAACACTAAGACAAAGTCAAACGTTGCAAGCAGAGGGAGTAAACTCACTGGTAAGACTCATTGACATGGTGATTGATAACCGGCTGAGCTACTCAAGGATGACCATTAATTTTGTGATGAGCTTGTGTGGACTGAGCACTTGATTGACAAAGAACAGGTCTCGTGATTCAGAACTTGCAGTTCTGAATTACTAACAATGACTAACAGTTGATTTTGGTCACTTTCACGTCCATTTCATACTTTTAAAAGCCCTCTAAAAAGAATAGTCAACTGTAAAACATCTACTATAAGATAATGAAATATTTGGCATTGCAAAACAATTTTTTCATCATAATGCATGCACTGATCTTAACCATGTGAAGCCTGAAATATGAAACAATGGTCTGAAAAGTATTTTTAATGCAATGGAACAAAAATCTACAAAAAAGTTTGGATATGTGTTTTTGTTGTGTAATTGATCAGGCTTGTATGGCTCATATACAGTAGTATTAAATGCAGAATATGGAGCTCATACTCAGAGTAATTTTTTTACATTTTATGCAGATTAAAAACTCTTTTGTCACTCTATATCTTACAATAATATGTCTATGTAAGATGATATTTAAATTCTTAGTTTTATGATCAAAGTCTGTATTTTTTATTGTGGGAGACAAAACAATGCAATAAAATGATGACTGAGTGAGATGAACAAATAAATGTTCATCAGAAGCCAGATGTATCATATTTAATCACTTTTTAATGTGATTTTTCCAGAAAATTATCTTTGGACAACCAAGTAAACCTAAGTTGCTAATAATATACAATTATACTAAAATGCCCTTTACTTCAAGTTCACTTTATTTGTATAGCACATTTACAACAGTCACTAGGCTGACCAAAGTGCTTTACAGAACAACCAGATTAAAATATAGTGCATATATTTTAAAAAAAGACCTGCATAACAACACATAAAACACAAATAAGCGAAACCTTAAAACCGGAGTGACAAAACAGTATCAGACTCAAATATAAAATAGTAAAACAGGAGTAGCAAAACAATATCAAACTCAAATATAAAATATTAGAACCAAACATTAGAGAAGAGATCAGTATACTAAAGAAAACAGGTAGGTTTTTAACAGAGACTTGAAAACAGACAGAGTAGGGGCCGTTCTAATCTCAAGGGGCAGGGTGTTCCAGAGTCGTGGCACGCTCCCCTCTACGCTTGAGTCTAACGCAAGAGACTACCAGCAGAGCCGGGTCATAGGATCTTAGGCTTCTGGAAGGAGTGTAGGGATGGACAAGTTCAGAGAGATAGGCAGGAGCTAAGTTATGTAGAGATTTAAAAACAAAGAACAGAATTTTGAAATCTCTGTCGAATGGCAGCCAGTGTAGAGATTTGAGAATCGGACATATGTGGTCATACTTGCGACACTTATGTAGAAGTCTGGCCGCAGCATTTTGGACTAACTGAAGACGAGCAATTTGAAAACTTGATATACCGCAATATAAGCATGGACAGCCATTTCCAGAGTTTTCGGGGTGAGAAAGCCTTTGATTTTAGCCAATAGACAAAGTTGGTAGAAACTGGAACTGATAACGGATGAGATCTGTTTGTCAAATTTTAAAGGCTGGTCAACAAGAACACCAAAGTTCCGCACCTCTGGGGATTTAAAAGCCGATAGACTCTCTAACTCTGGACTTAAACACTGAGAGTTTTCATTTGGGCTGAAAACAATGACCTCAGTCTTGTCTTCATTTAGGAAGAGGATATTTTGGGCTAGCCATGCTTTACCCTCCTCTAAGCATCGACGAAGAGAATTCATCGCTGTAGGGTTGTTTCTCTTGATTGGAATATAAATTTGAGTGTCGTCCACGTAAAAATGAAAGGATACGCCATGACTCCTTAGAATAGCGCCCAGAGGTAGCATGTACAGTATAGAGAAAATAGAGAAGGAGCCAAAATAGAGCCCTGTGGAAGACCACAGGTCAGAGGTGCCATAGAGCTGGAGAAATTACCCATCTTTACTCTAAACTTTCTGTCAGACAAGTATGACTGAAACCATTTCAGGACAGAAGCTTTTAGACCCACCCAAGACTCAAGTCTACATAGAAGAGTTGGGTGGTCAATGGTATCAAAAGCTGATGAAAGATCTTAAGAGAACAAGAACCACAGTATCTCCGGAATCAGTAGAGAGATAAATATCATTTAACACTCTTAGGAGGGTGGACTCAGTGCTGTGAGCAGACCTAAAATCAGATTGAAAAACCTCATATATACAATTATTTGACAAAAAATGTTGGAGTTGATCCAGCAAAATTTTCTCCAATAGCTTAGAAATGAAAGGTAAGACAGAGACAGGCCGAATTTTTTTAAAAACAGAAGGATCTAGTAAAGGCTAATTGAGCAGAGGAGTGACCGTAGCCACTTTAAGACTGGCAGGAACAGAGCCCGTTTTGAGACACTTGTTGATAAGATATACCATACCTGGCCCAACCGAATCAATGATTCATTTGAAAAATCTCGGGTGAATGATACCATTAGGACAAAATGAAGGTTTGAGCTTGACAATCACATCCTTCAGTGTCTGGAGGTTGATAGAATCAAAAACCTCCCAAAAAGCAGAAGCAGGTGTCAAGATTGGGGGGGACAGTTAAATTAGGGCAGACACTAAGTCATAAGTTGTGGTTTAGTTAATAAAAATTCTTAGGAAGCCTTCACATAGAGCATCTGAGGCAACAGACAGTGTGTTAACAGAAGGATTAACAACAGACTGAATGACAGAAAACAGATCCTTTGGGTTAGAGTGACTGGATTCAATTAAGTTTGAGAAATGAGCAGGAGGAAAGAGAAATTCAAGAAATTTACTTGAAAAAAGAATAATCAATCAGATGACAAAAGCCATAGATTGTGTACAACAGGTTTTTCAGCAACGTTTTGATCATGTTGACAATTTAAAGGCCTTAGAAATTTGTGTATCAAATTCTTTATAGGGTTAAATGCCCAGCAATGGAGAAATATATTTTTCCCCAAATGGTGTAGTTGCATCTACCAGCAGGGGCAAACTGTCAAACACTAACATATCCCTTATTTTGACACCCATTTAGAAAGTTAACTGTATGTTTGAAACCATCCATTACCTTTTGTCAGTGGGAGGTGTTTCCTGGTTCGCTGGTACCTCCTGTAGATCTGGAAGGTTGGCGAAGTCATCTTGCTCAGCCAATCCGATCGCGAGGGACAGCACAACCATCTTCCCCTCTCTGTCACAAAACAAAGAGGCAGAATCAAACAAGTGCTGAGCAGAACCCATTACAAACTAGAAATGAAAGCTTATCAAAATAAACTTGGATGTTGGCTTGACAAAGTGTTGCCTGAAAGGTAAAAAAAATGTTTAGTACAATAACACTATGTTGGCATAATAACCTATCTATCTATCTATCTATCTATCTATCTATCTATCTATCTATCTATCTATCTATCTATCTATCTATCTATCTATCTATCTATCTATCTATCTATCTATCTATCTAGCATCAAATCATCGTATTAGAATGATTTCTGAAGGATCATGTGACACTGAAGACTTAAGTAATGATGCAGAATATTCAGCTTTGTCATCACAGAAATAAATACATTTTAAAATATTCAAACAGAAAACAGTTTGTAGAAAAATTGTAATAATAGTTTACAATATTACTTTTAACATGAACTCAAATTTTCCAGTTATGTGAGATCCTCTGTCCACATTTATACATTTAAAGCTACACTGTGTAGGATTTTCTCCCATCTAGCGGTGAAATTGTTTATGACTACCAACTGAATATTACTTTCTAGCCCCTCTTATTTCGAGGGCGTTTTAACTCCTACGGTGGCCGTATTATTTCAAATCTGCCAGGAGTCGCGAGTAATCTCCCCCTCACATTCGTCACGGTGCAACAGAGTGTAAAAACGCGAAAGGCGAAGCTTTAATTTCCAGGTATGTCCCTCTTTGGCTAATGTATTTTCAAGATGGAGGCGCAACATGGCTGCCGCCATTCGAGCGACTCGTTCGTATGTATTCTAAATGGCAGATTCTACACTTACGAGAATACTTGATTAGTTGGTAGAAGTAATTACACATTAATGAGCACATATCATTTTGAAAGAACAAAGTGTTTTTTTCTAAGAATCAACTTAAAAAATTACACAGTGTAGCTTTAATGCTCTGTTGTAATAAAATGCAGTAATTTTAGAAGACACAACTGAGACAACATTAATGCTTAAATGAAACACAATTGAGATCACCATTATGTTTCATAATATTGCAGAGAAAGAGGAAAGAAAAATCACTAATGAGTCTGCAGTTAGATTAAACAGAGAGCAAATGGAGAACTGTCGAGAGCTCTATAACGTCTCAAACCGTGCTCTGCTTTGTCAAAGATGCAAATGCAAGCAAAAAATAGAGATCTATGAAAGAATTTTTGGAGAGACCTCTGAAACAAAGTTGACACCAATATGAAACATAACTGCGAACTCCATTAAATCTCCTGAAGAATGAAAGACTAACCTCTGAGCAATACATTATCCGGTAGGATCTTTCTCTCTAAACCACAAATTTTCCCCCTTCTCTCATTAATCAACAGGTTTTATAACGATTTACGCTCATAAAGAAATTGGCAGACTGGCATGTAAAACATGCTTTGCTGGCGGCTACGACAGAATCAGTGTTACACAGGAGCGCATTAAGCCCACACACACGCGTTTATCGATTTAGTCTTAAACATCACCCTTACAAGGGCTGTAAATGGCCTTCACAAGAGGCATCGGCTCAAATTCACAGCAGGGTCCTAAAGGGAGATTCGTGTCTCCTCTCTGATTTCATCTTCAGATAGCAAGAGTGGTCAAGGCCGTGTGCATCATATCAAAGGATTGATTGAGCACTGCACACAAAATGCTCTTGGTAAACTTGAATAGAAACAAAGGGCAGAGATGCATGGAAAAAACTGCCGAAAAGTAATATTTAAATATAAATTTTTATATAGGCTAAATTGGATTTTAAAAATGTTTTTTATACATAGTATTTTTATAAATATTTTTAAATAAATGTATTTTTTCAAAATAAAACTTTTTAATCTATTCTTTCAAAAATTTAATTTTGCAACAATTTTTTAAATAAATGGTTTTTTTGTGTGTGTGTGTGAAATAAAACTCGAATTTTTTTAATTTTTACAAATACTTTTTTGCTTAAAAATAATAATTGTAAGCTTCCCTTTTGTCTATATTCACAGAAAATAATCATCTGTTCACCATTGATTTGTTGTTGTGTGCGTTGAAATCAATAAAGCGCAGCACTGCTAACATCCACTAGAGTAAAACCTCAGCGCTCATGAGGCCAGAGCTTCACGGCTCCGGCGCTATACAGCACAAATCACTCACGTCGCCTGAGCAGGCACGAGCTTAATTGCCTGTCAGACAATCATGGTATCAGGGAATTAGAGCTGGAGCCAGTTACAGTTACACAATCCTGTAAAGTGAAAGATTATTGCCAGTGTGCTAAAGGATATTAACTGTGCTGGAGATTAAAATCGAAACTTGTGACACACAAATATTAAATCTACACGCCTCACACATTTACACTACCAATCAAGAGTTTGGACACACTCACCCATATTCATATTTTATTACCATTTTCAACATTTTAGGATAAGAGTCATCAAAATAATTACACCATAAAAATTGAAGAATAGAAATGATGAAGAGAGCATTAAATACATAAATAAATAAATAAATAAATGGGCTTTTTGTTTGTATAGATTACAGCTCTGCTCACAAATAAAATAAAATAAAATAAAATAAAATAAAATAAAATAAAATAAAATAAAATAAAATAAAATAAAATAAAATAAAATAAAATAAAATAAAATAAAATAAAATAAATTAATTCAAGCAGAATTTCTACTAAAGGCAAAAACCTTTACATCAAAATGCTTTTACAATCATGAGAAACATAAATTTACTCAAGTGTGTCCAAACTTTCAACTTTGGAGATTAAAATTGAAACGCGTGGCACACAAATATTTATTGAACGCAAAATTAGATCCACACCCCTCACACATTTACACTACCAACACACCCACCAATATTCATACTCTATTACTATAAAAAAATTAGAATAACATAATTTACAACTAAATATAATAATAGAATAACTCAAGTGTCCAAACTTTTAATTGGCAGTGTAAACAAACAGGGAGGATAAAATATATTTCTGTTAGAGATGTTGTCTGGCAGGTAGAGCACAAGTTGTGCTCTTCACTGTTCCCGCGACAATAAAGGCAGAAACTCTAAAGTTCTCTATGACCAAATGGAAATCATACTTGCTTCCTTAGACAAAGTCTCTCTCTCTCTCTCTCTCTCTCTCTCTCTCTCTCTCTCTCTCTCTCTCTCTCTCTCTCTCTCTCTCTCTCTCTCTCTCTCTCTCTCTCTCTCTCTCTCTCTCTCTCTCTCTCTCTCTCTCTCTCTCTCTCTCTCTCTCTCTCTCTCTCTCTCTCTCTCTCTCTCTCTCTCTCTCTCTCTCTGACAGTTAATCATGCTAGTAATGATGGTGAGGACAGGAGATCAATGCTGTGTAGAGTTGATCTGCCAGCGGAGAACACATACTGACTTCTAAACCATTGACCACACACACACAATCACCTATAGGGATTGTAAACGGCTAAATGACCTTGGTACAGATCCACACACTCAAACAGGCTCGTGTGTAAGATTGCAGACACACAAACACACGCACAGAATTGAATTTTGTAAACACAGAGATAATAGAAAAGCAGTTACTTCATTCATTCATTCTTCTCTTTTCTGTATTCACATAAGTGAATGGGTTTCATGAAAGATATTGGATAATTGATTTAGTTGTTAAGACCTGATTATGGCTTTGCTTAGGTTCAGCTCTTCTAACAATACGGTGTTGACTGCACCACTATTCCACAGCAGTAAAGAAAGAAGTTCATTTATTGGTAACACTTTACAATAAGGTTTCATTTGTTAACGTATTAACTAACATAAACTAACAATGAGCAATACATTTGTTACTATATTTATTAATCTTTAGTTAATAAAAATACAGCTGTTCATTGTTTGTTCATGTCACTTCACAGTGCATGAACTAATGTTAACAAATACAACTTTTGATTTTAATAATGTTTGAAATTAACAAAGATTAGTAAAGACTGTAGAAGTGCAGTTCATATGTAAATTGCGTGAGCTTATTTTGTCTATTACATTGAAAGATCTGAAAAAGCCCATACATTTACACACCCATAGAACCTTCCCCTAAAAGAAATCAGGACAGAAGTGGAAAAAAGAGACGAATTAAAACACCAGGTGTAACCGGGAATGTGTCTCCCTTGTCTACTTGAGATCTGATCGACCAAAAAGCATCTTAATACCAGGTGTAAACAGCGCCTCAGACGTGGATAAACACTCATCTATTATGTAAAGAGGTTCCCCCACCTCTACGACGCAGATCGAAATTTGTGTCCGCTTAAAGATAAAGATAGACACAGTTGAATAATCAACGTCCTCTGGCTCTTCTCCCACCCTGTGGTGCACAGGTGACAGGTGTAGAGCCATGAAGAAGACACTCATACCAAACAGATGGGCAAACAGAGAGAGAGACAGAAGGGCGCAGAGAGAGACAGGACGCAATCAGGCATGAGTAAAGCGACAGAGCACGACGAGAAACAAAGTGCCTGGGCAGACATGAGCAAGCAACAGTGCGGAAGAGAAGTCATGAATCAAGCATGACCAAGTGACAGTGTAAAGAAAGGACATCGCATGATCAGATGGGACACAGTCCTGCTCAAAAGACACATATGTGGTGTGTTTTGGATGCTGGTGTCGCCATCAGGCTTCATAACTAGCATAACCAACACAAGGGAGAAACTGAATCAATAACTATTCTAGCACACCAGACAGACCTACTGTAAACCATCATCTAAATCTACTCTGGTTTGAACTGGTCTTTTCAACAGAGTAAAAACATTTGAGTAAAGACACGAATATTAGAAGGATTTGCTTGGGGGCAAAAACATCAATCATATTCTGCATTATTAGAAATAGGGAAGTTACTATGGAAGCATTAATAAAGTGAGTGGTGTGGCAACCTGCAGCTCATCAGACAGATGTAAAGATTATAAACAGATGGTGAATATTCACACAACCAGCTGCACATGCATGGGCTCCAGAAACAGGACTATTTACAGCCCCTAAACAAAAAAACAACAACAAAAAAAAAAACCCACTGATACAACAAACACTAATACAACAACCAATACAATACCATATTTTCATATTATTGCTATATCTTGCTCTACCTTTTTGCACAATATCCAGAGCCATATAAAATTCAGAGAATCAAAAACTCTTTAACAAAACATATAACGCAATACATAGGAAATAACCTTTAAATCAAGCAATAAATGACTTAAGTCAATAGTTATTTACAGGCTCACAAAATAATACGAAAAATAATTAAAAGATATAATAAATTAAATTAAAACAAAAAGAATTCATTAAAAAGTAATTATAACAAATCGAGAAATTAACATTTGTTTTCAACAAATAAAATGGAATATTTTCCTTTAAAATGTTTTATTTAATGTAAAAATATTAATATAATTAATATAATTTAATATTGAATACAAATTATGCAAAATACTGTTTAGGCTACATCTCTCTCACTTCTTTATTATTATTTTTTTGAATGCCCAACTTCAGCTTCAATCACAGGGTTCTCTACAGTGTATAATATAGCGGATTATTAAAATAACTCCACCATTATCCTCTGTTCGACACCCTGCATCCAATACAATACTGTCAGGAGTACCACATGCATGAAGTAACTTGGAGGATGAGCTGCTAAAACTGAAGACATCATAACATTGGAAGGAAGCAGATGAGCATCATGGGTAAGTCCAATTAGAGACTAAATAAATGCATTACAGATTAAACGTGAAGTGTGTAATTTATACTTTCTCCATTCCCAGTTTAGTGTGCAGTTTAACTACTGTAGCTCAGACTACATGGAAATTCTGATTATAATTGCGATTCCAGTTGATACCACAAGGGGCGCTACTAGTGGCCTCAACTTTAAGCTGTTAAATGTCACCCCCCATTTGAGCATAAGTAGATCTGATCTAAAATTGTTGTAGATTTAAGGTCGGTATCTCTCAACAGATTATTGAAAAGTGAGAGCGGCTTCAAAAAATGAAAGTGTAAAAAGGTTATAGAAGTTTACGTTTATTGTAAAGCAAATGAACTGAACTTTTTGGAGAAAGAAATTATTTTATGCAAAATGTATATTTTACAAAATAATTTAATTTAAATAATTGCTAGAAAATCAAAGTCATATGTCTAATCAAGCTGTGTTCCATATGTGAAGTTGATATCACAAATATTGAGCCAGCTAAAAGGAATTAAAGCACCATTTCCATGGTAATGCAACGTCCAATTGCACAACTGTTTTCATAGGATGAATTTTAAACAATTAAGCTTTTGAATGATTATTTATGATGACTGCTAAAATATGTGATCTGGAAAAAAGGCAATAAAGCAAATAAAGTGCTACAGGGACAATGAAAGTTAACTTTAAGTTATAATAACGGTAAGAAAAGATTTTTTTTAAATGATTAGACTGGTATTTGATACTCACAGGAATGACTTGACGTCCATGCCTCTGGTCCGGATCTGTCCCATCACGTGGTCAAAGCTTCCAGGATTGGACCGCGATCGTGCCCCTCCACCCGACCTGTAGCGGGACGCCCCTGCCCCAGCCGGGCTACCACGCACCCCCCGCGGGCCCCCCCGGTGGCCCCCACCCACGGGCCCGGTGTGCAGCTGGCCCAGACTCTGGGAGGTGGCTGGGGGGTCGTTGGGGCCTGGAGGGGGCTGGTGGGTTAGGGGCTGCTGGAGGCTTTGCTGCCTGACCAGGGGCCTGGGGCGGGCTGCTGAGGACGGGATATGCTCCAAAGTGGAGGTGGTGGAAAGAGAGGGGTCCCCAAAACTGGCACCGAATAATACGAAAGGGGCCAAGTTGTGGGGCGAGACGAAGACGAGAAACAGGGACAGAAAGGAAGTCACAAGATAAAGGGAAGAGAAGGTAGACACGATTAATGAAGACCAAAGAGACCGAAAAGGACAAGGGAGAGGAAGCCAGATACGAAAGAAAAGACGACATAATGAGGAAGAGTGTTGGGGCACAGAAGAGAAACAAACAAGACCATTGAGTTGAGGGAGGGAGGGAGGGAGGGAAAGGTAAGAGAACGTGAAGGAACAGACATTTTAAGATGTCCATTGGGGGAACAAAGGCACAATGAGGGAATGAGGGAAGAAAAAGAGAGTAAAGTTAGGCAGCAACATTAACAAAATGTGCAACATTAACTAACACACATTTTCCACTGACGGTGCTGGTCCCAGAGCCTCTGGACAATCTTGAACTGGATTTTTACCACAGAAAACGGTTTTGATTTATTAGTTGCATAATTAAATTACTGACTGTAGCAACTTCAGATGTCATAAAATATGTTTGTAAAACTCGCAAGACCTGTAAACAAATACCACAATAAAGTCCAAGAAGGATAGGATCTTGTGCCACACCGGTTCTGACAAGATTCACAGTTCCTCCGGGACGAGCACCTGCACCATTTCAATGGAAAAGGGGTAATTGCTTTTCTTGTGGCATGGCCTGATGAAGGAGTATATCTTGTAGACCCAACTTCCTCCCACTAAAGATCTCTCTACATCTACTGTGTTTCTATGTCTTCAATATCTTAATTCAATTATCACTTCTACCCATTCAACCCTTCCCAACAGCTTCCTTTGCTCTGCATCATGTCTGATTAGTGTAAAGTCCCATTGAGCTGTTCTGTTCGATGCTAATGCTCTACTGGAGGATTGACTGCACCAGGGTTAAGCGCCACACACCCTTATCAAGGTCCCAGTGCTGTAATTCTCGCACGGTACTCAAGGGAGGCGTCCCTACTGACAGTATTTGTGAAGGGAATGAATAGCAGCAATAACTCAAACTCTGCCACTACACTTTTTATACACGTTTCAAGGTTGCAAAAGGAACAGCGGCGCATTAATGGACATGAATTCATGTAGATGAGTTAAATGAAAGAATTACTTCTGCGACTGTCTTTTGAATGTTACAGTGGGAAGCTAGTATGATTGTTAAAGTTGGTGAGTAGGCATTTCTTACTACAGGACATGACATGATTTAGCCAAATAGGACGTATTCCTGGATCAACATCCTTTGTCATTCTTTCTCAAACTATAAAAATATTTTACATTTAGTAATTTGTTCAATCACACTTGTATGTTTTCATACAATCTATGTATACCCCAGTGACGATTACATTTAGCGGTGGGGTTAGCTTCATGAATACTTTCTCGTACATTTTCATAGAAAATGCCACCTGGTGGAAGACATGTTTTCCCGTGAGATCGGGTTGAACCTTAACCATAACTCTAAGTAATGGTTATGGTTATAGCCCCAAACCAGCCCTACAGGCCCTTTTACATGACTCATGTCAAACTTCCCCAATGCATTATGGAGTGAAGCCACACTGCGTGCAAATGACATTCAAATTTCAAACAATTTCTGCAATGACTTTTGAAGTGTAGCTAATGATTACCAGGCAATCTGCATGATAAATCATGGGCGGTGCCAACACAAATAATCAAAAACAGATATGTTGAGTTGTACAACAACTCAAGTTGTACAACACAACGTAGGGCTAAAAAACAAGCATTATTTGTGGTTTAGTTATGATTTTTACTTTTCCTGCTTTTCCTACCTTTTAATTTCTAGCACTGCGTTTTTATATTTACAATAAAATGTTGGATTTCCATTACAATTTTTCTTGTTTCATTAACAAAAAGTAACAAACTGTAAATCACAGTTCCATAAATTCAAAAACCCACCTTTGCAGGAAAACAAGGGATAATGATGCAAAATATTACTTAGTGTTCAGCACCTTCATACCAATACTTCCAAGACAAAACTTTGTTACTTGTAGCTAACTATGTTAGCCAACAAGATACAATGATCTTATTGACAAATCAGTAGAATTATCTGATATATTCTGAGACTGATAGTAAAATAGCACAATACCTGGACATCAAAGCAGCGCATGGCTCTTGTTTTGAGAGTTGAACTGAAGGCTTGAAGTGAGTCATGTAAAAGTGTCTTTAGATTAACCCTCACGCTAAAATCTGATTGATTGATTGATTGATAGCAATTTTGTTCTGACAAGGAAGTTGGTACATGAACATATCCTATTTTAAATCACATTATGCCACAAGCATGTTGCGACGGCACTAGTTTCACACATGACTTTTATCATACGATTACATACATACACATATATATGCATATACATATAAATATGTGCATGTATGCAATGCAGTATATCACCCTGCACTTACACCCATTATGCAGCTTGAGCTGTCATTAAGGAACTTACGTTCCTCATCTACTCGTTTTCTCATCTCTGCTTCAGTTCTGTGTTATAAATAGGTTTTGAAAGCAAGGAAGAAAAAGAAGTGTGTGGGGGCTGCGGACTCAGTCGAAGCAATGATCAAAGTGAGAAAACACAGAGGCAAAAGAAAGCGTCAAAGAATAAAAAAAAATACAGCTCCCCAAAAGAAGCATCATTGTTTTAGAGGGGAAAAAGAAAGGTTTTTCTGGTTGGATTCATCTAGCCTCTAGCCCTTGCCAGACATGAATACTGTGTGAAATTTGACATTAAAGTACAAACGCTTTGTTAAAGACCGGGCTCGAAAAACCAATTTTAGGCAATTTTAGGCCAGTACTTCTTCAGATGAACTTAAAATATTCAGTGACTAACAGTGCACATCACATTAATAAAGCTTCTGTCACATCCTCTGTAACGCAGGGCAATTTCATATTGGAAAGATATAAAGGATCTTATCCTCTCATGGCTAAAACTAAGTTTAATAAATCAATGTATTTGCTAGTCTCACCTTAAAGGAATAGTCCAATAAAAAAAGAAAAAAATACTGCCATTATCTACTCCACTTTTATTATAAGGAAAACAGTGGCCAAAAAATAAAAAAATAAAGAAAATACATAAAAATAATATTAATATTTAATATATATATATGTGAGGAAAATAAGTGTTTGAACACCCTGCTATTTTGCAAGTTCTCCCACTTGGAAATCATGGAGGGGTCTGAAATTGTCATCGTAGGTGCATGTCCACTGTGAGAGACAATCTAAAAAAAAAAAAAATCCAGAAATCACAATATATGATCTTTTAACTATTTATTTGTATGATACAGCTGCAAATAAGTATTTGAACACCTGTCTATCAGCTAGAATTCTGACCCTCAAAGACCAGTTAGTCTGCCTTTAAAATGTCCACCTCCACTCCATTTATTATCCTAAATTAGATGCACCTGTTTGAGGTCGTTAGCTGCATAAAGACACCTGTCCACCCCATACAATCAGTAAGAATCCAACTACTAACATGGCCAAGACCAAAGAGCTGTCCAAAGACACTAGAGACAAAATTGTACACCTCCACAAGGCTGGAAAGGGCTACGGGGAAATTGCCAAGCAGCTTGGTGAAAAAAGGTCCACTGTTGGAGCAATCATTAGAAAATGGAAGAAGCTAAACATGACTGTCAATCTCCCTCGGACTGGGGCTCCATGCAAGATCTCACCTCGTGGGGTCTCAATGATCCTAAGAAAGGTGAGAAATCAGCCCAGAACTACACGGGAGGAGCTGGTCAATGACCTGAAAAGAGCTGGGACCACCGTTTCCAAGGTTACTGTTGGTAATACACTAAGACGTCATGGTTTGAAATCATGCATGGCACGGAAGGTTCCCCTGCTTAAACCAGCACATGTCAAGGCCCGTCTTAAGTTTGCCAATGACCATTTGGATGATCCAGAGGAGTCATGGGAGAAAGTCATGTGGTCAGATGAGACCAAAATAGAACTTTTTGGTCATAATTCCACTAAACGTGTTTGGAGGAAGAAGAATGATGAGTACCATCCCAAGAACACCATCCCTACTGTGAAGCATGGGGGTGGTAGCATCATGCTTTGGGGGTGTTTTTGGAGTGACTCTGTAAGAAGCATATCAAGGTTCTGGCATGGCCTAGCCAGTCTCCAGACCTAAACCCAATAGAGAATCTTTGGAGGGAGCTCAAACTCTGTGTTTCTCAGCGACAGCCCAGAAACCTGACTGATCTAGAGAAGATCTGTGTGGAGGAGTGGGCCAAAATCCCTCCTGGTGAAAAACTACAGGAAACGTTTGACCTCTGTAATTGCAAACAAAGGCTACTGTACCAAATATTAACATTGATTTTCTCAGGTGTTCAAATACTTATTTGCAGCTGTATCATATAAATAAATAGTTAAACAATCATACATTGTGATTTCTGGATTTTTTTTTTAGATTATGTCTCTTCACAGTGGACATGCACCTACGATGACAATTTCAGACCCCTCCATGATTTCTAAGTGGGAGAACTTGCAAAATAGCAGGGTGTTCAAATACTTATTTTCCTCACTATATATATATATATATTTATTTATTTAGTTAATAAAAAAAATAATAATAATAAAATAAAAAATAAAAACCAAACAGGCTATGGAACAGCATGAAGTTGATTAAACAATTTTCATTTTTGTGTGAACTATTCCTTTAACTCTTAACACTCTTTCACTGTGCTAAATATTTGGTTATTGAGGAAATACCTAACCTCCGTTGTCAAGAAAAATATTTCTCAGGACAACTCTCAAAGCAATCCTGACAAACACTAACATTGTCATCTGCACTCATCCAAACAAGAGTTGAAGGAGAAGTGTTGGTGATTCTCAGAGTCCTCCAGTAAATCATTAGGCTTTAGCAGAAACCTGTAGTTGCTTGTTATTACAAAGCTTCAAGACATCAGGTGCTAGAAACGCTGATGGAGGATGTGTGTGTGCAAGAGGAGAAGTAGAAATATATGAGGGGAAGGGAAACCACTCTACCATTTATAGGTTGAAGATGGGATTGGACAGAAACATGAAATGAGAGAAACAGCTTTGGAGGACTGAAAGATATGCGACTAAATAGAAAAGAACAAAGTAAGCAAATTATTTTAATTCATCAGTGAAACAAAATGTTCTAAATTTCAGGTGTCTCCATTTTTAAAATGCTGATGATCACACAATAAAGCCCACTTGACATCACATTAGGCCTGGGCGAGATGATGATTATGCGGCAGATCAAATTAAGCAACATTGTGAATATAATATTGTTTTAATGTGCTTTTAATTACTATATTTGCTGAAGGAATATTTAGAAATATAAAACTGATACTTCCTACCTACACACTAATGCAAAATAAATGAATAATAATATTTTTTGTGAAGCATCTGACATCATAACATAATTTTCTTTATGACGGGGCTATCATATCTGTCAGTCCTAAACTTGATAAAACCCCCATTCAGCTTGCATTGAAAACAATCAAATATGGTTAATTTCTTGAAAGAAATGATTGACAGGTTGATGTCATAAATGTCATCACTTAGGGCCCGGGCCGTTCACACAGCTCAAAAACAGCTAGCCTAACAGGAGCGTAATGCAAATGAACAGAAAGCATGTCTATAGGAGCATCTCTCCTACACTGTCGCTAATATAAACAATTAAACATATAGAAATGTAATCATCACAACCCCAAATTCATCTGATTGGTCTATTATTTTTAAATTGACATTGATTCACTGTGTCAAACAATAAACTATTTTTAATGGTGTGATGTGAAACTGAAAAAAGACTGCATGCATTTTTACTGCATAAATTTACAAGCAAATGCTTGCTATTTAAAGGAATGGTAATTCTGTCATTGTTCATTCGCACACATATCATTCACATACACTACCATTAAAAAGTTAGGGGTCAGTAAAAAATGTATTTTTGAAAGATTTTTTTTTTTTTATCAGCGATGTCACAAAAGATTTCTATTTAACATGAATGTTAATCATTTGACCTTTTTTGTTAATAAAAGAATCCTGAAGATATCAGAAAAAAAAAACGTTTTCAACATTGATAATAATAATCTTGAGCAGTAAATCAGAATAGAATGATTTCAGAAGGATCATGTGACTGAAGACTGGAGTAATGAAGCTGAAAATTCAACTTTGCTCCACTGGAATAAATAACATTTTAAAATGTATTCAAATAGAAAACAGTTATTTTAAATTGCAAAAATATTTCACAATATTACGGTTTTAAATAGAGTCTTGGTGAGTAGAAGAGACTTCTTTCAAAACCATCTTACTGACCTCAAACTTTTGAAAGGTAGTGCACAACACATGTGCGAGCCAATGACATTTCATTAAACCTGCAAAATATGTCAACTAATCTTAAGACTATGGGTGACTTTTATGGTGCTTTTTTGTCCTTGACAGTCGTGGTCACAGTCGTATGGAAAAGAGCATGGTAAAATCTCTTCAAAATGACAAAAGAATAGTTCACACCCCAAAAACATTAACATATAACTAAACCATTATGCCGATTCTTGCCCCAAACTTCTCAAAAGGAAAAGAAGTCATCCTCTGACACTCACTTGTTGGGTCTCAAGCCGCCGGAGTGCAGGTGGCTCTGGACAGTTTGCCACCTCCCGGACTTGCTGGTCCCTGCGCCTATGCAGCTGTCACTGCGACTGGGACCCCCCACTGCCCCCCCACCCACCTCCCCCTTCTCCAGCGATCCACTGAAAGAGGGAAGAGAGAGATAAGGAGATATGCAAGAACAGAAACGACAGGAGAGTTTGAAGAAGAACGCAAGATTCAGACAGAAGGAAGAGGAACAGATTGTTCAGAACCCTTCGGGCAGAGCAATAAGGAACAGTGGTAGAAAACAAACCCGCTCGAGTCCCAGCTGTAAAGCAAGCAGGTGTAACGGGAACCTAGACGGTAGGGGTCTGAAGGGGGCAGACGCTCGGGTGCTGAGAGAGCAAGCAGATGGGTCTGATTTACAGGGAACATGGGTGGACAGTTAAAGGAAGGCAGGTGTTGTTGGAATTGCATCCTACGTTTGCTATGTCACACACTTAAGAAAAGTAATATTTATGTATTACTTTATTTTTTGTTGTCCCTGCAAGAAGCCAAATAAATTTCAGGGCGAGAATTTGATTAAAAGATAAAAATATTGTACACCTCATTGTTCTCTATAGTGCTGCACGATTTGGCCCTGAGTGATTATTAAACAGCTTAAGGCTACAATTTAATAAATTATAGAAAAGAATATAGCTGACAGAATATAAAATCGCCCCGTAAAAGGACAGCTTTAAGACCAAGCCTCTGCCAAATGACTGCAAGCGGCAATCTTACTATAGTAAACGCCTTTTTACCAACATTCAGACTATGACTCTCATGATTTTATGACTCTCTAGGTAATTAATATGCATGAGCAAGGAAGAAAAGTTTTATAATTACTACTCCATTTTTACTGTATGAAATTTGTATTATTTATTAGTTTATTCAATTGAATATTCAAGTGGACTACCCTATACAAACGCGTAAGCCAGCCTAAGTGTAACGATCACCAGTGAGAGTGCCCGGGATAACCATCAGAGGGCACTCCAACCCGGACAATCACCGCACATCCACAAACTACATTTCCCATAATCCTTTGCCCAGACTAATCAACCATGATCACATTCACCTGAATGGCCCTGTCCCAAATGGCACACTTCATATGCACTTTCAGGCCTTGTGGACTTACAATGGCTGCCGTGTGCGCGTGTCCGTTAAGTCCGTGAGACGGTAGAGTGTCCCATTTGTCATTTTAGGCCTCAGAAGGGTGCTCGCAAACGCCCCCTTTGCGGTCGATATGCGCCCTCGATGCGCACTTTTGCCGAGCCCGCACTGATGCGCGCTCCACAGCAGACTTCTTCCCGACAGTCTAAGCGGCATTACGTCAAGAAAGTGCGGACTCGTAGGAAGCCCACGAGTGCTTAGGGTGCCATTTGGGACAGGGCCTATGTCATTACCTTGTTTAGCTCACCCCATATAAGCCTGGTTTTCAGTTTGGTTTGAAATGTGCTGGAGACAGAGACGCATTCGGAAGTGCATTTTCAGAAGTGCTGGGTACAATGACGCATTCATTTTTTTTCTCTCTTTCGCGCATGTTTTAAAAGACAATGTCCTGTAGCTCAGGCATGGCCCCACTTTTCAACAGGCCCACCCAAAACTTTCAAAAAAAAAAACAACTTTTACTATATTTCTAATTTTTCTAATTTGTTCCGATCAGAGCTCGTGAGTGGAGAACGCATATCTGAATATTCCGCTCCGCTCGTTCATTCCGCAGGGTCGCTCGCTCAACCCAGATGTCATGTTGCCTGGTTCGAAAATATGTGGAATAAGGGCTGAAAGTTTTTTCCTAGTTGAGTAGTAGGCTAGTTGTTCATTTAAGTCATTCGTGGACAAATCACCCCTTTACATTCATTTAATTACTTATATAGCCTACAGGATAATGAGCTTACGTAATATAGCCGCACTCAAGCGCACGACCGCACGCATAAAGGTTGCCACAAAGAACCGGTAAAAGTAATGATTATGAATGCGTCTAAATGTGTCTAAATATGCTGTGAATGTGCATTATACGCTGATATGAGTTTCGGTTCATTTGAGACGAACTCCAGTTCACTCGCCGGCGCCTCCATGTCGTGATTCTGCTATATTTACTTCTTATTTATTAAATCCAGGCAATTGGTTCATGAAACATTGATTAAAATTAAGATATAATTAATACAAAACGAAATTCACTTTAAAGAAAGGCAGCTGTTCTGTTTGAGGTCTCAGTGAAATTTTTAAAGCAGTCTTTTAGTGCCGCTTTCAGAGCGCTCACGTCCGTAACCGAGAACTGACACGTTGTTTTTTCCCTCATAAATGCGAACACGGAAAATAAAATAAAATTAATATTATAATGTTTTTTTGTTGGGTCAGACAATGATTACCACATTTCTCTCTCATATTGCTCCTCACAACCACTGAAAACGGTAAAAAAAAATCGAACCAAAAGTCAAATTAATATGGACGGAAGTTAAAAGTGGTGGGTACAAAATGACTCATGACGAAATCTGGTGGGTACGCGTCCCCCCCCGTCCCCCCCGAAATCGACGCCTATGCTGGTTTTCACACTCATTCCCTGCGAAGTCTTGTTTAGTGTTTGTACTGCAATTCTGAGCGTGTTTGTGTCCTGGTTACCTTGATTCTCTGCCTGTTCCCTCGGATTTCTCTCCTTGCCTCAGCCCTTTTCTGTTATTGTTTGGTTTGCTTGTTTGTGTATGACCCTTGCCTGGATTTGGATTACGTCTTTGGATTACCCTGTCCAATAAACACTGCGTTTGCATCCTCAACCTTCTTGTCTCAGTGCAGTTCGTGACACTAAGTTTGCTGGTCTTATCTGGTTTAAGCTAGTCTCCCAGCACACTGTAGATAAGCCAGTGTTATTGTTAAGTACATATTTTCTTTTCATATACAATCTTTTTTTTTCATTATCAAAAATTTTTTCATATATATAATTCTCGTTAAAGTTAAAGACTAAAACTGAAATAAAAATAAAGTGAAATAGGATGGATAAAAATGACAAATCACATAACAAAATGACTAAAACTTAAAACTAATATGAAATAAAACAAAATCTAATTCAAAATATGAATAAATACTATAATAGTGGATAAATAACACTAAAATAATGCAGAGCTAAGCCGGGCGGCCAGCTGGTCTGCCAGCCTGACATTTCTGAAAAGCAAAACCATTTTAAAACCTTGTAACAGACCTGACTAACCGGCTTAGGCTGGTTTAAGATGTTTTTCCAGCATAAAGCTGTGTGAATTCTAAGAAAGCTGAGCTGGATTTCATTCACTGCACTTTTGGGTCAAGTGAACGAGAGAAGAAGAGAAGTTCAGCGTGAAAAGTAATTCATTCTATCATCAGCAGAGCGTGTTCAATACACAGCTTAATTTACAGACAAAATCCTTTGTGCGCTGGTTTGCAGTTTTTGCACGTGCTGTTTAACATGAGAGCTGCTGTTTCATGACATTTTATACCCTTTTCTTTTGGCTTTCAAATCACAGTACTTGTCAAAATAATTGCAATACAATTATTCTGTTACCAAATCGTGCAGCCCCACTTCTACATGATATTCAAATCACTTGCACACTATTCTTCAAAAGTTCGGAGTCAATAAGATTCAACAAGGATGCGTTTAATTGATCAAAAGTGACAGTAAAAAACATTTAAAATAGATTTCTATTTCAAATAAATGTGGTTCTTTTGAGCTGTCTATTCATCAAGGAGTCCTGGAAAAATGTCTCACAGTTTATGAAGCATATGGAGCAGCACAACTGTTTTCAACACTGATAATAATAAGAAATGTTTCTTGAGCAGCAAACCAGCATATTAGTATGATTTCTGAAGGATCATGTGACTGAAGACTATTACTTCAGTCTTCAGTCACATGATCCTTCAGAAATCATACTAATATGCTGAAAATTCAGCTTTGCATCACAGGAATAAATTACATTTTTAAATGTATAAAAAATAGAAAATTATTATTTTAAATTGAAACTCTATTACACATTTTTTTCTGTTTTTACTTGTTCAAATAAACGCAGCCTTGGTGAGCAGAAGAGACTTTTTTCAAAAAAATATTTAAAAATCTTTCCTACCCCAAACGTTTGAAAGGTAGTGTATGTATAATTGGGAAAAGGTAACACTTTACTTGAAGGGGTGTGCATAATACTGACATGACACCTTCATAATCATGACATGACAGCTTCATAATCATATTAAAAATATGAAGGAGGTTTTATGCATGTTTATGACAACTGTCATTAAGTGTCATTCACTCAGTTATGACATTTTTAAAGCAAATATGACATTGCTTGAGATATCTTTGTTATGCCAACTTGACATAAACCAATACATCACAACCTGTCAGTGTATTTGTCATGACAACTTGACATAAACCAATACGTCATAACCAGTCAGTGTCTTTTTCATGGCAACTTGACATTACCAATACAACATAACCTGTCATAAATATGTCATAAACATGACATAGCAGATCAATCATCAAACTTAAGAAACTACTTGGCTTTATGGGTTAAAATGTCATTAAGTGTTAATACTCTGTCAAATTATTTTATAACAGTGTCATGAATATTTTTGTTGACCTCAACTACAGTTATACGAATTTAATTGTTATCCTTAAAATGTCATTAAGTGTTAATACTGTCAAATTATTTTATAACTAATACAGGAATACTGGGGGGAAAAAGTGGTCAGAAATATATTCATGACACAGTTATAATAGCCTCATGACAGCCAATGTCAAAACCAACCACATGACAGTTTAATGTAATGTTAACTCATAAAGCTAAGTAGTTTCTTAAGTTTGATAATTAATCTGCTATGTCATGTTTATGACACATTTATGACAGGTTATGATGTATTGGATTATGTCAAGTTGTCATGAAAAAGACATCTCAAACAATGTCACATTTGCATAAAAAATGTCATAATTGAGCGAATGACACTTAATGACAGTTGTCATAAACATGCATAAAACCTCCTTCATATGACATGTGTCATGTCATGATTATGAAGGCGTCATGTCAGTCTTATGCACACCCCTTCAAGGAAAGTGTTACCTGGGAAAATACTACATTTGATCACATACATATTTTGACATCATTCATTTCTATCAGTACGCACTGTATAACGCCAACAGATCATATTGGGTTTCCCATCATGTATTAATCATTCTTGCTTTCCCTTCAAGTGAGACATGGACTGACGTTCACTAAATCTGGACAGTACAGTGACAGAAGAACTGATTACACAACGACGACAGAGACAGACTAAAGGTTAACACTTCAAACACAGGTGTCGTGACTAGCATAGACGGCAACAGATCGACGACAGCCACTTAAGACACAGATGACCCATAACGCAACATTTGTGCATCAACCTCAGGGGGTGGACAGGAACAGAAGGGCCTTGACATTTGTTAAAGCAGATGACAAGGTTGCTGACTGCTGTAAGTAATGCCTCTTAATCTTGTCACTTTTTATTCTATAGTCTTCAAAGATCTCCTTATTAAAGGTGTTCACACTGGCAGCGATTTGCAGTGACTGGTCAGCATCAAAGAGATTAAAATAAAAATAATTCACAGAAATGGTGGAAACGATGAGAAATGGTGTTCACTGCTCTCTGTAAGGGGATCTGCAAACTGCCAAGTTTCCACCAGTTATTGTTTACTGAAACCATGAAATCATTTTCATTAATTAAATTAAAGATTAAATAAAATAAAATATAAATACTAGATGAAAAAAAAACTTTAAAAACACGAAAATTAGAAATGTAGGAAATTAAAAAAGTTTACGTACAAAATTACTAAAAAAATAATAAAAATAAATAATAATAATATATATATATATATATATATATATATATATATATATATATATATTATTTTTTTATTATTATTATTATTATTATTATTATTATTTCTTTATTTTTTATTTCATTTGTTAAATTAACAAATTAGCAACCTTGTAATATATGTATATATTAATAATGATATATATAAATATATATTTATATAATGATATACTGACTATTTACAGTTGTAAATAACTAGCTACCCTACAGTACAGCAACTGGGGGACTTTTATCGATTTATTCGCTGTCAGTGTGAATGCACCTTTAAGTACAAAAGAGCATAATAATAGACACGGAAATGCTTCTACTAATTTATTTTATATGGTTAACATTAAGTAAATATAAGATGACTATAATAAGTAAGATGTCCTGTAAAATAAATTCTCTTAAACAGCAACTATGAAAAGAATAATGAAAAACTGCTAAAAACTGAAATTAAAGAAGCCATCAGAAGCAGATCTCAAATGTGAAGATGTTTTGTTGTAAACTCCTGAAACTGTGTCACACAGGTACATACTGAGACTCAAACTACAAAGGGGAAGTTACAGGTGACTGGAGAGACGAAACACAACAACTACCATAAAGGCACAAAAAACACAGCAACACAGCAGAAGAGCTAACGGTCAACCCTCAACTTCAATCAGGACTAGATTCTTGAATGCATCTAGACCTCTCAGGTCAAAGGTCAGAGGTTTTGAGGGTTGTCCGTCTCCATGGAGACCATCCATGGGCTGGAGGTGAAATGTTAGCATTTAGAAACATTGGTGCTGCTGGCAGGGCTGTAGAGAACAGGGGGTTGAGAAGTGTTTTAGCAATCCATCAGTCCTTTAATGGAACAGTTCACCTCAAAAAAATACTATTTTGTTCTCATTAACTCTTATTTGGTTTAAAGACTCTATTTATTGTACAGTAATGCATACAGTGACTCATGTGCTATATTTAAAGCCTTCTGAAGTCACATGATAGCGTTGTGTGAGGAACAGACCAAAATATAAATCGTTAATCTTCCCATCGCAGCTCTCAAACTTCATTTGCAGATGTGTTTTTCAAACTTGCCACATCAAGATCCGTCACGGGATCCGAAATGAAATTTGCGAATGAAATTTGAGAGCGGCGGAAGTGCGAAAATCCCACGTGGAATCTGTGCCTGCAGAAAAATTCACAGAATGGGAATGTATATCTATCACAAAGTTCACCAAAATCAGTGCAGAAAACGTTAAAAAAATTGCCTGCAGTTTTTTTATCCACATATGGATAAACAACTTTTGTGACTTTTACGCACATGCCATTTATAGCACATAGTAGTCATAGACTGATTTTATGGTACCACCACCAATTTTCATTATATGGAAAAGAGGGGCCAGGAAAAAAATCAATAATAATTATTCAGTGGATGACCGAATAGACATCTTACTGATCATATATTGAACACACACTGATGTTATGAGTGTGTGTTTGTGGGAGGGAATGTAGACTGTAATTATCACCATGTGGATGAGAAGTGCAGGGACCTGCAGTCTGTATCTGTCTCCTATCAATTAGATTCTGATTTATCCTGGGAATTAATCCAGAAAGACTACTTTCCCTCCAAGATAATGACTTCAATTAAGCAATTAATTTACAAGGAAACGGCAGACTGAAGCGAACCCCACTACCCTCTGTGGAACTCAACCCACGTTTCGCTGAGAGTGATGGGTTGACCTAAAGATTGGACATTTCATCTCGTTTCAGTCTGGATTGTGTTGTACGCTGAATGATAAAAAGCCATAGAAAATGACAAGGACTGCCCTAGACATAGCTCTTACAGATGGGGTCAGTGGGAAATATGGCTTGCCTTTTGGTGTGCTTTGTGGGTCATGCAAATTGACCTTAAAGTAGTAAGATGTTTAAAGCAAGTCATCAACTTTTTCTGTCTTAAAAAAATAACGCCTTTTATAGTACCATTAGGACATTCACAATGAATTACATTTTCCATACAAATGTTATTATTCCTATAGTATATATATGTATATATATATAATATTATATTATAAATATTATCATTGTGTGTATATATTATCATATATATATATATATATATATATACAAAATAGTAATATTTATGATGTATTATATATACACATATATATATATATATATATATATATATATTATTTATTAATTTTTTTCATTACAGTAATGACAATTTGAGGATTTAAATGAGCTTAATTGTCAAGAAAATAATGCTAAAAAAGCCAAATCAATTACAAATCATTACTTGTTGCATTGATTTTATAAAGATAAAAACGTCACATTACTATTATGGCTTGCAAAACACACACAAAAAAAATGATTAGATGATATATGTATATGTGTATGTATGTATATATAGCATTTTTATATTGCATGCTATATTAATAATAAAATGTATATATTAATATTAGTATTTTTGTATTATAGTAACAAGAATTTTAAAAGTATCATAAAAATAATGCAAAACGTTTGAATAGTCATAAAAACATTTTGTCATTTTCTTCATGCAAACATTATTTTCCTTTTTTTTTCTTTTTTTTTGGGGGGATTTTGGGGTGAAATATGACCACGGACATTGTTTTGTGACATTTGATTTCATGAGACACAGATAAGTCCCTGTAAGCTAAAGAGGATCGCTGAAATGGAAGACAATAGAGGATTGAATGGACTTCCCCTTTCAGTACAGCCCTGCACAGAGAGAAGGGGTCCCTTACCAGCCGTTACCAAGACTCACTTGGGCGTGAGGCGAGGGTCTCCATAAGGGGTGTAGGGGGACATGTTGAGGATGAACTCCTTGGGTGGATAGGAGCTCCAGCGCTGCTGCACAGAACTGCTGTCGTTGTTATTCCAAAAGTCCCTGTCTAGATCACTGCAGCCAAAGAGAAAGACAGGAGAAAGAGCCACAATGAGTCAAACTGAGTGGAAAAACAGAGTTCAGATAGACAGACAGCCCGGAGAGAGAGAGAAAACACTGGTGTAAAACTACAGTAACTGGCAGAGTGGAAAGATTCAGTCACAGAGAGACTTTTTAGGAAAGGTTTCTCTTGTCTAACATCGTTCCAGAGCTCCTGTGTTTTTAAGTGGCATAAAGTCTTGAAAAAGTAAAAGAATTCTGAACTGAAGAGATGATGTAAAAATAGCTCTGAGGGTGAGATTAAAGGGGTTTTGAGATGGATATCATGCACAAAGTCATATGTATTCTGTGCTGTCATTACATTCGCTCTGACTCACAGATGATAGTCTTTTATAACCTACTGTAGCAACAAACTTCTAGTCACTATAAGAACAACAGAACCAAGACAGAAAAAATCACATCAGAGGTAAGGCATCTAATTAGCAGGGGGCGGCATGATCGAAATCATACAGTAATGACATATATCAGTATATAGTTGTTTTATGTAAGTTAAGCAAAACGTAAACCAGTAAATACTTTACAAATGAAAGGTACTTCATCTCATTTCAGATTTTTACTTGGATGGCTGCAAACCACAAGATAAGATCATTCAAAACAAATGAAATGTATCATGCATAAAAAAGCATAATTTTCTGAATTCCAGGTCCAGGATATCCACATCAGAAAGAAGTTAAGAAATGGAGTATATTTTCAAACGGACTGGCCTGTGACACTGCCAGTCGGTGAGCTGTGATGTTTAGTGGTTTCATCTGTTCTGACAATGTCGGATCGGTCTCTATTAAAACTCTGAGCCTTATAAATGAATCTACCATTTAATATTTAATTTGGGTTGATGCAGGCATTTAATATGATAATAGAACTCTGAACATTTTGGAGGTGGTCCAACGTTTTCACTTTCCATAGAATGATTTTTATACTGTACAAGCTGTATATTCTATCCCCTATCCAACTCTCACAGAAAACTCATTTTTACATTTTCAAAAAACAACATTTAGTGTGATTTATAAGCTGTTTTTCAAAGATTTCTAGTATTACCATTCTTGTGGGGAGATTTTGTCCCCACAACGTAGGGTTTATATACACATACACATAATGATTTTTATACTGTACAAATTGTATATTCTATACCCTACTAAGCCTATCCATCACAGAAAACTTTCTGCATTTTTACATTTTCCAAAAAAAACATCACTTATGATTTATAAGCTGTTTTCCACACAGGGACCAAAAATGTCCCCACAAGGACAAGGATTTTGGATATTGCAATCTTTGTGGGGACATCTTGTCCCCATAATGTAGGGTTTACCAGGGCACACACACAGAGAGACACATGCAAACATACATATAGACAACACATGAATGTCAAGCACTAAATTATTTAGTAATTTTCACATAATATATTATTTAAATCTTACTTTTCAGATCTTTTAATGCTGCAAATTAGCAAATCTATATTGCATCATATTTCCTTTCACTGATTGGCTCATTTCTGGTGCTGTAAGCTGCTATAACGGTCCTACTTGGAGAAATAAACAATAAAATATTTTAATATAAAATAAAATGGTGTTTAAGTGCCACTTAAAAAAATAATTTTGAGAACAAAGTTTTATATATAATGCAAATAATGCAAAATGCCTGAATGGTCTTAATTTTTTTATTAAAAGTTATTATTAAATTAAATTTTTGGTTTTATTTTAAGACTTACACACTTAAGTACTGTATGATGCATGCAAACGTTCCACACTGTTGTTGTGGGTTCCAATCCTACTTTAAGAAAAGAAAAGTAACGTCTCATTCGCAGTCTGAAGAACACAATGAAATGTGCAGCGGATTGTCTCTCCGTGCCCTTGTGCGGTCACAGGTGATTAGCAGTCTGGCCTCTTGTACTGATATAAAAACAGTATCCATCTGCTGTGAGATGCATTGGTGTCTAATTAGAGCACTGCCTGATTAATATTCAGGCTGCAGTTGTTACCAGAGCAAGTGCTCCAAGTGGACCAGCTTCATACTGCTGACCTGATAAACATCGTCAAGTGTGTGAAAGCCATCATTTCACACACACTTACTATTTTTTTTAAAGTGCTTTGAGGTTATTCCTGTGGTTTGCTCAGTATCAATGGCTGTGTTCAGAATGAAATAAGGTTTAGGCTTGGCCTTATACTAATATTTAAGAACAGATGGTAGGTAGACCACTGAATAGGCAGGATGGATTTGCGTATCAGCAGAGGCGGACAGAGTACACAGCTACATTACTTGAGTAAAAGTACAGATACCCCTTGCTAAATTTTACTCAAGTACAAGTAAAAGTACTACAGTCAGATGTCTACTTAAGTAAAAGTACTAAAGTACTTGTTTTTAAAAGTACTTGAGTATCAAGAGTACATTTTCTAAATATTGCATTACTACTGCCACAGTGCTTACATTGGTAAACACAGCAAACACTTGAAGCGAAAACTATCATTAACTTGTTCAGAAAATTGAAATAGTCTGGCGAGGTGGGGCACGGGTTGGCACATTCCCAGGATGTGATATTTTTTTTCCCAGGATGGTAGGGGAAGACTCATGAATATTCATTAGGGAAGTCATCCCTGATTGGTCTGATGACCTACCCCTAACCCCACCCCTAAACTTACCCGTCACTGGGGGTCTTATGACCTCCCTAACCCCGCCCCTAAACCTACCCGGCACTGGGGTTAAGACCAATCAGGGATGACTTCCCTAATGAATATTCATCAGTCTTCCCCTACCATCTTGGAAAAAAAAAATATCGCTCCCGGGATGGACCTGCTGCGTCTTCATCCATTGTTTAGTCCATGGTTTCGTCTCTTATCTAAATCTGACCATGGAGTTGACTTTGGCGGAAAGCTGAAGGTGATTGCTGATAGGCTGTCCCAATCAGTGGCGCCTGCACAATCCAATCACATTTGAGAGGGAAACAACAAATTGAGGTTTCCGAGATTTTTCTTTTTTCCTTTTTTTTTTTTTTCTTTTTTTTTTTTTTAGAAGAAGAAGTAACGGGTAGCCTACTCACGGTTATGGATAGAAATGTAGTGGAGTAAAGAGTACAATATTTGCCTCTCAAATGTACTTGAGTAAAGTCATGAGTACTCCCCAAAAATGATACTCAAGTAAAGTACAGATCCCTCAAAATTGTACTTAAGTACTGTACTCAAGTAAATGTACTCCGTTACTGTCCGGCTCTGCGTATCAGGTAATGGGAATTTACTAAACCAATGTAGTGTCTGGACCAATCAGACACACAATTATTCATTATATTTAATGAATAATTCAGCAAACCCTCTCTCCCAACAAGCAAACTATGTGTTAGAGTTCTGTGAACTATCCCAGAACAGCAACTAACACCCAGGCAGAACCAGGCCTCTGGTCACCATAGCAGAAAATGTTTTACGACGCCCTCACAGGAATGTGGGGAGTAGTGGTCGACCAATATTGTTTTTTTGATGGCCGATGCCAATAACTTAGAGAGCAAGGTGACCGATGGCCGATATAATATAAATATATTAGGGCTGTCAAACGATTAATCGCATCCAAAATAAAAGTTTGTTTTTACATAATATATGTGTGTGTACGGTGTATAATTATTTTCTATATATAAATACACACACATGCATGTATATATTTAAGAAATATTTGCATGTATATACTGTGTATATATATTTATATTATATATAATTTATATTATATATAAATATTTTATATATAAATAACACATTTTTCTTAAATATATATGCATGTGTGTGTATTTATATATAGAAAATAATTATACACCGTACACACACATATATTATGTAAAAACAAACTTTTATTTTGGATGTGATTAATCGCGATTAATCGTTTGACAGCCCTAATATATATACAATTTATATTTATTTTAATTAGTATTTTATAAATGCGAAATAATTATGACAATAAATTTCAAAAATAAATCTTTAAAATAAACATGCTTATACTTTAAAATGGCAACTTTGTGATTCTGCAGTCCTATTACAGTATTTTTATGGGCCTTGGCGATATATATTGGGCGACCACTATTGGGGAGAGTTTCCCCATAGGAAAGACACATAAGGCCCAAAAAAAGGATTTCTTTCCATTAATGCATATGCAAATCTTCTATGAATGAACATGCATATCTCCAGGACATTGTGTGCATGATTATGACTGTCTTTTATAGTGTTTTTGTATTGTATACCGTTTTATGCATGCTTTATGATAGAACCACTTAATGTAACCTCACCTACACCATGTTTGGCATCTATGAATTTCCATTTTAATTATCCGAATGAATCTTTAAAGGTTTCTCCATCAACACTCATTCTAGTAAAATATGCAAAACCCCATGCTCAAAGACAAAGGGTCGTAAGCTTTACCTCAGAAAGTTTAAGTTACCACTGGCTCCCTGAGCCCCTGAGGTGTGACCTCTGTGGAAGTTGAAGGGCACCCTCTCCATTCAGCTTTTTGATCTTCCTTCTTCTGGTTGCTGTTCGTGTGGAAAGACTGACATCCAGACAGGCCTCAAATTACAACTATTGTAACTTCATTGATAATGACTGAGTCAGGCTAACATTGCAAGATCGTCATCATTTCTTCATTCAGTGTGGAAAATATCAATTGCAACTTCAACAACACCATCAAGATTTTCTCCTGCATTTGGATGCTAGTTCAATGGCAAAGGCATTGCAAGTATCATGCATTTAACTTACTAAACAGAGGTTTAGTATAAGCGGTAGACCCCTTGTTAACAAGGTGCTTTGAAATAAAAAACTGATGGCTCTGTTCAGATGATTAAATGACTCTTTTCCACAGCTTCATTCCCCTGTTTCTGTTTCCAGTTTCATTCACTTTCCATTTTACCCATGTATGCGTGATTGTGTGCATGTTTGTTTAGATTAGTTATATGTTCGTGATTTAGTTAAATACAACTTTTGGGCACATTCATGTGAGTTTTGGTTCTGGTCACTGCTTGTAAATCAACGTCCCTTTAATGATGCAATCACAGCTACATGTTAAGAAAGAGTCATTTTTCTGTGGCCACCAATTGATTGTAATATTAATTCAACTACATCACGTTAATTCTATTAACTGATCCAAATATTTATAATTATTTATAACAAGTTATAATAAATTATTCATATTTTCGTTTTGAGCTAATTTTCTACACCAATGACTAAACTATTAAATGACATTAGCTAATTAACACCATAAGCCGAAATACATGAACCACTTTAAATCTGCAGTACTTGTACTGTACCAGCTTACTGCACAACCCTATAGAAGTGGTAGTAAGCAATTCATACACTGTATTCTTACTGCTGTTTTACAAAATATGTGAAACAATTTAAAATACTCAACAATAAATGTTTCAAATGGTAGTATGCTACTTTGTTGTTATCTAATCTCACAACATTACATGATTAATTCAGAGATTTGCATTTTGCATAGTTTTTTTTAGTTGAAATCATATGAGTCTAGAAAAAAAAAATTTTTAAAAGAGAAAATAAAATTTTGCTTCATTCGTCACTTTGAAAATGTAAGGTCAAGTCAAATTCATTGCCATATTGAGGCGTTTTGTGATCGCTGTGCACAGTGTGTGAAATGTAAGTATGCACAATGACATGGCATATGGTAAATATGAATTTATTATGGCTGAATGGCATTAGCAAGAACAAGAGAACATATTCGGTTTCTGATGTTTGCAAACAGCAAGCCAGTGTTATCCAAAGTATTGACCACGACAAATACCACAGCTGGTGTGAGAATCGAATGTAACACTTCTGAAACTAGAAATATAAATTAACACTCCTGAATAAATTACAAATGAGCATGGGTTAAGAAATATGTCTAAAAATGTAGAGTATGTATATCATTTACACAGTTAGCAATGTCACATTAGTGTCATGCATGTTTGGTATCCGCTATTCTTGACCAAAGCAATATTACAGTAACCAAAGAGTCATTATGTTCTGTAATGAAGTGTTGCCATGTCCACTTATCATAAGCATTTTCAGGCTTGTTGTTTGGGGTTGGCTCATAAAACGATCAAGTAAATAGAGTTATTAAAGAGGGCAGATGCGAGTCACAATATTGGTCTTATTTTCAATATGAAGCATTTGGATTTATCTTGGTTTATTATGAGCTTGTTCTTTTGTGCTGTTTGTTTTTCTTTTCTAGCAAGACCTGGCAACATGAATGAGTCATGGCTCATCCCTGTGATTTTCTAGCACTACACACATACAGAAGAGACATCCCTGATGCATATTTAGATTTCTGTCATGACAACTCTCGGAGTGTTTGGCATGGTAATGGATATGACCAAAGTTTCTGAAAGCACACTGCACTGCTACAACAAATGCTAACCAGTATTTGAAGGTTGAGCAGCGAGCTCATTGGCTACTGATACAGCAGGAGCCAATCAGCTGTGCCCTATAGAGAATGATGTGATTGCAAGCAGATTAGTTAAGATGAGTTAAGGACCTATCAGCCAGTGCCATCTATAGTTTCATGACAGAATGTACACTCACCTAAAGGATTATTAGGAACACCTGTTCAATTTCTCATTAATGCAATTATCTAATCAACCAATCACATGGCAGTTGCTTCAATGCATTTAGGGGTGTGGTCCTGGTCAAGACAATCTCCTGAACTCCAAACTGAATGTCAGAATGGGAAAGAAAGGTGATTTAAGCAATTTTGAGCGTGGCATGGTTGTTGGTGCCAGACGGGCTGTCTGAGTATTTCACAATCTGCTCAGTTACTGGGATTTTCACAAATAACCATTTCTAGAGTTTACAAAGAATGGTGTAAAAAGGGAAAAACATCCAGTATGCGTCAGTCCTGTGGGCGAAAATGCCTTGTTGATGCTAGAGGTCAGAGGAGAATGGGCCGACTGATTCAAGCTGATAGAAGAGCAACTTTGACTGAAATAACCACTCGTTACAACCGAGGTATGCAGCAAAGCATTTGTGAAGCCACAACATGCACAACCTTGAGGCGGATGGGCTACAACAGCAGAAGACCCCACCGGGTACCACTCATCTCCACAACAAATAGGAAAAAGAGGCTACAATTTGCACGAGCTCACCAAAATTGGACAGTTGAAGACTGGAAAAATGTTGCCTGGTCTGATGAGTCTCGATTTCTGTTGAGACATTCAGATGGTAGAGTCAGAATTTGGTGTAAACAGAATGAGAACATGGATCCATCATGCCTTGTTACCACTGTGCAGGCTGGTGGTGGTGGTGTAATGGTGTGGGGGATGTTTTCTTGGCACACTTTAGGCCCCTTAGTGCCAATTGGGCATCGTTTAAATGCCACGGCCTACCTGAGCATTGTTTCTGACCATGTCCATCCCTTTATGACCACCATGTACCCATCCTCTGACGGCTACTTCCAGCAGGATAATGCACCATGTCACAAAGCTCGAATCATTTCAAATTGGTTTCTTGAACATGACAATGAGTTCACTGTACTAAAATGGCCCCCACAGTCACCAGATCTCAACCCAATAGAGCATCTTTGGGATGTGGTGGAACGGGAGCTTCGTGCCCTGGATGTGCATCCCACAAATCTCCATCAACTGCAAGATGCTATCCTATCAATATGGGCCAACATTTCTAAAGAATGCTTTCAGCACCTTGTTGAATCAATGCCACGTAGAATTAAGGCAGTTCTGAAGGCGAAAGGGGGTCAAACACACTATTAGTATGGTGTTCCTAATAATCCTTTAGGTGAGTGTATATGCCATTAACAACTAGTTCAGTTCAATACAAACGGGATCGAAATTTTGTAAATGCGGTTGTCACGACCTGGATTTTTCTTTTTTCAATACCTTGGCATGAAATTACAGAATTGTTTTGCAGTATGCAGTATTCCATTCTGAACACAGACCCTTTAGTTCCATTCTGAGTCCAGCACATACAACTCAGCATTCAAAGTAATGTTTTCCACTCATTACCAAGACATTAACTTCAATAGTTAATCTCAGCAGGAGGCACCTACTTGATGGCTTTATTTTCTCCTCGGCCTCTCCCCGACACAGACACCGAGTCTGGGGTCCCTGCTGTCTCCACCCCCGGCTTATTCCTCATCCCCTTCAGAGAGAAAGAAAGAGACAGAAATGTAAGAGAAAAACAAAAAATGGATGGGAAATAGATTATTGCCTGATATCATCTGGTCAGGTGGCATATTTCAGCAAATTCTGTGCAATTGCTGCAAGTTACATGGTTTAATTAACCAGTAAAGTATGATAGATGCATTGATAGAGCTAATGCGCACCAACAACAGCCAAATAGAGGATTTTTACGCAGATATTAATGACAAGTCTGAGACCCTCGGGGTGTTTACACATTAGAGAAGCTGTTTTGATAGATCGGAAGGCATAAGATGTGCTTTCAAGATGTCGAAAGAGCCGGTCAGTCTGCAAACAGTGAATTGGATCAGCAAAAGCACAAACGAATGTCTACATCTGAGTTTGTTGCAAAAGTTGACATTTTCTTGAACATGACTGTGATGCCTAGGAATGCTATCTAGGTAAAGTTGTTAAATACAGACTCAGAGACTCAAATACAAACAAGCAAAAGTGGCCAAAGAGAGTGTAAACACAAGAGTGGGAAATGAGCATGCACTTGGGGCAAAAATGCCAATAAAATGTACAAAAGTGCCACCCAAATTCAAGATAAGAGGGAAAAAACTGCACAATGAGTTTCCCAAAACACAAAAGTGCTTATATTCCATGAATTAACATTGATAACCATTATTACAATATTAAAATCAACAATTGCAGTAAATACATATGCCAATGTTGTGTAAAGATTTTGTTGATACAAAAATAGATTTTGATTCTCCACTGGGAATCAATTCCACTTAACAAGTTAATTTCTGACCCTGGTAAACACACAAACACACATGCATATACTTGCATGCCCTACACGCTCTAAAACTGAAAAGCTTCCTTTCAATGGACATTCAAGCCAAAGGACTACAGTTTAGCTTGAAAAAACACTCATATGCATCAAAAATACACCATATGCAAACAGTTGTGCTATTGGCAGACAACTGAGACAACTCTACTGATCGATTCAAGCAATTACATAAAGGCTAATTACATCATTTCCTGTCTGTCAAAGATGCACTCCTCCCCACCATCTCTTGATTGGCCAATCCATCTCAAAGTGATTCTGCAGGTGGAGTATTCATTACAAAGTCCTCTGAAAGCCATCAGCCGCCAGCAGTTGTGTAAGAGATGATAAATGATCCGAAAGGGAGGAAGAAAGAGCAGCTTCTTGGCCCGGGCACAGCAATAGCCTGCCAGTTTCAAGCATTTAAATTACGGCGGCTGCCAACATGCAATCGCTCCTCTGCCATGATCTGTCTACCGACGTAATGAATAGTAACAAAAGAAAGGAAGCGAAACAATTGTGTTCATACACAGGTACAAACATCTTGTGACTTGCGACGCAAGCGCACTCATTTACATCAGGAGACATGAGTTAGAACTTGTGCCACGCCCCACAGGATATGGAATTAGTGTAGAATTTGAATCGGAATTACAGGAACAGGAATTTAGTCAAATAAATTCTGCAGTCACAGAGGAGAGGTTTTGCAACAAAACAAACAACTGCATCATTCATTATGATTAATTATGCCTATTTTTTCCAGAGATGTAAAATACAGTTTCTCTTAACCGTTAAATAAGCACCACAGATAAATATTTAGAGAGGGGTTATGTTAGCATCACTGGGATACTATTATATTTTTTGTGAACATTTTAAATTAGTTGGTTTTTATATTAAGTTGTACTCATTTTGATGCATTTTTTGTGATTTTTCATTACTTTTTAAAAATATGCATATGTAGTTTTTAATTCTTATTTCAGTTTAAGTTATTTTAGTACATCAAGTTAAACAAAATGAAAATTAGAAAGTATAATAAGTTAAGAGCAGTAAAATAAGTTTTTTATATATTTTATTTCAGTTAATATTTATTTAAAAAAACTAAAATGTTTCATTTTTTTAAATGTTTTACTTTTAATTAACTAGAATAACCTAGGTTTAAAGATGAATATTAATAAATAAATTAGAAATGTATTAGAAAAAAATAAATATTAACAAATTTAAAAATAAAGACTACATCATATATTGAATAAATTAGAGCATGATCTTCCACCATAACCCATAAAATGTAAAACCCCATAAAATTGATCAAAGTAATGAAATATACAGTATATAAATGAAATATTAATATTTGGAATGCAAGTGTTATGTCTCTTGAACTACCCCATTTGGTGTGTATGATAACATGTTTATGGTTCATTTACAGAGAAAGATGAAACGTATTGAAACGAACTAAGAATTACACTTACAGAAGTTTTCTGACCTTTTTTTGACCTTATTAAATCTTTATTCTACATCCTTAAATTAAAATAATGCAAAACTATGTTACACATCCATAAGAGATGTAACTCACCAGTTCTGCCTTTGAAAGACCTTTTGAAATGTTAAAAGTTCATGCAGAGCTGGAAACTGATTCGCATGTAGTTCAGCTGATGTAAGGTCCATTTACATGGAGAACAATTAAAATTAATGTAGAATAACTGGTCTCATGCATATTATCCTGCTCATTAAAATGAAGGTCAACTTTACAGGCTACACTGTTTTAAAGTTTAAAGATTGTGCTAAAAGAGACCAAATGAATCTGTCAGGCTGTAAAGTTGAATTTTGCTTGTTAGATTGAACAATATAACCCCAATGATATCTTAAAATTAAACTTAAAAAACGTAAAATCTTTGTTGCATAAATTAGGGTAATTTTAGAGATTATTACATATTCTCAGGTTTATGTATTTTTTAGAACAACTTCTTAATAAATAATGTTCTTTTTCTGTTTTGGTCCCCCCCAAAAAAAATATTGAGCACAAACCGCTAATAAGTCATACTTCTTGCATATCCTCCCACACAGACACATTTGTTTAAGATGAGATCTCTGACAGGTATGCAGTATGTGTGAGAGAGAAGCAAAGGGAAAGAAAAAAGGGAAGGGAAACAGCAAAGGCAGAGTAAGGGGTAGGTTTTCAAAAAGAATTTACAATCACAAAAGGTGAATGAGCAAGGAGAAATATGATAGAGGAGGGAATAAGATTTTTCACAGGTGGTTTCTTGGTGGTAGTCTCACAACGGGTCCAACTCGGCCCTCACACTGTCTGTCACATGTTAAGAGTGCTTTATTCTCAGATCTTCTTAGCTGAAAATCTCCTTCACCACATCTGCACTTCTCACCTTCATCTTATCCGCACAATTTACTACTGAAAAATTATTCCCCTCAGACACAACAGAAAGAATGTGTTAGACAAAAAAAAGATGGACATGAAACTGTTGTAATATATAAAACTAAATAAATGCAATATATAAAATGATACATGAAATGATATATATGTTATAGAATGACGGACGGATAGACGGATGGATGGAACAATAAATAGAAAGATAGATGGATGGATAGAATAATGTATAGATGGATGGATGGAACGATATGGATGGATGGATGGATGGATGATGGATGGAACGATATGGATGGATGGATGGATGGATGGATGGAATGGTGTGGATGGATGGAACGATATGGATGGAACAATACATAGAAGGATGGATGGATGGATGGATGGATGGATGGATGGATGGAACAATACATAGAAGGATGGATGGATGCACAGAATGATGGATGGATGGATAGATCAATGGAAAAATAGATAGAATGATGGATGGATGGAAAGAGCAATATGGATGGATGGATGGATGGAACAATACATAGAAGGATGGATGGAACAATACATAGAAGGATGGATGATGGATAGAACAATAGATAGAATGATGGATGGATGGATGGATAGATGGATGGATGGATGGATGGATGGAACGATAGATGGAACAATGGACGGATGGATAAAACAATAGATAGAACAATGGATGGATGGATAAAAAATAATAAGCACAAACCGAAATTAAGTAACCATGAAGGCATGGATGGATCAAGGGAGGATGGATGGATGAAAGGAAGATGGATGGAGGGCTGTATGATTGTACAGCATTTAATATGGAGCAAAATCATTTCAGCATATACAAGAAATCAACTTCAGTAAGACTTTCGTTCTCGTATGACACACATCTTCCATCTCTCTCAACAGAGTTCTTTCAAGCAAAGCATCAACTTCTCCAGATTCCCTCTGTTCAGAGACTCAGAACTGGATCAGACAGGGAGAAGTAGTCTTGACCCGAGAGTACCCAGCACTGTCAAATCTATTTGGGAGAAGGAGAAAGCACGCAGTCTGTCGGCGCGGAGAGAAGCGTGGGGTGTTGTGGGCAAAAAACATATGAATCATTAGTGAGCCCTGCGGCGTGGCAGTATGAGGTATGAGAAACATAAAGGGAGACTGTCGCTGTGCAGCCTTACATAACGTATCCCAGCTTATTCACTCATTAAGGATCTGTTGTTCTTCTGCTATTGATCAAAAGACTGACCACAGCCGCTTTAATTGTAAGAACAACATTAATCCTAATGCAATGGTCAAAGTCTGTTTGAAAATGAGTTTGGTTCATAAGAACTCATGGGTGATGTTAGAAAAGGTGAATCTCATAAAAGAAAAAACACATTTTTTGCTTAAACAAAATGAAACCTATTGTAGAACAATTAAGTATTTTGCATAGTGACATTTTCTTGACAATTAAGCACATTCTCATTTCTGTCATACAAGAAAGTTCTGGGGGAAGTTTTGGGGGGTTTCTCCTAAAGTCCACAATCATCTCCACAGTTGTGAGTGTGTTCAGCTCCAGGTTGTTATGACTGCACCAGCTTCCTGTATTTATGCAGACTAGTCACCATTGTGGATGTAGGCGATGACTATTATAGCAAGGTTAGATGTTGTGGGAAGAACCGACGAACATTCAAAGACTTTAATAAACGAATACAAAATGAAAGTGAAGACAGCAGCCACTCACGGACGACTGCTGTCACATATAACAAAACATAACATAAATCCTGGTCTGGCCTCTCTCGATCTCCACTGTCGTCCCTCCTCCTTTATCCTTCCGCTAATCCGTGAGAGATACGAGACCGGTGCGTCGCGCAGGTGTCGCTCATCAGTAATCACGGCACTGGCCTTGCGCCGTCCTCCCACGGCCCTCGACCTCGTCCTGCTCGCCCATCGCCCCTCACAGGCCGGGGGGGTACCCACGAGACTGCGTCTACTCCCCCCCCCTCCGGGGGGACCAGTCATGGTGGCCACGGCACCTGGGGGTATGGATAGATAAGGCGAGAGAAAAGGAGACGGAAGCATGAGGAGCGACAGATACGAGAGAGGAAAAAATAAATAAATCTTGGTCCGTTTCCCACAACACACTGCCATCTGGATAGCCCTCAGTGGACGGCTTGACACTCCTCCGCCGCCTGGTGGACGGCGACGGCTCCTCCGGATATGGGCAGACGGCAGGAGTCCCCCGTTCCCTGCTCCTCCTCATCATGCCGGAAGGCTCTGGCACACGGCGAACAGCGGCGACTCCTCCGCTCCCTCACGGACGGCAGCCGCCCCTCCAGCACCCAGGCGGCCGGCAGCGAGCTCGTCCGTCCCCCCGGTAACTCACTCCAGCGCACCGCCTCGAGCGTCCATGGCGACGAACTCTGCTGACCATGCTCGATGGCACCGCGGATTCCCCACAGCGGCGAGGGCTCTTTGACAGCGCGTTCCTCCTCCTTCCCAGGTTTCGGCACCAATTTAGCAAGGTTGTGGGAAGAAGGAGGCGGGAACCGGTGAACATTCAAAGACTTTAATAAACGTTAAATAAACAAATACGGACGACTGCTGTCACATATACTGTCGTCGCTCCTCCTTTATGCCTCCGCTCCTCCGTGAGAGATACGAGACCAGTACGTTGCGCAGGTGTCGCTCATTATCAATCACGCCACCGGCCTCGCACCGCTCTCTCACGGCCCTCGGCCTCGTCCTGCTCGCCACAACTATAGTGTTATCTGCAAACTTCAGGAGCTTGACAGAGGGGTCTTTTGCAGTACAGTCATTCGTAGAGCACACAGCCCTGGGGGGCGCCAGTTCTAACTGTACAGGTGTTGGACATGAATTTCCCCATTCTCACTAGCTGTTGCCTATCTGTCAAAAAGCTGTGGATCCACTGACAGATGGAGGTGGGAACAAAGAGCTGGGTTAGTTTAGTCAGGAGGATATCTGGGCTGATGGTGTTGAAAGCCGAGCTGAAGTCCACAAACAGGATCTTTGCATAAGTCCCTGGTTTGTCCAGATGTTGCAGGATGTAGTGCAGTGCCATGTTGACTGTGTCATCCACGGACCTGTTTGCTCGATAAGCAAACTGAAGAGGGTCTAGCACCAGTCTCTCAAATGACTTCATGACCACAGACGTCAAAGCAACTGGTCTGTCGTAATTTAGACCTGTGATTTTTGGTTTCTTGGGTACAGGGATGATTGTGGGGCGTTTGAAGCAGGAGGGGACTTTGCACAGCTCCAGTGAATTGTTAAAGATTGATGACAGCTGGTCAGCACAGGCTTTTAGACAGGCTGGTGAGGCACCGTCTGGGCCTTTGGCTTTCTTTATCTTCTGTTTCCTGAAGACCCAGCATACATTCTCCTCACAGATCTTAAGTACAGGCTGAAAAGCAGAAGGAGGGAGTGGGTAGGGGGTGCTAATTGTAGTGTGGAGAGATGTTCAGAGTGGGAATGTGGTGTGAGACTGGGCTTTTAAAACCTGCAGTAAAACACATTCAAGTCTTCGGCCAGTTGTTGATTTCACAAGTAGACAACGCTAAATACAGGTGTAAAAAACGTTTTGAGCAAGTCTACTTTCGACCACTTCTAGAAGTAGTCGAAAATGTATTTGACCGGATTGCTTTCATAGTGTAGGTGGTCACTTGGTCGAATGTGTTTGAACAGCCGCAAAAGACCGCCTACAGACGTAAGTTTGGTTTGAAGATGAAAAATTTACCAAGCACAATGTTCTCTCGCCATTTCTGATTTCAAACACGTGCTCACAGTGTTTAGCGTGGTCTTGTGTCTATCAGAGCAGAAACAAAAGCCGCTGCTCTCCGTGTATTTTTTTGTCATCTCTGGTTCATATGTAAATTGAGTGAGCTTTTTGATTAGATCTGAAAAAGCCCATATATTTACTCATCCATAGACCCTCCCCTCGAAGAAATCAGGACAGAAGTGGTCGAAAGTGGACAAAAGAGACAAATTAAAACACCAGGTGTAAACGGGAATGTGTCTCCCTCGTCTACTCGTGATCCGATCGACCAAAACACATCTTAATACCAGACCAATGCTTAATGGTCCTAAAACAATTATCATTTTCTTTAAGCAAAATATAATTGGGTGTTTTTTTCTACTACAGGCACTTTTATTTCCACAAGGTTGATTTTTATTAAAACTAATTATTACTTTTTAGAACATGAACATTACGCCAGTGTTGTTAATGTTAACTAAAACTATTAAAATTGTTTTTGTTAATTGAAATAAAGCTGAAATGACATAAAAAAATAAGAAACATAGATAATACTTAAACTAAAATTAGAAGTATTGCCTTTGCAACTAACTGAAATAAACTATCAAAGTTCAAGTACTAAAATTACTAAAACTGAAACAAATTAAAGTAAAAATATAAAAAACTAATAATAAACTAATAGCACATAACTAAACCTTAAAATGAAAAATGAAAATATAAAATAAAAGCAAATTCAAAATATTAATATTTCTACAACGGTATAAAAATAATACAAAAAAACTGCATCACATTTAAAGCTGTTTTAGAAACATGACATGCCTTCATTTGTATTTCCTTTATTACTTTTTAAATGCATGCTTGGTATAGGTTTTGTTGCTTTACTTTCAACCTTAAAATACGAAAAACCATCATTAGTTTTATAAATGTTTAACTTGTTTACCAAAAAGACAAGATTAAATATTAAAGCTGCAATTGCCAAATTATGCAAAAACCTAATATTTTTTTAATTTCCAGCACAGAAAATGATGTATGTATGTTCACTGTTGAACATTATTAATAAAGAAATAAAATACATTTAAAGTTCCCCTGCAGTCAATAATATTATCCCTTAAAACTCATCAACCATGAATATGCAAATTAGTCTACTAATAACTCCACTCAATCACAGCAGCTCGGACTACCTGATCCACTTGGTCAACTGTAGTAAATGCTACACAATGGCAAGTGGAAATTTAATTCAGCCAGAAACTGATTCAGAAGAAGAAGAGGAAGAGTGAATTATACAAGGTTGTCTACAAGTTGGTGTATCAGAATGGTAATGAGTTTCATGTAATGCTCTCGACAACTTCAGACACAACGATAATTATATGATTAGCCTTTGGCTTGACTATATTATCAAACAGCTAATAATGTGTTACTAATGTTACACAAGCCATGTTCCCGTTTGCCATCTCGGAGTCAAACAGCTGCCTTCTAAAAATTAGCATCTTAGAAACGCTTTGAACAGAATAGAAAGGCATATAGTTCATCATAACATCTTAATATACATCATATATTCAATTCACCCGCTATATTGCAATATGTACCTGATTTTTTCTGTCCCTTCTTAAAGGTGTTCTTGTGTGGAAAATCCTCGGACGTTGAGGGGATTGGTTACATGTTTGTGATGGTAGGAAACAGAGGTGGTTTCAAACACATTTTTGAGACTGTCTTTGGTACACTGCAGTTTCAAGAGAAAATACTCAGCAATGGCGTCGACTGATGAATTCGCACATGGTTTGTCTTAAAGGATAATAAAAACAACACACAGACATATATACAACATTAAAAACTTGATTTTCACCACAGGGAATCTTTAAGGGCTCATAGATGAAGGAATTTCAACTATAGGCCCTTTTTTAACCCCATGTTTTTATGAGATTCACACATCTGGAAGTCAATCCTACAAATACATTTTGCAACGATAAACAGCTTTTAGTGGCTGTTTTCACACTTGGTTTTGCAGAACCACTCTCATAGTTTCTAGGACAACGCTCCCAGCTGTTCACCTCAATGAAACACTTGGTCCTCACTAAAAGCTCTAGTGTGAAAACACCATTATTTTGATGACAAAAAAAGAATTTTGCAAATCATTTCATGGTCACCTAACCGCAGTTAAGAACAGCTTAATACAGTATCAAAACAGAGGAGGAGGGGACAATTAAATTCTGATTTATATCGAAACATTAAGTACTAAGTATGAAAACAGCAAAAGAGGACGAGCAAAAACTGCACAAGAAAATGTGACGAATAGAATGAGAAGCGAGTTTGTAATCCCTCATTGTAATAACAGTAAGACGTTAGATGCCCGCAGGCCGGGCACGTGGTGGGGAAGCCATTACGGAGTGTAATTAAAGCTTGAAATCTCTTTTTAGCCACCCTGCAGTCTTCCCGTCTGCCTCTCACTCCTCCTCTCATTTCCTTCCTTTCACTTCCTCCGTCTGGCCTGTGCTGACCATCTCAAAACCGATCACTCCTCCTGGTTGATGAATGAAAAGCGTGGATTTGTATTAGGAATGGTTGTGAAACGATGCCTTCACATTCGGCTTCTCTTCTAGGCAAAAAAGCAAGTGACACATTAAATGTGTTAAAGGTAATTAATTCATTTTGAATAATATGTGATCCGTTTATTTTAGGAAGAGGGTTATTTAATTAAACTGAGCACAGGAGATTCATTTGGATGTGGATATTATTTATCAACTGGCTATTAATCAAAAAGTGGTCTGTAATCACATTTTCATGTTTATATATAAATCATTTAGACTAATTATTTCTTTTTTCCTTAATACATGTTCTTTCTTCCCTCATGATCTCAGTCTCATTTGGCCGCCTTGCGCTGAATTGCTTTGCATGAGTTGAATGGCAAATCTTGTTTTGCAGATGCTAAGGCTGAACGGGAAAACTACAGGCTCAACACCTAATTATCCAGACAGAAAATAAGATTTAGAGCTATTGAAAGGCAATCTGGATCTAAGTCTGATGTATACACAAACGAGGGAATGCCATGCATCACCCCCCACCCCCCTCATGCAATACTAACAATACTCCTTTTAAAGGGGTCCTTTTATGCTTTTTCACTTTTTTAAATTTAGTTAATCTGCAATGTGGCTCATTTGTGCATAAAAAAGATCTGCAAGGTTAGTCAAAGTTAGCTCAAAGTCTCCAAAGAGGATATTTTACGTCATAATGTTCCTCATTTAAATAATCCCCACCCCCGGAATACACAGAAAAGCGGACAAGGCCTGGATGAGCTGCTGCTATGTCAAAAAGCTATGTTTTTTCCACAACTCATTTGTTTGACCTACCTCAGGATGATGGACTTAGAATGGGTAACATTTATTTTAAACACTGTTCCTGAACATTATAATCCCGATTCTTATCTGTGCACTGCACATGAAGAACAGCTTCCAGAACCACAATGCAGGCTATACACACAAAAGCTTCTTCTGAAATTGAGCAGTTTCCACTTTGGTACAATCTGTTGTTATTTTCTATTAACAGTTCTAATTTAGTTTTTGATAAGTTTCTAATAGTTTCTAATAAGTTTTATATTGTTGCTACGCTCGCCTGCTAGCCAACGTTAGTGTTGATATAGTGTTGTTTACAATAGCTTTTGTAAGCTCTCGCTTTTGTAAGACTGTTCACCGCCCCTTAGGAAAATTAACCATGCTTTTGTGATCGATTACTGTTTGTATAACCATAGTTTTCTGACAAATATCATAATTAAATGGTGGACAACACCGTACCTATAATGTATGAGAAAAACATACCACTATGAAACGTCCTGTGAAATCTGGGCTTGCAAAGTCCGTGCACGAAATCCTTTCTGTATGATCCTCTCGTTTGTTAACATTGTCAGGGTCTGAATCGGGGTCGAATGGTTTTAAATTGCTGCCATCCTTTATATTTACACTAGAGCAGAACTCACAGTTATGGAGGGGCGGGACATTTCCCGAACACATGCTAAACGCTGCCAATCACAACACACTGGGACAGCTAACCAATCACAGCACATTTAGTAATTCGGAAGGAGGGGCTTCATCGAAAACGACGCGTTCGGGACAGAGAGAGGGGAGCTGTAATAATGTAAAATGTGTTGTTAATAATGTATTTACGTGAAAAATAATGTAAATGTATAATCTTTGAGATGTTCATTGATGGTTGTCAGACTGTAATCGACAAACAACCATTAAGCAGAAGACACTACTACCATTAAAAAGGCACTACAAAAGCCAACTACCTATTGTTCACGTATTCTTATACACCAACAGATGTCAATTTAAGACATTGTACACTTCTTGTTGTGCAGGAAGTGAAATCACTTACCAGTTTGCGTTGGCACCATCCACAGATCCCGCATAGTGCCACCAGCCACACAACACACACCGTTAATCCCAATGATACTAGGAACACACTCAGAGACAAAGAACCTGTGGAGAGACAATTCCTTAAAATTAGAGCTGTCAAAGGTAATGTGTTAACACTGCATGATTACTTAAGTTGCTGTAAATGCAAACACATTTATTAAATTTGAGTTGTGTCAATAGCTTGCTAATAAGTTAACATCAAACTCTATTGGAATAAATTGAAAGTCGAGTCTCCAGTGCAGGATGCTATTTGTGTGGCAATTAGAAACAGAGCTTATAAGAGCAAGGAAAATGTGTTCAGTTTTTTAAGTCTGTCGATGCTTTAGGGGTCATTTAGCATTTCAAAGGGGGCACATATTTAACAGTTTATGCACACATTTTAACTAAATGTTACTCAGCTAAAATGAGTGGTTATTTCGTTTGTAAGACAATGTGACTCACAGCTTTGGCATACATATCCAACAAACCATAAACAAATGTATTAAATAAATATTAAATACAAACATTTAGGCTGTACCCTTAAAGGTTTAGATCACCCAGAAATGAAAATTCTGTCGTTAATTACTCACCCTCATGTCGTTCCTAATCTGTAAGACTTTTGTTCATCTTCGAAACACAAATGAAAAATTTTTTAATGAAATTTCTGTCCCTCCATTAACAGTGCATGTAACTACCACTTTGACGCTTCAAAAAGTTCACAAAGAGATTGTAAAACTAATCCATATGAATTGACCAGTTTAGTCAAAATTTTCTGAAGAGACCGGATCACTTTATATGATGAACAGATTGAATTAAGGCTTTTATTCACGTGTAAACATTGATCAGCAAACATAAACAGAAGCTTAACTGTAGGCGTTTGACGTGCAAGAACAAACCACATTGCGGAAGCTCAAACGTGCTGCGTAACACACTCAATTCATATGAATTAGTTTTACAATCGCTTTATGAATTTTTTGAAGCGTCAAGTGGTAGTTACCAATGGAGAGTACAGAAAGCTCTCAGATTTCATAAAAAAAATCGTCATATAGTGTTCCAAAAATGAATGAAAGTCTTACGGGTTTGGAAAGACATGAGGGTGAGTAATTAATGACAAAATTTTCATTTTTAGGTGTAATAACCCTTTAAAAAAAAAAGAAAAGAAAAGAAAATAATAAAAAAGTGCTGAAGGTCTTAAGCACAAAATGCCGAAGAAACATGCTTAAAAAATAGAATAAAATAAAATATAAAAAATAAATGAAAACAGCATATGAGTGATCAAGATCTCAAGAAAAAATCCTAAAGAAACATTGTTTAAAAATCATCTAAATTATAAAGAAATATTTTTAAAATATCAATAGAAGTAAAAGTAAAAATTCTAAAGAAAATGCTTTATAAGAAAATAATAGAACAAATAACTAATATAACAAGTGATGAAGGTATCAAGTACAAAATCCTGAAGAAAAATAAATTATGTTATAATAATATATTAATAAAGGTCAAGTAAACAAAACTAAACTACACTAATGGATGTATATTAGGCACGGGGGCACATCTAATTCATTATTTGATTGAACTGACTTGTTTTGTACTGCCTCATTGGCAATTTTTATTAGGTAAATAAACTTTTTTTGACAAACAGAGATTGATTTAATTTTATGGTGCAGATTGCAGAAGTAAAGTGAGAGTGGGTGGTGAAGTAAAACACAGGCAGCTGCTCAGAAATAGATTCGTTTTCACAGAGAGGGGCAGAACGGAGAGCAGGCGTGTAATCCAGTTAAACTGAGTAAAACATGTGAAATACAACGGTCTGGTCGAATACAACTGCACTGACCCTGTCATGACATTAGAGTCCATAAGGGTTTAGTCGAAGTCTGAGTCACAGCATGAGACCTTCAGAGGTGAGGAGATTTAGGTGGGAGGTGAGGAGATCTGGCGTTGAAGATCAGCAATCTTCGGTAAGAAAGAGATCGGCACGTTCTTATTTTTCTTTTGAAACGGGTGTTTAGAAGCACATTTGAGGTTTGGAAGGGTAATACTTTAGATAAAAAATGTGAGAGAAAAGTTGACAGTAATCCGGTAACTGAGAAGGCGAAGAAAAGAGGGAATAATATATATTGTGGAAGAAAAAAAGAGAACCGTAGAGGTTCTGTCAGAAAGGGGGCGGAAGGGAGCAGGATAAATTATTTTATAATGCCCCTAAGAAATATATAAAATGAGGAAAATTACAGTGAGAGGTGGAAAAGGAGATAAATGTGTGTGAGAGAGAAAGTCCTGAGGTTCTGGGAATTTTTCTATCCGTTTATTTAATGTTATCAGCTTATACTGTAAGTCTTGCGTAGCCAGACATTTGATTCATTGCATAAAGTCTGACTTAGACCGTCTGACCACTGACCACAAAAAAAATCACTTTCTCAATTAGCATTTATGTCTTATTTTCCCAGTAAAACATCTAAACACCCTTCAAACAAGTTACATTGACTGGAGAAGTAAAATTGTGAATAATAAGAGTGTTACCGACTTTAGTTATTTATTTTCTTTTTTAAGCATAAGATTTAAGATCTTTTAAGCTATTTTAAGCAAGTAATGTATCTTGTTTAGAATTTTTTTGTAAACAACAAAAATACGGGTGGGGGGTACAGTAGATATGTTTAAGACATAGTGATCAGAAATATGATTTTTTTTCTTTAGGCGTGTGCATTCACCTGTGGAATTCTTCACTTTTATTGGTCTGTTGGCAACACTCATTGTACCGTGAAAGGCGAGAAGCCCTTTCTGGTCTAAAGTGTCTCTGAGGGCTAATATCTGAAAATCGCTCCCTGTTGACTGCCCCTTTAGCAACTTTGTCTATCATTTCTGTCTTTTTAGAGACAGAAACAATGAGAGAGGCCTGGAAACAATATGGAGATGAGGGCAATCTTTTTTTATTTCAGGATTCTTTGATTAATAAAATGATCAAAAGAACAGCACTTATTTGAAATGGAAATCTTTTGTAACATTATTAATGCCTTCACTCTCACTCTTGATCAATCTAATGTGTCCTTGCAGAATAAAAGTATGAATTTTACTGACCCCAAAATTTTGAATGGTATGTATTTCATTGAATTTGAATTAATTTTAATTCTAGTAAGCAAGCAAGTAGATTAATTTATATTGCACTTTTTCCGCTTTACAATCAACATAACATGAATAAACATAAAACAGGACAAATACAATAAACAAAACAGTATAGATAGACATCAACCACCACAGACATGGCATCTGAGTCATGGAATCTGAGTCAAATGTTTAGTAATATATATATAAATATATGTCCAACCATACAGTCCAGATAGAATGAGCAATAGAGTAAAATTGTGTAACACCAGAGTAGTCCCTCATGAAGTGGGTACACCAAGCAACACGGCGAACCGCATCTCGAATCCCACAGAGACCAAACAAGTGCAAACTCCACGACTTCAAAACGGAAAACGGGAACAGCTACCATGCCAAAAAATTCCTCCCGTAAAAGACGCAGCCATTCTAACTAACAAAACGAACAAAACAAAGAGCCAGTGTGAAGCGGCAGCCAAGCGCACACAAAATCCAATTACAATACTACCTCAACTCAAATTGAAAAAAATAAATTTGAATTTAAAAGGCATTCTCAATTAATTTCTGCATGGCACACAACCCCGGTCTCTGACCCGTGATTTGGGAACGGTCGAGCAGTATGTAGACAATTAGTGCCTAAGTGGAAATTTCTGCTCACCTGTAAATAATGCTGAGAAAATCCTCCTGATAAAGTCTGAGACACTGGCCCAAATAATAACATCCCTGCGGCCCGGCGCATTTTGGGTCATGGCATCGTGTGACAAATGGGGCCGTGCCGTCTCATCGGACATTTCTCAATGTTGGGAGGAATTCTGACAGGGTTGTGCCAAATAACTGACAAGATTATTTGTGGGTCAGATTCAAAGCAAAGCCATGAGAGTAGATCCTTCACTTATGTGTGATGTGACTTCTGAACAGGCCTAATGGTACTGAGTGATAGACAGGGATGAATTTCAGTCAAACAAGAACAGATGGGTAGTTGATGATGTACAGTGTAACAGTTCTCTGTAAAAAAAAAACCGAACTGTTCCATTCTCCACCCACGGTTCAGCAAGCACTTGCACCGCGGTTCATCTCAAATCTGATGACACATACGTATCTATAATATGGTTTGTTGGAAATAAATAAAACAGACAGAGAGAGTCTGTTAGGCTAATGTATGTTTCTGTCGATGGATACGCATTCTGGCTTCTCCTAAACTTTGTGCAGTGCATGTGTCGTATGCTCTATATGACCAGTCATTTACGCGTCATCACCTGTGTGTTGATACCGCTCAAGATACACATCGCTATTCGTGTTTAAACTAAACTCATTTAAGCCTTGCCAAGTAGATGAGAAACAGTTCTCGCGCGCGCTGTGAGAAGATTTGTGCACTCATCCGAAGCACGCACACAGAGTTCTCTTTCAAGTCTTGTGCTTGAAAGAACAAATATACACAAAAATTGTCAACATGCCTTAGGTTGTCTCAAGTGAACGTAAACAGTCGAGAAAAATGTATCAGTATCAGTGTACTGGATCTGTGCATGATGTCTTAAAGTGACAGCAGCCTAATATTCCTGCTCTCTGTATGTGTTTTTAATGTTAATCAAACAACAAAAGACAAGGAAATCACGCGCTGCTATTGACTGACTAGCTTTTGTAACTTTAATAATGATTAATCTTTAATTTATAAAGTGAAGATTATATTCAATGTTGTTTTACATTTAATTACCTTATTCAATTTTTTGTACCTGATAACTACTGTTAGATACCCGAAAAACCTGAAAAGCAGTTTATTTAATTTGTATCTTTGCTCTTATTGTATTTGTTTGTGCTGTTTCTTGTAGTTTGATCATTTGTTCTTATTTTCTGACAGTAGTCCTTTTTTCCCTGAACATAGCACATACCAAACCATACCAAAACCCTGACCCTAGAACCGTGATAAAAACCAATCTGTGAGTGATTTGAACTGTTACACCCCATGTAGACACATGATTGTTTATCCGAAGTGCTCCTATTATGCTTTTCCGGATATTACCTTTCAAGTAGCATGTAATATAGCATTTTGTGAATGTAAAAGGTCTGCAAAGTTTCAAAGATCAAAGATCAAATGTTTTTTTGTCTCCCAAAATAAAGAAGTGATTCTGAACTGCTTGAAACGAGTTGTCAGTAATTCCAGTCTTACTTCCTGCATGAACCTATGTAGGTTTGTAACACATTTGCATAATGTCCACTTCATTGGCTGCCCGTGAACAACGTTTACTTTGACCCGGCTTCAAACACTGTAGTTGTAGCTGAGGCCTGGAAGAGTTCATATTGGTTCATGTTGTCGACCTTTCGAGAAGATGCTGTTTTCTGCGCTGCCAAAGCAAATCCACTTTGAATGCACTTCCAAAGGATGAGGACTTGGGCTCGAACTGATACAGTGAAACCGATGCGATCATTACTGTTCGCTGAAATTCAGATATGGTAATGGGCTTTTGTTTCCGACACACGCTATAAGCACTAGACCAATCACAACAGACTGGGCCATCTGACCAATCAGAGCAGAGTAGACTCTCTCCGTCCACACAAGCGTTTTCAAGCGTTTTCCAAAAGTTTCTCATCCACACTAGCCTGGGTTTCCCCATGCGGCCTTGCGTGCAGCACGATTTTATTCACGCTGCTAGGCAGCCTGGACACCATGGACCAGATTTTCCCCTCAAAAAGGGAACCAATCACAGAACGGGAAGGGAGCAGCAAGACGATGACGACGTCTATGCGACACACCGAAGCAGTTTGTTTATATCTATGGATCCAACATGTCATCAACACGGCATCAGCCTTAGATAGTGTTCTAAGTAGTTTAGAACGCAAGTTTATTTCGTCTTCTTCCTCGTCGAATTTCTGTCGCTCTACATACGTCATCTGGTATAATTGAAACGATTGGCTATGAGTATACGTACAGGCGCATTTGATAGACATTCGTAGCGCCCAATAAACGGCTCTGGGCATTCTTAAACCACGCCTGAAATACGAGAAAATGAACATGTGGTTCCCAGACCACATCTCAATGAGAAGAGGTCTGATGTTAGCCAGGCTACATCCACACTGAAACGTCGGAAAACGCTAAGTTCACCTTACTGCGAATGCGAAAAACCTCATAAGCTCACTGAGATACAGATGGAATAGACATAATAAAGTTATCATGCTGTTCTTCTGGCAGTATCATATCACAGTATCAACTGCTCTTATGTTTTGCTGCAGGACAGCAGTTGTGAGTAAAGTTTCTGTCATCTTTGCAGGACTGCGATATGAAGAATGTACAAAGTTGGTATCTTTACCAACAGTGTGAAAGTGAATAGCACATAACAGGCACAAATGCAAACATACATATCTATTGGCTCAATAACGGCATCTTAGTGTGAGCAGAAGAGAAAAAGATGCATTTTCAAACAAAAATGTATTAGTGTGGACAAGGCTTGAATCCTTTATCAAATCGTTTCAGACACTCTGAGAAAGTGATGCTGCAATGTGCAGTTAATCTATGAGAAAATGAAATAGTTTTTTGACCGATTGTAGGAGACCTCCAAAACTAAATTGGGAACCTTAAAAATAGCATAATAGGGGCACTTTAAAGTGATTTCAAGGGATTGTTCACGCAAAACAATTTACAGTTTACAACCATTTCTTTGGGTAAAGAGTTACTTCACATGACTATATCTATCAGGATCTACCCATCTAGTGTATCTCCCTCCCTCAGCCACACTAACTATAAGAATAACAAGGGCGAATGATTAAAACTCATTAGGCCTGCATCCCAAACACAAGCAGCGTCTGCTGGTAAACATTTGCATTTTTGGAATAAGCCCAATCACACAATAGTTGCACATTCTGGGTGGTAAAAATAGGCTTTCAACTCCCTTGTCATTGAAAACCCACCGTCTAGACGCTTGTCTGAGAGCCCCCTAGAGACCTCTTATTGAATATCTCAGACTACTACAGCAGGTAAATCAAACAAGAAGGTTCTTGGTATCGTTATAGAAATAGAGTGCGTGAGAAACAATATGAAGAAATTCTTTTCAAGAGGAATGTGGGCGACCTCAAATGGTTTTTAATCTATTATACTGCACACACAGCTAGTGTTGCAATGTGTTGCACTGAATATGGAAGTTTTTAGGTCTATCATATCACATCATATTGTTTCAATCTGCTTTACATTATGTTGGATAATAACAAATATTACAGGGCACAGGATGAAAATGATTCTGCATGAAAACCGTGACTTATTTTAATTAAAGCTGAACCCCCACCATCATCACTTGCAGAGTTTAACTAATTATGATCCAAAACTATGATGAGTATTCATAATAATAAAAACAAAAACAATAGATATTTAAGATATTCAAACTTGTCTTGTAACTACACTGTTGAAAAGTTTGGGGTCAGTAAGATTTTTTTAAGAAAAAAATTAATACATATATTTATCAAGGATACATTAAATTGATCAAAAGTGACAATATAATGTTACAAGACATGTATAATGTTACAAATGATTTCAATTATAAAATAAATGCTATTCTTCTGAACTTTCCAGTCATCAAAGAATCTTAAAATTCACACACACTATCAATATTTGAAAAAAGTAGAAAAAATATTGATTATTTATTAATATTTACTGGCTAATAAATATTTTTGTATTGATTAGTATTGATAGTGTGTGGGATTTCCTTTTGTTTTTAAAATTTTTGACTTTTTTTGGTCTTCTCTCCTACGCACTTATCTTTTACCTGCAGGTGTGCGATGGTAATTGTTAACTAAAATGTTAAAATAGAAAACAAGTTATTTTATATTGTCATAATATTTCACAATATTACTGTTTTATTGATCAAATAAGTGCAGCCTTGGAGAGCATTCAAGTATTCGGCAACCTTACTTAAAGCTTTTAATGCATTATAAAGGCATTCATAATGCATGTTATAATGCATTATATATTTTCATAAATAATTGTAACCAAAGTTAAAATGCATTATAATATCAACAGATTACTTGTTACATCTGAAATTGGTTGTTTGTCATGTTTTAATGCATTACACTTTCTAAAGGTGTATTATAATGTATTATAACTGTGGTTACAATTATTCATGAGACCATTCAATGCATTTTAAGGTGCATTGCAAGACATAATCCACTGATCCATGGACATTTCTATAATGCATTATAAAGGCTTTAAGTAAAGCAAAATCAAAACTTACAGTCCACAAACTTTTGAACGAAAGGATATATCTATTGATTGATTTATAGATATATTTACTTTATAATATCTCTACTTTAAGTCACACACACACACACACACACACACACACACACACACACACACACACACACACAATAGTATTGTATCATTGTATCACATCATATCATATCATATCCAAATGTCTTCACTTATTATAAATACAATGCATTATGGTCTAATCAACCTTTAAGTGTAGTGGTTGAAATACATTACATAGTGCATTTTAGAAAAATGCTTTCAGGCAACAACTGTTGCAGGAACACAGGGAAGCTATTAGTAAACCATGTATCAACAAATGATGTGAGTGCCCTTAAACCAGCTAAATTACAGTGAGAACAGGGCCCTCTTTGATCTGATCAAAGAAAAAAGAGCAGACTGCAGACAAAATGAGAAAATGAGATAAAAGCCAGCGAGAATAGCTCTTTTACTGGCTGCTAAAGACCAGGAAGATTCACAGGGCAAAGGACCAGGTCCAAAATGCGAACCCTGACACCGGGTCACGCAGACGGGCAGAAGCGGGTACCACACAGGCGAGAGCGTGAGAGGCTCTCTGGGTCTCCAGCAACCTACTTTACAGACGTTTCACAGCGCTTCATGTCTGCACAGCACGTCAAGAGGCTTATTTAGGCTAACTCGGGCCCCGGCGCGCTCCCCAAAGATCCAGCTGTCTGGTGCTGGCTGCTGGTGTCATCAACTCAGCGTCTATATGAGGAACAGCATTTCTCCGTCATTAAGAGATGAGAAAAAAAAAAAAAAAACTGGAGCAACCAAATGTTTTTTTCCCCCGTTCATATTTGACAAAGACGAAGTGTAAAGCAGCCTGCTATTTTTTGCTTATTTTATTTATTCACCATTTATTTGTCCTGACAGGTTATTGGGAACACGTTGCCTTTATAATAACAATCTGGCGAGCGATCTGAAACTCTCTCTGCGGTGATGAAATAGATGTAATTTGCCACATGCTTTGCCAGGGCCTGCTCGGTGAGAAACGTCTGACCCAATAAAGACAATCAGGATGAGCCAATCAAAGATCATGTAATACCGAGCTACGGAACCGTACAGCGGCCCGGGCGATCCGGCTTTCCATTACAAGATACTTTCTATCTATGATTGTATTATGGCATAGAACTTCATCTATTTTTAAAGCAAAATGTCCTGCTGGGATTTCAACAGTCACAGGTCCATAGCTTGATCCTGGATGGTCTTGCTATATTTGGGATTATTATTATTAGGATTCCCAAACACTTGTCCCATCTGCCACTGGTCAAACAAACAAACAGTCCCATCCCAAACACAGTGTTTATCTCACCAATAAAATCACTGACAAAAATGTTCATTTACAAAGGCGGGACAAAAAAGATGCACAATGACTACACTTGAACAATCTGGATTAAAACATACTGTTGATGTAAATATGAAAAATGATTTGAGAAAAAAGTGAAAAATGAGCAAACAATGGAACCATGTTGAGTATAAGTACTCAAGTACTAAACAAAATATAATATGAATCAGCCATTTCCACAACATAAATGTAATATTACAACTCACATCTGCACAGAAAATGAGGCAGATCATTTTCTGTGCATAACTAAGAATAACTAAGAATTCCCAAACTTTTTTGTCAACTGAATCCATTTGTCCTAAAATATTTACTTGAAGTATGTGCTGAAATTAGTTAATATCTCAAAAATGTAACACATTTGGATGTTCACGGGTGTGGTTCTCTGATGTTGGTTAATGGTCACATCATGATTTTTTTTTTTAACGTTTTTTACGTTAAAATTGTTTATTTTAATTTGATATTTTTATGATTTAATTAATTATTCATTTTAACTCACAAACCCACATGCAATGCACACACATACCTCAGGCCCTGTCCACACGGAGACGGGTTTACGTAAAAATAAATTGTATAGTATCGGCGTTTCGTCCAGACGGATCCGGTGTTTTGGGTGCCTGAAACCACTATTTTTTTAAACCGGGTCCCAGAGTGGATAAACCTGAAAACGACACCCTTGCGTTTTCGTGTGTACAGCCAATCCGTATATATTGTGAAACGATGATGTCATCACCCCACGTGTCGATAGTCAGACACCGCTAAGTCACGTAACAGCAACAACAACCACAGACTTCATGCTTGTGTTCGTGCTGCAGAAGCTACTGATACTTTATTTATCTATTATTTACTTGAATGTATTTTTATTTTATTGCTTTATTTACTTTATTTATTTATATTTTCTTTCTTATGCTATGATGCTTGTCTGTTGTCTGATTAAGACATTTCATATTTTGTACCAGGTCATTTATGGTTATTGTTCAATAAAGTTCTTGGAGGTAAAAAAAAAAAAAACTTTTTTTAACCAGACAAACATCTGACCTGAAATCTCTTTTTTTGTCTCTATGTGTGACCCAGAAACACAGATTCTTACACCTTGGTCTCAAAGATGAAGCAAAAGTGCATAAATTAAAGTGCACTGTGTCCAAATAAAGTGCATTGTGTCCAAAAGTGCATAAATTAAAAAACTATATCATTTTACTTCATTACAAACCACAACACAAAAGGTAAAGCAAGTATATATCAACTTGCTCTTGAAATTTGGTTATGGAATATGGTAAGTAAACTGTCTTAACATTATAACTATATATATATATTTTTTTTTTTTTCAGCCAGTGAGGTACACAACTACGCTAAGGTCATGGGTTTCAACTCCCTGGAAACACAAACACTAACAAATGTGCCCATGAATGAAATAAAAGTGTCTTCCAAACAGAGTAGAAATGGAATATAGTGGACTGGCAGCTGTGTGAATGCAGCTATAGAGCAAAGCCACTGCTAGATTCTGAGCTAGAGGCAACCTGCCAGGCATCTCTGCGTTCAGGACCCCTGAAGAGGCCAGATGGGAGCCCTGCTGTGGCCTCCTGTAGTCATGACACGTACAGCCAGATTATTCCTGCACACAAACATGTCCAAACTTACACCTTGTGCTTATTTTGTGCCACCTTGTGCCTTTCACAATGTTGAAAACTGACTTAAGACCTGTTCACACCAAGGGCAATAACGATAAAGATACAGTTCTAGAAATCTACGGCCACGTACACACTTGTTCTCGCGCTTGCAAGATCCACGACGAGTCACGATCGTACCGCTTTCCCTGTGATTTCCTGCAGCGCACAAGGAAAACAGTACGATCATGACGTGTTGCTGGATCTTGCAAGCAAATCATCGAACAATTTAGCCAATTAAGCCATTCTGACATTACGCCACAGTCCTAGTGTCCTTATGGCAATGAGTCCTCTACTCATTAAAGCTAATGTTTCTAGCTTTCAGACAATAAAAAATGAAGTGTCTTAAATTTCTGTCCATTAGTATCTGTTGGCCTCCCAGAGGTACTTTTCATTTGCTTGTTCATAGCTCAGGAGACATGATGGAGTTCTTAATTATGTTCGACTTTCGACTATCAACTTTGTCTCAGACGTTTTTCCATAATTCAGTAGGAGTACAGAGGAATTGAATAAATGAACTATTTGGTCTTGTAATAATTTAATGAGAAATGTTTGAGTTGAAATATATTTTATTACTTCAATATCTTTAAAAAAAAATCTGAGCTGCTTGAGACTTCTTCTGAAACGCATGCGGCCTATTCTTCACTACAGCCCGCCAAAATAAAAGTTTGATTTTACTTGAAGAAATTATGACAGAAATATATTACTTAGTTTTGTACAGTATATGTGCGTCTCAAAGTAATAACAATAATAATCCAATTTATTAAAAGCATTATTTTTAAGGAATACCACACTATTGTGCAGCACTGTCAAAAAATTGAAAGGAATTGTACATTTTCATTTGATTACATTATAAAAGATTAATTAAACTGTTCAAGTTTTATGGATTTATTGATTAACCATGGTTTTTCACAATAAATGTGTATACAATCATAAAACACAGAATCCAGAAAAATGTAAACACAAATAAATAAAACACATTTCATAAAGCCTTATTATTGTTATAAGTTTTATGAATTCAATTGATTAGATGTGCCTTGTGATTGTTAAGATTGAGTTCGACCATTAAAATGGAACCCACAATTAAAAATTTTAAACAAAGAATGGGAAAAAATAAAACAAAAGTGAAGTGACATTAGATTTACTGCTTCAGCGTACAGTCACCTTGAAGTTTATTTACAATACAGTGAAGCTTTCCCCGTCTTTATACATAAGCAAAACTTGATACATTTGATACCAAATGATCTCAGTTTCTCCACACGGCATTTTACACATCTTGCTTCTGTGGCAGGCGACTCGCTTGGATGCTTTATTCATGCATATGTGACGGGTTGTGCTTCAGAGCTGCCCGTTCATTCAGACAAAGTAAGCTAATCAAACACAGCCCAGCGTCCCAGTGTGACTTACAGCCGGCTTTATCCCGAGCTGTTTCATCAGAGCAAGTGGCCGGGAGGCTCCATCATTTACATGTATATCAAAAAGGCCTGTAACTGGTGCCCTCGAGGTTCCCACACCTTTTGACAAATCAATTTTCAAGACTTGTCATTATTGGCTTCAAAAAATAATAATAATTGTGTCTTTTAACTATTAACTTGGTCTCAGACGTTTCTCCAGAAACCGCCACAAATAAGACAGTAGTTAACATACAGTACAGAGCAATGAAATGAATGAGTGTGCACTCACAAATAGTAATTTCTAGCTGATGAATATTTTAGGCCCGGTTCCAGAATGAAATCACTGTGGACGCTTCTGAAATGAGTGAGGGTGCGCTTTAAAGTGCCGAAAGCACCCCCATGACAAATATAGCAATGTACAGTGAGAGATTTAATACTTCAATACTTTCACAAATAACTGGAACAGCATTTCAAAAATATTTTGATATGAAATTTTTTCTATTTTTCTATTACTCTATTAGTCTTCATTTCCATCGCTTAAAGCAAATCTATTTTGACATAATTTGTTTGCCCTTTGCTATGGTAATCTATGTAATTTTGCGTGAATCCTGCATTTATATGTGGATGTCACATCCAAAACTTTGCAGCATGTGTGTGGCCATTTGTCCTCTTAGCAGCACGAAAAACAAAACTTATATTCAAATTCTGAATTGATTAAATATAAAGTGTGCAAAAAGCGCTACCTTTACAATCACTAAAAAGCTGTCACACCCGGAAGTTGCATAAAACCAGCCAATCAGAACTGATCATGTCAGTCGGCGTTTGCTATTTTTTATGGACTGTGAGAGCGTACCGACGAACTCCATACTAATCCAATGGCTAGACCAGCACCAAACCAGCTTGGACCTGGTAGTAAACATTATCTTTAGAAGTAGAAGGAAGGGAATGGGAATATCAGGAGGAAAGGTGAGAGAGAGGAGTTGATGCAGGATGGAAGAGGAGATGAAAAGGCCTGAAGTTAAGACAGTAAGTGCTGTTGAGAATGGAGGAGGGTGGGAAGGTCAGCTGGGAGTGGAGGATGAAGAGGACGAGGGGATGAAAGAGAAAGAGAGTGAATTAAGAGCAGGAGGCATGTGGGCAGAGGACACACAGGAGCGAGCGAGAGCTCATGAAGGAGTATGACAGATGAGACACTGAGTGCCACTTGAGTGACAGAATACAGAATGAGAATGAAGGATGGAGGAAATAAATTAGAGGGAAAGGAAAGCCTGATGCCTTCAGTCTGCTGTATGCTGGAAATACTTGCTTAGGAAGAATATAATGAGTGTTTGTGCTTTAAATGCCCAACTGAAGTTTAGTCTCTATGAGATGTGCTCATTTAGTGTTGCAATATGGTTATATAGTCACACCAGCCAGAAATCTGCACAAATATTGTATATCTGTGGAATAGCACATTTAGATTGAATTACCATATGGTAGAAATGTGCTATACCACAGGAGGATATACAGTATTTGTGCAGCTTTCAGTGGGCATCACTGAATAAGTGACTAAGAAACATGCAATAAAGCAAAAATTCAACAAAGATCATGTCCCTTCATACTTTTAAGAACCTTCAAAACTACTAAAATATCTACTAAAATATATAATATTATAATATTCATATAATTAAATATATATATTTGATGTTTTAGTTTTAAAATATCCAATTTTAAAAGGAAGGAGAAAAGGCTCAAAGATGTATATATAAGACATATTTGAGCTTTTCTCCTTCCTTTTAAAATCGGATAGGGCTATCTATGCACAATTAGTTAGTTGCATTTAATTGTTTGCCTTCAGCATTGTTTTCAGAACAGACAAATTAAGAAACACTGTTTTAAAATATACAAAAAAAAAAATGATTGTTTGTACCTTGTTATCATCAACCTACAGTACTGTTATGGAAAAGCAATCAGTTCTGACATTTCACCATTTTCATATAATGGCTAGTGGCTCAATTATAACAGAAGAAGCGGGGCGTTCTTGCAAATTGAGGAAATAACACCAGCAGTGCTGTATTCGGAGAATCCGAGCCTGTCACGAGCAGTTTAAGAGATGTCGTGATGATGCATTGCATGTGGAATTTGAGGACACATCCTTTCAACTGATTAGAATTGAATGAGACAGACTGGAATGTTTACAAATGCCATTTCTCGGTCGGCTCGAATGGCTGTTGAGAGGACGGTACCGCTCGTTTATCACCGCTGAAGCTGAAAGAACGACTCAAAACAAAGCACATCCCTGAGACGGGACACTCGGAAGGGGACGTAAAGATGGTTGTTAGCTGTTTATCCCTGATATCCCAACCTGCACCGATCACTGTGACTGCTGAAAAATCAGTGTTTTCAGAAGGGCTTTAAGTCACATCTGCTCCCTCACGAGCACCGCGAACAATTCTAAAGTGTGCGTTGACAGACCGTTTAGTGAACACATGAGCACACATCTGTCTCATGAGCTTCAGCAAAATCAAAAACAATCTCCCCGAGGGTGTGAGAGTGTTACCACTGGATGTTAAATTGTCTGTGGAAAATGTGAATGGTGTTCGCCTGTGCAAAGATCACCGCCAAGATGCCAGAGCATCAAAGATGTTCTGAGTGGTTGTTAGCATGTTGCTGTGAGGTTGCTAGAGTGTTCTGGGTGGTTGCTTACTGGAAAGGCATTCGAATGTTGCAGTCGGACAGAAAACACATGTGGAATAAATGCAGAAAATGTGTATAGTGTCAGTTATCAGAATGTATGTCCATCCGACAGGAGTACTGAGAGTAATGCGACCGGTGAAAGTTGTGCTTTAGTATCACGGGTCAAATTTGATGTTAAAAAATTAACAATTGACAAGGGATATTTCAATTGGGTACTTAATAGTACTTCTTGACCTTTTTTATATTAAATGCTACATTGGTGACCAGAAGCATACATTTCTTGATCTGATCTTATCTACAAAATGTGTATATAAATGTGTATGTATATATATACATGTGTGTGTGTGTGTGTTTAAATATAGTATCGTACAGTCTCGTATAGTCTAAGTGCCTCAAACAAAGCTCTGGATCTTTCAGAGATTTGATTCCATTAACCTGGAAAAGGTATTCAACATCACTTGTAAACACGACGGTTTCCATGAAGACAGTTAAAGTTGCATGAAGCCACCCAATCAATTTAGTGTTTGTCAGACTGAGAAAGTGTAACTTATATAACAGTTACTTTGTCTACACTGGCAGATATTCAGCTGTATAATTTTTGTGTCACACCATGTATATACTGTGGTTAAAAAAAAAAAAAAAAAAAAAAAAAAATAGTACACAAAAATTTCAACTACATAACACATTTTAGCTGTCACTGTTTTATGGTTTCATTATTGGCATGGTGGCCACTGGGAATGCATACATTTGTGTGCATGTGTCTAGCAGCATGTTGATTGAGCGACTGTGACGGCTTTGCAAAGATACTGTAACACAAATACATCTGAGCGAAGTGACCATCCTATGCCTGTCTGTTTCTTATGTGTCCTCTAGCTGTCTGAACGCCTGTGCTCCTCAAAGGCCCTTAAGGGCCTGAAGACTAGAAGTAAACCTACAGATGTAGAGCCAGCTGCTTCTATCAACATCCATTAAACTTTCTTACAGAACGAGAAAAAAAACTTGTAAGTACTCAATGCACCTAGCATTTAACAGTACACTAGTGAGACGCTGCCTGGAAAGGCTCTCAACCAGGTCAGTTTTAAAACAATAAGTGCAATAAATATTAATGCCTTTTATGCAGTTATAGCAGAGACGGATTTCCTTTGAGACACTTCATTAAACATCCTAGAGTTTGTATTCAAAGTAAGTCAACAGAGGTGAAACTCAGAAAAGTGGCAGACAAGCCTCAGCTTAAATGGATAATTCAAACAAAAATTACAATTTCATTATCATTCACTCACTCTTATGTTGCTTAAACCATACATTATTTACTTATTTTCTATGAAAAACAAAATGAGATGTTAGAGTATCTGCTTGTGTCCATGAAATGAAAAACGCAGATTTAAGTAGATAAAGAGATGCAAGTTCAAACAGGACAAAAAGCACAATAAAAATAAACCATTTATTTGACTCCATTTGCACAATTTTCCAATTCTTCTGAACTCAAACAAAATCTTTGTGAGTAAAACAGTTTTAATTAATTTCCCTCTCCGCCAGAGCTCACAAATGTTCTTGCCCATTGCAGTCATAACTCTCTGGTTTATTAGCATTGCTGTTTTTGGGTTACATAATGTGAAGATGTTTTTGCACTGATTATTTGCACTATATAGCCTATCAATTTCTGCTTTCTTCTCCCAAAACAAAACTGCGTGGAATAGCCTTCATTTCTCAATTTCTCAAACTAACAATAGACCAATTCTAGAGATTAGGGAAACGTGCCATTTTTTCTTAACCAAAATTTGAGTTGAAAGTGTACAGTAACTTAAGGAATGCAAGTGTACTCAATACTTCAGCAACTGAAAAACGACCCTGTACTGCCGTTTCCACACTACATTAAACAGAACAACCTTTTCAACTGTGCTAAAGACTAAAAAAGCTTTCTAGAGTACGAAATGAGGACATTAGAATTTTTTGCAACAATTTTCTTAGTCTGCAAGAGTGATGTATGCTGAAAATGGTGTTTATACGGTTTTTAAATGTTAAATATATGGTGTGTATTTTATATTGCCATCATCAACCATCAAATACTCAAGAATGCAAGTACAGAGAACGCATGAAAGTACCTGAACGTGTTCTAGATACCGAAGATGCATAGAGTGCAGATTTTAGAGAATCAAACTCTATTGTGGATTGACGACGTACGGAAGCCTGTGAGTCTCTTATTCCCACTCAAGAGATTCTCGCTGAATGCTTGCAAATACATGATGGCTTGTGAAAAAGTAAACATTTATCGTTTTGTTTGGCATAATTGTAATAGTTCTAAATAACTGTAAAATAAAAAGATATCAAATAATAACAATAATGTGTTTGACGGTGCTGTCCAACTGCCTAATGTGTGCTGATCGGTAGTTGAGAGACAAGATCACAGCACATCTAAATTCTGATGATCTTCTGAAGTTCAAACTGAGCATCATAATGGGGAAGAAAGCTGATTTAAGTGACTTTAAACGTGGCGTTGTTGGTGCTGAACGGGCTATTCTGAGTATTTCAGAAACCACTGATCTACTGGGATTTTCACGCACAACCATCCAGAGAATGGTCAGAAAAATATCCAGTGAGCGGCAGTTCCGTGGGCAAAAATGCCTTGTTGATGCCAGAGGTCAAAGGAGAATGACCAGACTGCTTCAAGTTGATTAAAAGGTACAGTAACACAAATAACCGCTCGTTACAATCCGAGGTTTGCAGAAGAGCATCTCTGAACACGTCGAACATTGAAGCAGATGGGCTACAGCAGCAGAAGAACACACCGAGTGCCACTCCTGTCAGCTGAGAAAAGGAAACTGGCGCTACAATTCACACGGGCTCACCAAAATTGGACAATATATTGCATAAACATAATTCACTGTTAAACTCCCTTATGTGGAAAGCTACTGTATTACTGTATTTCGTAATGAAGTATGGCATACTAATATGACATACCACACACAAAAAGAAAAAACTAACCAGATCTTTATTATGCTATACCATGGCTGCAGATCACGCCCCTCCTATTGTATCTGCAGCACAAGCTTCTATTACACTGAGCCATCGTGACGGTGAGACCAGTGAGTGTTCAGTCTCCAAATTATATATTATTACCATGATAAAACACCCAACATCATACCTCTGAATCTTGAAGAGGACATTTATCTAATCTCAGAAATGAATTATTATAATAAACTCTCAAATCAACGTCATTCTTCACCCGCCACATGGTGCACCAATTATCATAACCATTCGGCAAACACACAGCGTGAAATGATAATAATAATCCATGTGGGCACGGATAATCACGTCTTTCTGTGATGTAAGAAACTCTCTGAACACTAAATTGCTTATGAATTGGCCCAGACACCGCATGCAAAACAACAGACAGGTGAGTTAGCTTAGCATGACTAACAGTGTGAAAATACGTGCCGGTATCAAAGGACATAGAGACCAAATTCAGTTGCAAATCACAGCTGAACGCAGGATCTAACAGAGAAAGTTGTAGTAGTATATTAGCACTATTTAAGTCAATATTTTAATGCGATGCAAACCCTGTCTACAATTATATGGTAATGATTTTAACACAAGTTGAAGTCATTATATCTGCTGCTGACTGAGAGGGAAAGAACTTCACACATATGATTAGAAACCTGACTTTAGCCAGTTAAACTTGATATACAAAATTAACAATAAGGGTCTGTTCCAAAACCTAGTGAGCAGCCTTGCTCCTTCCCAGCTAACAGGGAACGTTCTCGGATCTTTGGCTAACGTTCTCGCAAGATTCTCTCAAAGTTGTGAGCAAACATTCTTCCAGTAACATTAAAAGAAAGATTGTTCCGAGTTGTCTAATAATAATGTTCTCAAAATGTTAACACCAAAATGTTATTTATACGCTGTTCATGGAGCGTTTTTTTCTGAAACATTTTAGTTGGACGTTTGTATAATACTTTTGAAATGTAACTACTTGTTTCAGACATTTTAAACGTTCAGAAAACATTCATAACATTATCCATGCAGGCTAAATAAATGAGTGAAAGTTATCTCAACAAAGATTTTTTTTTATGTAACTTTCTGTGATTTTATCAATCAAACCCATTGCAAATACTTACTAATGTTTGTGCTATTGTTTTCCCTCCAAGATGATGTCACTTCCTGGAGGATGATGTCATTAAAGAACTGGCTTTTGTTAAAGAGACAGTACAAAAGACTTACATGATGGGAAGCTAAATCAATTATATATCTTCAATTAGAAAAATATGAAGAAATGCCTGGAATATTAAACAACAGTATGTAAACATTACATCAGTATTGCATTTGAATTTAAGGAACTAGACTTAAAATAAATTGATTTCTTTTTCTTTGCCTTTACAGACAGATACCTTTAGATCTATCTAAAGTATAAGTGTGTGTGTATGTGTGCCTATGTATGTAAGACTGACATGATGGAAAAACAAAAAAATAAATAAATGCCTGTAATAGTCCTAAAGTTTTTTTTAAAAAATGGCTTAATATTGTTTAATTTTTTATCAAATGCATTAAAATGTGATAAGGACACGAAACCATACTGAACAAGAAAGACCCATACAGCACTAGGTCTTCATTTATATATGATCATAAAAACACAGTTAGAATTTTAGTCAGAACTACAAGAGATTTTTGACAAAACTTCTTCCAGACAGCAAGGGTGAATCTGTCATCATTTGCATTGGATGTGTGATTTGTTCATTGCTTATGTAAATTTCTGCACAGAAACTGTCTGGTCCACTTTTAACAATGTAAAGGTAAAATCATTTTATGTTCATTTATTTAATATTCTGCGGCTCTAGGGGCATAGCACAAGATCCTATGCCCTATGCTTAGGTAGTCCTGATGGGCCCCCATGTTCCTCAAAAGCTAAATGATATTACAATATTTATTTGTGTATATAACACCAAACATAGGCTATAAAACATCTTAAAATACCATTTTAGTTTTCTAATCTGTATGCAAACAGCATTGTTAGAGTACAGTTTATTTATATAGCCTTTACCTCAGATTACATGTATAACCAAATTATCATCTGAACGTGTATGCTCTGCTCTTTCAATGGGTTGTCTCAGTTCATTTCAACGATCGCAGAGATATTCAAGCAGTTTAGCACTATAGATTTCTAGTTTGTGCTCACTTTTCTTTGAAAAGAAGTCATTACCAATTGTTTCCCCTCATTTTGTTTTCTGACTTTCCTTTCTTTTTTGGTGGTGTGATTTGGCTTTCTTTGAGAAAGACATTTCTACAGCAGAAGTTTGCGCTCCACCAGATGCTCAACTAACTAACATAAACAAAATAGGTGCAGATGGACTAAACCAACCATTTGGTGCATTAGCAAGGGCTGGGACCATGAGACCTTAGATAGTCTTTACTTTTTTGTATACAAAATGTAGTCAGTCAATCAACCATGTTATTCAGCCAATACACTAACTTTACATTTCATCTGACATTCATTAGGAAATTTAATTAGGAAATGAAAATATCCAGGTAAAATAAAATATATTCCAGACTTTTCAAGGGCCCTCTCTCCCCTTGGGGCCCTGGTAATCGGTATCGGTTTTATCCCCAGTCCGACGCCCCTGCTGGCATACACCAAAACTGAGGATTTAATAAAGAGATGCACACCCACAACCTACACAGGTCACTTTGGTCTTCAAAATTATTTTAAATTGAAGGGAAGTTCAGGACGTTTGCATTTTATGAGGCTTCATGTCACTGAAGATACTTCAATTTAGTTCCATGCAAATGTTATAAAATCATAATGCTTGAGGATATGTATATTGTCCAGAGTCATAAAACAAGTCTAATTATGACCACATTAAAGCCTCACCTGGAGCTAAGCATCATTTCTTGGCATTTATCTAACTTCATTACCCCGTCTCTCTATTAGAACACAGTCTCAGGCAATGAACCCCCAGTGCTGAGCATGCACTCACAACAACAGAAAAGCCAACTCAAAAAATTGGAAACAAGAGATTTAGCAAGAGATCACTAAATTAAATAAAAAGCGAAGTTTCAACTGGAGTCCATCCACATATCCACTGATTTTCAGAATAAAACTGAAGCCACGTGAGAAATCTTGTGCTAAATTATATAACACTGAATAACTTGTGAAACAAGGACTGAAGAACTTACAAGAGTACAGAGATTTACAGCTTACAAGAGTACAAAGACTTGCACATAATATTAAAGATATTATGTGCAAATCTCTATACTGAATATAAAATATAAATATATGTATATATGTATATACGTATATATAGTGTGCTGTATATACAACTGTATAATTATAATACTTTTTTCAAGAATTTCTTTTAATAATGAATTTGAACTTAACTTGGGTTGAGCTTATTATGTAGATCATCAAATTATATTTACGGAAGTATACTTAAAATTATGAGATATGAGTGAAATTCAAAAAATTTCCCTGAAAGTCAATTTTTTTTTAATCTAATAGTTAAAATTTCCATTTACAGACAAATACTCACAGAAATGTATAAGAAAGTAATTTAACGAATTCAAAAAGTATGTGTATAATAAGGCTGCTCGATTGTGGGGGGAGGGGGGGGGGAATCATCATTTTGGTCAATAATGTAACCCGGTTATTCATCAACTTTAAAAACTTCATGAATTTATTGAACTTTAAGAAAAAAAAAATTTTTGGTATTATATTTCTATACTATAACTATAATATAACTGAAAAACAAATCTTAAAAAAATCAAATGTACAAAAATTTGATTAATTTATTACAAATATAATTTAAAATAAAATTTAAATAAATAAAATTAAATATTACATACAAATTAATTTTAATCCAAATAAATAAGATAACTATGTTGTTGTCATGCAATTACACAACCTACTAAAAAAAATGTATTTAGGGAGGGGCAAAAGCAATAAGAGCATCATTACAAAATGGAATAAATGAGGCATTTTATCTTGATGATCTGGTTTTCATAATAATTGGAAGCCAAAATCGTACAATAAAATTTGATTAATCGCCCACTCCCGTCCCAGCATATAATGTGTAGATAGACAAAATATTGCTTCCACTCACTAAATGCTGCTTCCACTCACTAAATGCATGGCTTCTGTTCGGCAGCCAGCTGATCCACTCTGACTCCAGGGCCGAAACAACCGTGCCGGAGGCCACCGTGTGGAGCAGTGCTGGCATTTAAATTCTCCCTGTGAATCACTGCTGAGTAATCACAAACCAGAGGAAAGTTTCATGAACAATAGCCATGGAATCAGCGTCCACTGCCCATCCGCTGAGAGATGCACTGGAGCTGTCATTCGCTCCGGGACAGATGTGCTGACGACTAACGCTTCTGTTTGGATCATATTGAAGGGTGTGGATTTTGGAATCCACTGCTGCTTCAATGTATATGTAATGAGTGATTATAATCAAAGTATTAATCAATATTTTTCCTTCTAAATAACAAATGAGTTGAATGACTTTACTTTGTTATAGAAGTTACCAGTGTGATTACTGAAATGTTCTTTTCATGTATTCTTTAATGTCTGTATTTGATATATGAATGCAGTAACAGTGCTTGCTTATTAGCCCGGCTTCCAGAAATGAAATAGGGACTTGTTTTGTGTTTGAGAAAGGTCTTCAATGTGTTAAAACATATTGGGGCCATTGAAGACAATAGTTTAAGGGATCCTTTCTTTGTTAAAGCCTTACTTTCCAGTTAACTAAAGTGTAGCTCTCCTTGAGAGGAAGAATGCATTCTCTTGATGTTTTGAGACGACTCTCCTGTTTATAGTTAGAGCCTGGCCAAATCCAACCTTGGAAAAGCTGTGTGTCGGTGTGTGTGTTAGTCTTCTTGGTTACAGGTTAAGGAACCACTGGCATTATTGGAGATGGACTGAGTTGTTGTTCTGGACACGCTGGCGCCCAGTATCCCAAATCTGCGACCTGGAAGGTCACGACGTGCCTAACTTCAGGATCCGAGTGTCAGCTGCATAATCGATGGAGATATGCTACAGTCTATCTGTATATGTGTTTATCTATTTCTTAGCCAATCAGAAACTGCAACCTGAAACAAGGACGTAGCTTAGACCTTGGTGAAGGGTATAACTGCTGTGATCTTTGTAAATGTAAGCGGGGCGGCCTACGATCTCCCATGTGAGTCTTGAAGCTGACTTCTGCTGATGAAACTGCAAACTATCTTCAGTAACTCTTTTCTTTAATTTATTATAATTCTGACTCCGGGTCTTCATTCATCATATCTGGTTCTGGGTCTTTGACTGTAAATCCCCTTACAATATTAAACACTATTACACATTAACTTAGTTGAGTCTGATTTTAAGGGTGTATGACTATGACTTGGCAAAAGCTGATACTCTAGAGATTCGACTATGATGACAATAACATTTGACTTGATTTGTTGATGTCTGACAATCGTATTCAGACTTACGTTTCAACCCACCTGCCTTATTTTGCAAGCACAGATTTCTCACAAACTTTAAACTACACATCATTCAAAAGTTTGGAGTCAGTGAGATATGTTTATGTTTTTGAAAGAGGTCTCTCTTTTGGTCTCTCTTGCTCACCAAGGCTGCATTCATTTGATCAAACATTCAGTAAAAAAAAAAACCTGTAATATTATTGCAAATTCAAATAACTGTTTTCTATTTGAATATACACTCACCTAAAGGATTATTAGGAACACCTGTTCAATTTCTCATTAATGCAATTATCTAATCAACCAATCACATGGCAGTTGCTTCAATGCATTTAGGGGTGTGGTCCTGGTCAAGACAATCTCCTGAACTCCAAACTGAATGTCAGAATGGGAAAGAAAGGTGATTTAAGCAGTTTTGAGCATGGCATGGTTGTTGGTGCCAGACGGGCCGGTCTGAGTATTTCACAATCTGCTCAGTTACTGGGATTTTCACGCACAACCATTTCTAGGGTTTACAAAGAATGGTGTGAAAAGGGAAAAACATCCAGTATGCGGCAGTCATGTGGGCGAAAATGCCTTGTTGATGCTAGAGGTCAGAGGAGAATGGGCCGACTGATTCAAGCTGATAGAAGAGCAACTTTGACTGAAATAACCACTCGTTACAACCGAGGTATGCAGCAAAGCATTTGTGAAGCCACAACACGCACAACCTTGAGGCGGATGGGCCACAACAGCAGAAGACCCCACCGGGTACCACTCATCTCCACTACAAATAGGAAAAAGAGGCTACAATTTGCACAAGCTCACCAAAATTGGACAGTTGAAGACTGGAAAAATGTTGCCTGGTCTGATGAGTCTCGATTTCTGTTGAGACATTCAGATGGTAGAGTCAGATTTTGGCGTAAACAGAATGAGAACATGGATCCATCATGCCTTGTTACCACTGTGCAGGCTGGTGGTGGTGGTGTAATGGTGTGGGGGATGTTTTCTTGGCACACTTTAGGCCCCTTAGTGCCAATTGGGCATCGTTTAAATGCCACGGCCTACCTGAGCATTGAATCTGACCATATCCATCCCTTTATGACCACCATGTACCCATCCTCTGATGGCTACTTCCAGCAGGATAATGCACCATGTCACAAAGCTCGAATCATTTCAAATTGGTTTCTTGAACATGACAATGAGTTCACTGTACTAAAATGGCCCCCACAGTCACCAGATCTCAACCCAATAGAGCATCTTTGGGATGTGGTGGAACAGGAGCTTCGTGCCCTGGATGTGCATCCCACAAATCTCCATCAACTGCAAGATGCTATCCTATCAATATGGCCCAACATTTCTAAAGAATGCTTTCAGCACCTTGTTGAATCAATGCCACGTAGAATTAAGGCAGTTCTGAAGGCGAAAGGGGGTCAAACACAGTATTAGTATGGTGTTCCTAATAATCCTTTAGGTGAGTGTATATATATTTACATACATACATACATATATTCTACATTTTTATCAATAAATTTGATCATTTTAATGTATCCTCCTTGCTGACACAAAGTATTAATTTCTTTAAAAAAAAAAAAAAAAACTTACTGACCTCAAACTTTTGAACAAGTCTCCAGTGATTAGATAAGAATTCCGTTAAAAATAAAAGATTACCAGTTATTTTCTGTTTGGATGCCAAATCAACAATACAACTGCTGGTGCGTCCATCCGTAACACCGATTTCCACTGATCATGTGACCTCACACAACTGTTCAACCAGTCATAAGTGGGCACGTACTGGTCAGCCAATCAGAATGCTGTGTTCTTCACCAGCACCTCATTTGGCGTCTAGGGCTTACGAGTCATATGTTATCTGTCACTGCATGCCTGTAGGGAAATTATTCAGTTATGAGGGCCATTTTTAGCCCAAAATATCCTCACATTTCTCTCTCACTTTCACAGCCATAAATTAAAGAATTAAAAAAACACATGCTTAATCTGACTATTTTTTCTATTTGCACCTTAGCCCCTGGCGAAACACATCATCAAACGCACATGCATCACAACACACATATGCAAACACACACAGTAAACATACACAAACACCCTGGCAGGCACGAGGGAACACATTGTGTGCAGCAGATATAGGCTTATTATTCACAGCAGACTGCTCTCGGCCCGATTAGAAGGTCATTTCCACTTCTGTCAAACTTTCATACCTTTTATAACAGTTTTGCCCTAAATCAATCAGTAACACAATATAATGTATTAACTTTAATTTCCAGGTAAATGGCGTAAGTTTTTTTTTTTTCTTCCTCTAATCATGACAAATTGCAAGATCCACATTCATACCATAATGTCTCAGTTCCAAAGCTGCCTTAAAATAGCCAACATTTTAAGTCATCAAATTGATTATGCTGCCTTTTAAGATTTTAAGCTTTTTAAGGCCAAATTCTCAGGCACCATCAAATTTCTCCTTAATGCATAAGACATTCCCAGAATGCACTGCGATGCAGAAAAAATTCCATCTAAGATGTATAATTCACTCAATGGCAATAACTGTTCAAAATCAAGTTAAAATTTGATTATTTTACCCAATATGCAAGTAAAATTGTATGCAAATTACGGTTCAAATCCGTCACTTCTGAGGTTCTGTTTCAGGAAGGATGCTGTCTTAGAAGGCAGTAGACAGAAAGGCATCTCACTAACAGAGCCAGTACTCTGTGGTGACACATAACAGCTATATGCTTTTTTATGGTTTAATCTGTAGAGTCCTTAAAAAGCCTCTTGCTGAATAATTCACTGATCTTCAATGGGTAGCAGCATCCGCAATCCTTTCACAGATCTCCACCACATCCTCTACACTGTGCACATGTGGCTCAACATGCACCAGCAAACACACACACACACTCCAATTATTGGGCTATGATCGGGAATAGCATACTAACATACTACTCTAGAGTATAGTTTGTTTACTAGGGCTGGATGTTGACACATATTTTACAAATAAATTCTGATTCAAAAGCTCTTGCTTCAATTTGATTTGATATCGATTCGTTTGGACTCAATTACATATCGAAATATAAAGCACACAGGAAACCCTGTCAGTTGGTACATAACTACTGTATAATATTAAGGGTTGAAATGACCAAAAGTCCATTCACATCTAAGATTCATTCACATCTAAAATATCACTATGACAGACCTACAGAACGAGTACTGTAGCTGTCCTAAGCAACATGCTTTCTCTTTATGTCTTCTCAAAATTAAGTAGCTTTTTAACTGTGTATTGTGAATGCTAGACAGAGAGAGAATAAATTCACAAGCCAGGAGGAGAGAGAATTGAGAACTTGGAGGTGGAGGGAGAAGGAAAGGTTGTTTTGGTCTCCCTGTAGACCACCCTGTTTTACAGTGGCAAAGCAAGCAGCAGACGATAAGCAGTGTGTTCCAGCAGTGAGCAGACTACTGATGAACCTCAGGGAACCACAACAGCAACAGAGATTGTGTGTGTAGCCTACATGTTTGCAGCACTCATGGAAGGGAGTACCAAATTGATGTCTTTGGCTTTTTCAAGGAAGTATCATTTTAAAGGGATACTTCACCGATTAGCATTAAGCTTTGTATCAGTAGAAACCCGGTAGTATTTTTGAATGACCGTGCTTCCCTCCCTCATGTCCCCCTGAGACGAGAGATTTCTGTATTGTGTGTCTGGAAAAAAACCTCAGATGACCTAAAAATCGTCATTTTGCGTCATCGGATGCTTTTTTGGCCAGAGGCGAGAGACTACAGCCAATAGTAGGAGCTCGTTCTGCATGTTTTCAACCCGCCCATTGGGGGTGGGATCTCACGATAAAATGGCGTCTTTTCAGTTTTGAGTCAACTAGTAGCCTAGTTGTATCATTTCTTCCGATACTGCCCTCTGTAACCGGTAGGCATGGCTTGGGAGTGGCCTCGTAGGGCAGCGAAGCAAGTGCATTCTGGGAGTTGTTGTCTTTCATCCACATGAGCCAAAAATACAATTTTTCTGGCTTTTCTCAGTCTAGAAGGCACCAACTTCTAAAATAATTTCACATTTCTACTACATAAAATGACCCAATTTAAATACACATTCATCTTTCCAGTGGTGAAATATCCCCAATGTTGCTTGAAATGGCTTCATTCAGTCCCAATGTTATCTATATACACACAACAACAACAAAATTAATTAGCATGTATGTCTTTGCATGTAAAAATCTATACATGCCCCATCAACAAATAGTTATCTCGCTTTTTACTGTAAGTATAAAACAAACAGAATTTTGTTTTTAAGAAAAAAATCCATCCATCCATCCATCCATCCATCAACCTGAATAAGCCCTCAAATCATGTGGCTTATCAACAAGTAGCATTTAAAAGCAGAACAAATTCAACCATTTAAATCAGGCAGATGATATATTTGTAGAGGTTTGAACCTTTTCTTAGCCATCATTATATGTGCTGTCATTTCTCATTCTCGTCCCTGCAAATGTCATGTGAGTCAAACATTTGTTTACAATCCAAGACGCCAGGACATAACCATTTGCTGAGCAGACAATTGCATCATGAAGTCCATTCATAGACAGACTGGCTCCCTTAAACAAGCAACGTTTAACATGCATTTAAACAGAATGTGTGGTCACAGGTGTGTGTTTATCTGTATTTAACAAATGCTTCCAACACAGCTTATCTAGTCAGAATTGAGTCAGAACAATACGTTTAATGATGTCTTCTTATGCAAATTGCACAAGTAAATTTAACCACCCCCATAATGCATTATATGCATAAGACATCAAAATAGGTGTGAACCATGTGTTTTAATGTAGCATTAAAGCATTATAATGTACAGTAAGCATGGTTACAATTATTTACAGTATTATTCAAAAGTTTGAGGTATAGGTCGTTTTAATGTTTTTGAAAGAAGTCTCTTCTGCTCTTCAAGGCTGCATTTATTTAATCAGTATATTTGATGAATATATTTAAAGTTGTAATTTATTTATGTGTTGGCAAAGCTGAATTTTCAGCATCATTACTCCAGTCTTCAGTGTCACATCATGATCCTTCAGATTTGGTGCTCATCAATGTTGTGAACTGCCTAATATTTTTGTGGATCCATTTTTTGAGGGGATATTTTGATGAATAGAAAGTTCTAAAGAGCAGTGTGTATTTGATTTGTTTGTTTTTTTTGAAAACCATTAAAACCCACACCAACTGAATACCACTGAATCTCAAGACACGCCTAGGAAAGTAAAACCACAAATGGCATCTTCTTAATACCTCTAATTGTTTCTCCTGGAGAGCAATTAGATGAAATGGAAAGGTACATTTTCAAGAAGAGAAGTTTCCAATGTCTGTAAAGAAATTTGAGCTTCAACATTTCTCATCAAATTTCCTAAAATGCATTTTCTGAGCAAGGCAGTCAACATTAAAGGATAACTGTCGCCAAAATGCAACCTAGGGTCTTTTTGTTAATCTACCCGAGGCAAACTTTCGTTTAAAAGCATTGTTAGAATGGAAATTGCCTTTTGAATGGGAGTGCTAGTTTTAGTAAACTCTGTGTACACAAACAATGTTCTCAATGCTCGAGTTCATGTGTAGAGCCCCTGGTGATACTTCGAGCACAGTTTAATGTTGTGTCGAGCCTTCTTAGTGTTTTAAAAATAGCGATTTTTGATGCTATCATAGAAGTGCCCCATGCACTCCCATTCAAAAGAAAATTTGACCAAAAACGAAAATACGGTCAAACTTAAAAGTGGCGTTTCCATTCTAATTATGCTTTTAAACGAAAGTTTGCCTCGGGTAGATTAACAAAAAGACCCTAGGTTGCATAATTGGTGACAGTTATCCTTTAATTTTATAGCTCTGTACACTTACTCAAGTTTCTACAGCTATAAGCAACCTCTAACAATTACATTATTATCTCAGCATTCGTTGCAAAAGAACCTTTTGGAGTGTAAGACTGATGCCAGACTGTCTAGACTCAGAAAGTGCTACTCACTGAGAAAACAAAGGACTTTTCTGGAAATTAACATTTGACCTCTACTCTCAAAATTAGTATCCGAACCAGAGACGCAATCACCTCAGTATTGTCTTAATTTACATTTCTTTCCCATCACCCCCTCTTCCCTCATCTCTTCTCTCCACATGCCGAGATCATCTGAAATTCACCCAAAAATCTATGAGGTTTAATGTGAAAAAATATCATACAACGCTATACATGTTTGGTATCATTTGAAATGTCTCAGTGCGACTTGTACGATGGTCTCATTCCCACAGAAGTAAACCAAAAGTAAACCAAAAGTTTTAAGAGTTTAGAGATAGACATAAAGATTTTTATACTGTACAAACTATTTTATACCCCAACTCTAACCCTACCCCTAAACCTACCCATCTGCATTTTTACATCTTCAAAAAACATAATTTAATATGATTACAGTTTTTTGATTACACTTTTACACACTAAAAGTGGAACATGAGGCCCACTCAGTGAAACCATTCACTCATGTACCGAATCTTCAGACCAAGTCTGCAAACACATAAGCTTTACACTCAGTTTGAAATTGAAAAACAAACTTTTTGCAAAACTCTAAACACAGTTCTCTACATGCCACTCATATACTGATGACCTAACCCAATGATCATGTGTGAAAACGTTTCGGTTACTCACGTAACCTCTGTTCTCTCTAGAAGAGGGAACGAGTATTGCGTAGTTGCTACGCTACGGGAAAGCCTTTCTTTCTCGAGATACTGAAGCCAAAAATTATCCTTAATTTTTATAATCTTGTCAACGCAGTGCGGCAGCCTGCAGACCTAGGGCGAGCTACTAGCGTGCCCATTGGCTGCCCTGCGGCAACTGCAGCAGCCTACCGCTGAGCCCTTGGCGTGACGTCACGACCAATGAGCGCGCTTGGCGCGCTTACTGCGTCACAGCCCGCGAAAAGGGGGGTGTGGCTTAGCGTATATAAACAGGGCTCGGAGGCTGCTTCTCTGGTTTCTGTCGCATGAAGCGAAATGAGCTCGTGGCGCGAGCACGGCGGGCTACGCAATACTCGTTCCCTCTTCTAGAGAGAACAGAGGTTACGTGAGTAACCGAAACGTTCTCTTACGAGAGGTTCTCTCGTATTGCGTAGTTGCTACGCTACGGGAACGCCCTTGTCAACGCCGTGCGCGCCCAGCATCCACTGAATGAGTCCCAGGGAGAGCCCGGGGAACGTGATAGCGGAGAGCCGGGCGGCCTAAAGAGGGCTAGCGCCGTACATAAGCACACACTAGGGGGTTTGGAGCGGCACGGCCGGTCCGAACTGACAATTCCCTGCATAGTGCAGCTCAACCAGTAGAGCTAAATCACACACCGTAGCCCGCGCACAGATAGTGGGCCGGCATACGCGAGACTTAGACTGATAACACTTTCGCCTGCAAGGCGGGAACATCCAGGTTGTAAAACCTAACAAATGTAGAGGGGGAGGCCCAGCCTGCCGCTGCACAAATGTCATGAATGGGAATCCCGCTGGACCACGCCCACGACGAGGCCATGCCTCTGGTGGAGTGAGCTCGAATGCCCAATGGGCACTGCAGGTCTTTAGACGCATAAGCCACAGCAATAGCGTCCACTATCCATCTGGACAGGCTGTGTTTCGAGGCGGCGAGACCCTTGGTGCGCCCACCAAACGAAACAAAGAGCTGATCCGAGCGCCTGAAAGCGGCGGACCGTGAAATGTAGTTCCTCAACGCCCTGACCGGGCAGAGGAGATTACCATCGGCCTCGCTGCCATGCGTTGGCAGGGCTGAGAGGGAAATGACCTGTGCTCTGAAGGGAGTGCCCAAAATTTTGGGAACGTACCCATGCCTCGGTCTGAGAATGACTTTGGAGTCATTAGGTCCGAACTCGAGGCACGCGGCGTTAATAGATAACGCGTGAAGGTCTCCCACTCGTTTGACTGAAGACAGTGCTATCAGAAAAACGGTTTTGAGCGTGAGGTATTTCATATCCACAGTTTCCAAGGGTTCGAAGGGATGCGCTCTCAGGGCCTCCAAGACCAGAGAAAGATCCCACATAGGAACCGCGGGGGGTCGCGGGGGGTTCATCCTCCTGGCTCCCCTAAGGAAGCGGATGACGAACTCGTTCCTTCCTAATGCGCGGCCCCGCTCTGAAACAGAGAGCGCTGAAATGGCCGCAACATAGACTTTGAGCGTGGAGGGGGACCTGCCCGCGTCCAGTAGCTCTTGAAGGAAACACAGAATTCGCGATACCCCACATGTCTGTGGATTGAGCCCCTTAGCAGTGCACCATCTGTTAAACACTGACCATTTCGACATGTAGAGCCGCCTCGTAGAGGGGGCTCTAGATTGTATGATCGTGTTCATGACCCGGTCTGGCAGATCAGCGTGTAATCGTTGAGGCTCCACGCATGCAGAGACCAGCGCTCTGGATGGGGATGCCATATCGAGCCGCGGGCTTGAGAGAGAAGGTCTCTCTTCACCGGTATCGGCCAGGGGGCTGAGTCTGCCAGCTGTATTAGATCCGGGAACCAAGCTTGGTTCTCCCAGCATGGGGCTATGAGGAGCACTGAGTGGCGCGCTTCCCTGATTCTCTCGATGACCTGAGGCAGCAGAGAGACCGGGGGAAAAGCGTACAACGGGCCGCTGGGCCAGGTCTGGGCCAGCGCGTCCTCGTTCTTCGAGAAGAACTCTGGGCAATGAGCGTTGTCTTTTGACGCAAAAAGGTCGACTTTCGCTTTGCCGAAACGGCGCCACAGTAACTGGACTGTTTGGGGGTGTAGAGACCACTCCCCAGGGGGAACGTTGTCCCTGGACAGTCTGTCGGGACCCTCGTTCAGGTGGCCAGGCACATGCGCGGCTCTCAGCGAGCGCAGAGAGTGCTGAGCCCACACGAGGAGGCGTTCCGCCAGGGTGCAGAGCGTCTTTGATCTGACACCGCCCTGGCGATTCACATAGGCCACTACCGATGTATTGTCCGTGCGGACTAGAACATGGTGACCGTGGAGGAATGGGAGGAAGTGTTTGAGCGCTTTCTCGACCGCGAGCATCTCTAGACAGTTTATGTGTAGGAGATTCTCCTGGTCTGACCAGCGGCCATAGACCGGTCTGCCTTCGAAGAGCGCTCCCCAACCTAGGTTGGAAGCGTCTGTCGAGACAACTTTCCGGTGTGAAATCACTCCCATAGTCACTCCCGTGAGATACCATTCGGCTGCCAGCCAGGGCTGCAGGGCTGAAATGCAGCCCTGATTCACTCTGACTCGCAAGCCGCCGGCCGCCCAGGCTCGGTGGGGCACGCGCGCTTTCAGCCAGCGTTGAAGCGGGCGCATGCGCAGTAAGCCCAGCTGGAGCGCTGCTGCAGCTGAGGCCATATGCCCCAAGATACGCTGGAATGTCCTCAGCGGAACCCGGCTGCCTATTTGGAGGGATGCGGCGAGGAGGCGGATGCGGCGCGCGCGCTGCTCCGACAGTCTGGCCGTCATAGCCACCGAGTCCAGTTCTATTCCAAGAAAGGAAATTGACTGACGGGGCGATAGCGAGCTCTTGGTCCAGTTGACCGAGAGACCCAGCTCCTCCAAATGGCTGAGAAGCGCTGTTCTGTGAGACACAAGTTCCGTCTCTGACTGCGCTAGAATAAGCCAATCGTCCAGATAATTCAGTATTCGCATTCCCTGTTTTCTCAGGGGAGCGAGGGCCGTGTCCATGCATTTCGTAAATGTACGGGGTGCCAAAGACAGGCCGAAGGGCAGGACTGTGTACTGATATACTCGACCGTTGAAGGCGAATCTCAAGAATGGCCTGTGACGGGGAGTTATCTGGATCTGAAAGTATGCGTCTTTTAGATCGAGAGAGATAAACCAGTCTCCTGGGCGAATCTGCGCGAGGATTTTTCTGGTTGTGATCATTTTGAACGGCCGTCTCATGAGGGCTTTGTTCAGATGTCTCAGATCTAAAATAGGTCTTAACGCTCCGTCCTTCTTGGGTACGAGGAAGTAGCGGCTGTAAAAGCCCGACTCGCTCAGAGAAGGATGAACCTGTTCTATAGCCCCTTTGCGCAGCAGCTTCGCTATTTCTGCTTGAAGCAGGTGCGCAGCTTCTGAACTCACTCTCGTCTCCGTCTGTGCTGTAAAGCGCGGAGGGCGACGAGCGAATTGAAGCGAATAGCCGTGTTTTATAGTATTCAGCACCCATTCTGACGCGCCCTGAATCGCTTCCCATGCTTTCGCATGCATAGCTAGGGGTCGAATGGTCTCTGGGTTCAGATCGCCGCGCTGCGCGGGATGGGGAACCTGTATCAGAGAGGATGGAGCGGCGTGCGCGCCGCTGGTGCTCGAACACGGGGGCTGGTAAACAGTATTGGCCGACTGAACAGCATTCAGTAGCTCGGTCCCATCGGATGGAGCGTGATTTGCTGTCAAACATCCCAGGCGCGAGAGTGGCGTGGGGATTATAATGTCTAAAAGTGAGTGCGCGTGCTCGTGAGCGGGCGCAGAGTTTACACTTATGACATGGCCAGTGTTTGGGAGCTTTAGAGGGTCTGTGACCCAAGGTAACTGACTGGCAGAGCGAACAGCAGGTAGGTGTGAGCACAAGGCTGTGGGCACATTTTCTACACTTAATACTCGAGCGGCTTGCGTCCGCTTCATGAGAGAGCGCTCTGTGCGCGTTACCATGGGGACCCTGTTTGTGTGAAGCAGTGAGCACATGGGAGTGGGCACATTTTCTACACTTATAATACTCTCGGCCTGAGCCGTTGTTGCCCGGGGTAACCGAGTGACAGAGCGAGTTACGGGTAGATGTGAGCACAGAGTTGTGGGCACATTTACTACACTTAGTACTCGAGCGGTGTGTGACCGCTTTATGAGAGAGCGCTCTGAGCGCGTTACCATGGGGACCGTGTTTGTGTGAAGCAGTGAGCACGTGGGAGTGGGCACATTTTCTGCACTTACAACACCTTCGGCCGGAGCCGGAAAACCCGAATTTACACTCTTTCTGAGATTTATTTGGGCCGCCGTAAAAACGGCGTTTGTGTGCAGGCGAGCGAGTGGTATTACTGGCTCGTTGGCTGCGGTGTAAGCTGCTGCAGTAGCCTGTACTGAGGGGACTGACAGAGCTGGGCGTTTTGATGGCGGTCCGGCCGCAGCGGGACTCAGCCATCTTTTCCTCCCTGCGGGTGCTAGGAGGACTTCGCGGGCTCAGACTTCAGCGTTATCTTGGGACGCGGACCCCGGGGGGGCGGCGGTCTGTGACGGCTGGTTGAGCGCGACCTAGGGCGGCCGCCCTGGCGTCGCTGCGAAGCAGTTGGTGGCCGAGACGAGCGCTGTGTGGAGCTGCGCGCAGGAGGCTGAGCTTGAGAGCGGCCTGCGGCTGGGCTCGAGCGGCGGGGCAGGAAGAGATTCATAGCCTGCGACGCCTTCTGTACTTCAGAGAAGCGGTCCACAATCCCGCTGACCGCAGGGTCGAAGAGGCCAGTGGGCGAGAGCGGGGCGTTGAGGAAAACAGCGCGTTCTGACTCACTCATATCCGCCAGCGTCAACCATAAGTGTCTGTCGATGACGGTGAGCGCGGCCATGGATCTGCCGATGGCTTGTGCAGCGGTTTTGGTAGCGCGGAGCGAAAGGTCCGTCGCGCTGCGCAGATCTGTTAAGGCTGTGTGATCCGAGCCCTTCTCGTCCAATTCACGGAGGAGGTCGGCTTGCAGGATCTGGAGAACAGCCATCGAGTGCAGGGCGGAAGCAGCTTGGCCGGAGGCGGCGAATGCGCGGCCGGCGAGAGCTGATGTGGTCCTGCAGGCTTTGGACGGCAGGGCAGACTTTGAGCGCCATCTAGCAGACGGCGGGCAAAGGTGCGTTGCCACCGCTTCCTCAACGGAAGGGATGCCGGTATATCCTTTCTCGGCGGCCCCGTCCACCTGGGAGAGGGCCGAGGAGACAGATGAGCGGAGTCTAGCGGAGAAGGGCGCGTTCCACGACTTCGATAGCTCCGCATGGAGCTCGGGCAGGAAGGGTGCTGACCTAGAGGCTGGCGCTTGGCGGCGGCTAGGCAGAAAACACCCGTCGAGTCGGTTCGGCGCGGGCTCCTTGGGTGGGGACCAGTCCAATCCCAGTCGGTCGACCGCTTTGGTGAGGAGGCGGATAAGCTCCGCGTCAACACTGGAGCGGGACCTGCCAGACTCTGGAGTCGAGGAGGCGGAGCGGTGAGAGCCCGACCATTCCTCGCTGTCCGAAGCAAGCAGAGAGCAGCTGTCAGCGGCGTCATCTGCTTCATCCCCAAAGGCGACGGCAGTGCAGGCAGTGGCCGGCCGCTGCGCGTCGGTGAAGGGCGGGGGAGAAGGAGAGAGCGAGGCTCGCGGGAGGGGCTCCGGCGAGCGCTCAGCTATAACCACCGGCTCGGGAGGCCTTTGAGAGCGGCGTTTCTTCTTTCGCGGCCCTGAAGAGGCAGCCGGGGAAGGTGGAGGATCATCAAACATGGCGAGTCGAGCCCGCAGGGTCGACATCGGCAAGTCCTCACACTGTTCGCAGCCGCCCGTGGAGAGGGCGCGGGCTGCGTGGTCGAGGCCCAGGCAGAGAGCGCAGACCACGTGGCGGTCTCCGTCGCTGAGCGAGGCTCTGCACGAGCCACAGGATGAGCGAGGCATTTGCAACAACGCCTCGCGCTCTTTTAGATGCAAAGTGTGTCGCGGGGCGAACACACACACACATACAACACAGAGCAGTAAAGGATATATTCGCCGGATAGCGAAGCAGGCAGGGAAGGCTGAAGGCGGCGAAGGCGGCCGGCGTCCTCAGGCTGAGATCCTCGGCGTGCTGGTCGCTTGATTCAACGGCGGCTTCCTCAGAGAGCAGCGATGCGAAGAGCTTCGCTGAAAAGACAGAAATCAGAGAAGCAGCCTCCGAGCCCTGTTTATATACGCTAAGCCACACCCCCCTTTTCGTGGGCTGTGACGCAGTAAGCGCGCCAAGCGCGCTCATTGGTCGTGACGTCACGCCAAGGGCTCAGCGGTAGGCTGCTGCAGTTGCCGCAGGGCAGCCAATGGGCACGCTAGTAGCTCGCCCTAGGTCTGCAGGCTGCCGCACTGCGTTGACAAGATTATAAAAATTAAGGATAATTTTTGGCTTCAGTATCTCGAGAAAGAAAGGCTTTCCCGTAGCGTAGCAACTACGCAATACGAGAGAACCTCTCGTAAGAGAACACTTATACATAAATTATACATAAATTGATCACATAGAAATCAAAACTCAGTTTTGAGAAAGACATTTTTACCCCCTTGAATTTCTGTTTATAGTGTAAATATACATGCATATATATATATATTTTTTTTTTTTTTTTTTTTATGTACATACAAGCTACAATATAGATTGTTTCACAGCAGCTTCACAATAGTAACAAATTCAAAATTGCCTGAGAGGCTGCTTGGCAAACAAGCCAATAGTGTCAATATTCAGCTCAAGTCACTTCAGTGTTGATTCAGTTCAGTTTAATAACTGTGACATTCATCAATTGTGCATACATACTCTATATACAGTGTGTTCATGCACGTGTGACACTCCTGTACATTCCACTGCACACTGAACAAGCAAAAGACACAACATTTTTCACATCCGTGTGTAGTTTGGTGTGCATGTGGCTAATCATTTTATGTGTGAGTTACTATGCAAAAACACAATTTTTGGAAGAGTTAAAATAGTTTTGAATGATGTGTTTGCTTTTGCAAGAGATGTCTGATGTTTTGCATGTTGTGTGCGTGTTTTGTGGTTTTGTGTGTAGAGTTTCAAGAAATTAAACCATAGTTTCAGACATTGTGTGTAAGCAATTTGAAAAAACTGTAATATGCTGTTTTCCTCATGCATGGGGACAAAAAAATGTCCCCACAACATAAGGAATACTGAACCACACACACAGAGAGTTTGATTATACAATTAGTTATTATAATAACTAATTGTATAATCATAAAAATGAACAATTACTCAGTGATGTTACCTGAATTCATTACTGCCTGAATTTGTGTATGTGTATGTGTATGTGTATGTGTGTGTGTGTGTGTGTGTGTGTGTGTGTGTGTGTGTGTGTGCGGTCCAGCTAAACCCTATGTTATCGAGACAAAGAATTACATTAATGACATTATAAATCAAACTAAATGATAATTTATTGAAAATGTAAAAGTGCAGAGTTTTCTGTGAGGGTTGTGTTTAGGGGTAAGGTTAGTTAGGGGATAGAACATACCGTTTGTACAGTATAAAAATCATTATGTCTATGTGCGCGTGTGTGTATGTGTGTGTGTGTGGACAAGCATTCGTGTCTTGTACTTTCACAGTCTGTGTTTCGTATACCTTGCCAGTCTGTCTGAGAATAGATGTGTCTCACCATCTGTTCCTTGACAAGGGTGAGTGTGTGCATCTGTCTTTCAGTATATATGTGTGTGTGAATTGATCAGCGCTCCGGTCCACTGTACCAGCTTGTCATAGGAGCGGCTGACATAACCAAAATATCATGGTATGAATCTTATATCCTGACAAAGACATATATATTAAAATAGTTTTTTTTTCTGTAAATTCAACGAAATTGTTTAATAACCACATGGAAATACTTTTTTCGCGATAAATAATTAAAATTTTGTTTTCAGCATAGAAAGCAAGATTTTATTTTTATTCAGCAAGGATACATTAAATTGATCAAAAGTGACAGTAAATACTTTTACATTTTTACAAAAGACTATCATCTCTTTCAAATGCTGTTCTTTTGAACTTTCCAATCCTTAAAGAATCCTGAATAAAATCACGGTTTCCATAAAACATTATGCAGCACAACTGTTTTCAACATTGATCATAATACGATGCAGCAAATCAGCTCATTAGAATGACATCTAATGGTGTTATAAATGCAAGACCTTTTGCTTTATTTTAAATGAGTATGTTTTGTTAAATGAGTGTTTTGATATGCTCCTTGTGTCAAGGCCATGTGTCACTTATTGCTATCTGTGTGAAATGAACAAAGTGCCCATAATTGCAAGGCACCCAAACTGTGCTACTGACCTCTACTCGGACACTTTCTTCTTTTCTCTCTTGCTCTCACTCCTCCTGCCTGGTTTTCAGATAAGCGTTCGCTTGACCGGGTTAATTTCCATTCAAAGGATTTACACATACTTTGAAGCCCATAGCTTGGAATCCTCACAGACCTTACCAACATCAGAATGGATTACGTTTAAAGGAATCATTTCCCCAAAAATGAAATTTCTGTCTTCATTCAATCCAGAAAAATTGTCCAGATTAGCCAAATCTTAAACTGCTCTTCTTTTCTATTTATCAAAGAATCCTGAAAAAAAATGTATCATGGTTTTCACAAAATCATTAAGCAGCACAACTGTTTTCAACATTGATAATAAGAAATATTTCTTCAGCAGCCAATCAGCATATTAGAAAGATTTCTGAAGGATCATGTGACACTGAAGACTGGAGTAATGATGCTGAAAAAAACAGCTTTGCATCACAGAAATAAATTATATTTTTAATGATGTGATAACAGTAAATTGTATGTATATATATGTATGTATATTCAAAAAACATTAAAAAAAAAATTTGTACACACCCCAAACTTTTCAACAGTAGAGTATGAGACACAAGAGAACCAATAATACTTAGGAGTGTAAGAGCTTTGATGGCTAAGGGAGAGCACAAGATTTTCATTCAGTTCCTTACAAAAAGAGAACTTGAAACATTATGGAAAAAGAGTATGCAAAAAGAGCAGCAAAGGAAAGTCAGTAATATGAGTTTTGAACAACAAAATTTGAATTGTTTTGGACGAACAATTCCTTTAAAGTCCCCCTGTGATGTATTTCCAAGTTAAAATTGAAAATTGAAATTGCACTCCTCCTCTCCAACCCTCGCTCATAGCAGTATGACGGTTGGAGAGGAGTGTTTATGGATACTCTACCCAAGCCGTCAAACTGACGTCATCGGAGAAGGAACGCCATTCCAGAGCGGAAGCAAATTTTCTGATTTTGATTAAAGATTACCACGACAAACAACGTTTTTTTCTGTGTATTAACTTGCATGGATTAATTGTTCACCACAAGACTAATGAGCGCTAACAAAGTAAATAGAGTCAATTTTGATTTCGTGACGACTTTTGATTCAGGGTTGATTCCCATGAAAAGTATAAACAGCGTGATCTAAACATTGTATCCCAACCAGAATCACACAGCAACACTGGCTCAGCCAATGGCAATGCTTTAGATGCGGAGCTAACAGTTTGTCAGATCAATGAGGAATGAGGGGGTTGTGTTGATTCTGTCATTCTGACAGATGTTCATTCATTCTTGAATTTCATCAAATATTTACTGCGTTACTGATATGACAAATGACCTCAAAAACAGACAGATATTACAGTATGCAGAATTATGACACTGAATTCACTGGGTGACAGTACATCCTTATTTCTCTCCAAAACAAATGCTTGATTCAGCCACAAATTCAGTGGTTCTCCCTCTCTCACATGGTGCCTCCAAACACCATCAATCCCCTTTTTCAGAGTCCCACTTGCTCTATTTCCTTCGTTCCCTCCAAAATTCTTTCCCTCTTGACATGAAGACAAAACGCCACTCATATGGCTTGAAGCTTTGAAGAATAATTTGCTCTTTTCCAATTCCATTCATCACTATTTTTGTTTTTCTCCAATATCCCCGTCTGATATCTCCCTTTTTTTGACCTCGTTTCAACCAACATGGTTTCCAAAGACTGCAGCATTCGACTAGTATTTCAATTAGTGATGAGTCGTTCATGAACGATGAGCGTCTGTCACGTGACAAATGAACGAAAGACTCGGAAGGTAAAGTAATTATTCATGTTCCCTGTAAATTATTTTTGACTGCATTATAATGATTTCTTAATTCAGAATATGATCAAGATTGCGTAGGTGGAAGCGTTCGGGGAATTTGCCTGTTAAAACTATAAAATTTAAAGCCCCTTAATTGAACTAAATGACTCGAAAAAAGATTTGTTCATTTTGATGAACGAGATCGAACAAGAGAGTCAGTAAAATGATCCAAACTTCCCATCACTGATTTCAATCAGTCTTCTCAAGATTTAGCAATTATAAGGCAGATATTGCAATAGCAAAAGCTGTTTGATTAATTTCTGTGAATGAATTAATTCAGAAACTCTGATTCAATGATTCATTTATGTCACCTCTCAAACATGTTGACAGTTCAAGTCTCAGTGTGGCATTTTTCATTTCTATAAATGTTATCGTCAAAGCAAATACAGTCAACATTTGAAGTGGATCAAAAAAGTTGGGTATTGTTAAAAACTCACGTATAACTTTGATGAAAGGTTTTTATGCACTTCAAATGTTGACTACTGTATATTCATTTAAGATCCATTAAGCCTAATTAATAATGACATTTGCCAAGCCAAGCATCATTATTATCATTGCTGCTTGGGAATTTGTACAAATCCTTAAAATTATTAACCAAAACTTTGGCACATAACTCATCCAGCACCGTTTGTCCAATGGAAATTAACATGTAAAATCAACTTGTGAAAAAAAAACCCTGTGCAACCACCCTTGTGACCACAAACAAACACCCCTCACATTTGCTTCAGGATACGACCCTGTCCACCAATATGAATATTCTCATGTCTCCTTTTCCGTAATGCCTTTCTGTATACTATCATTATACATCCATGCTTTCTCTGACATAGTGATGGTGATCTTTATTTTCACCATGAAATAAACTTTATAGACAAAAGGAAGGCGACAGACATGCTTGCTTAGAAGATAAAGAGCTCAACAAAGAGGAGGGAAACTGGGCAGTGCCAAGTCTGCCGACGTACGGAAACGCATCCCAGACTCTCAGTGTGACTGAACTGATCTAGAGACGGTTATGTAATAGGAAACACACACACACACACACACACACACACACACAGATGTACGCACTCAGCCTGAGATCTCTCTCTTTCTCATCCTCTTCATCCTTGGATCCAGAGGCCCAGCTCTTGGATAATGAATGAGAGGAATGTAGTGAACTGCATTTGACCGCTGTGTCCTTCAGAGAACATCATATTAAATGGATTTGTAAGGGAAGGAGGTAACCAATGTCAAAGTTTACGCTAAAAATGTTTATACCCTGAAAAGGTCCATTCACCAAAAAAATAACTGGACAGGAATCAGACTTTCCTTCTTTGGTTCCAATTCTGATTGCACTTTTTGGATTTTAAGGAAGCAACTATACACAATTCCAGGGATTTCCAAACTGAATTTTGTCAGCCAAACCTCTTGACCTGAAATATTTACTTGAAGTTAATATTATTTCAATAACATAACACATTTATATGTTCACGGTTAATGTCAGTTAATGGTCACAGTATGACATGCATGCACAATGTTGTTATTATTGACTAAAACTAAAACTATTAAGAAGAATTATTGATCGAAGCACACCTGAAATAAAATATAAATATTTAGATGGAAAATTTTGAAGTGTTGCCTTGGCAACTAACTGAAATTAAATCATTTAAAGATGAAGTACTAAAATTACCAAAATCAAACTGAAATAAAAATAAATTAAAGCTAAATAGAAATAATTAAAAAGAATAATAACTAATAAAAATAAAGTCACATAACTGTCACATTCTAGCCCGATGAAGATGAACGCTACTATTTCATCCTTTGTGCCTATTAAAATCAGCAAACTCAGGAAATCCGCAAAGGTACAAACTCAACGAAACAGTGTGCATGCACAAACTATGCCAGACAGAACAGAAGGAGCTGAAGGGCTTATAACAAGATAACAAACTGAATACTATCTAATTAATGAGTAACCAAGGAGACTAATTAGTGGTGGGAAAATGAGAACAAAGAAACACTAGAGAACTAAGGGGCTGTTTACACGACACCGTTTTCAACTAAAAACTTCTATGCGCTTTGGCCGTTCATTTACACGACAATGCCATTTTGGGTGCCTGAAAACGCAAACTTTTGAAAACGGGTTTCAAAAGTACAAGTTTTTTAAAACGGTCTCCGTGTGAACAAAAAAGACGTGAATCTCTGAATGACGTCATGCACAAGCGTATTACGTGTTTAGTCTATGTTTCATCGAACATCTAATGGCCTGGCAGCAGAATACAGCGTTTTTAGTTGTATTCGCGGATCTGTGTGAATGGGGATCGTTTTGACAATGATGTCGTCTATATGCTGAAAACTCAAAGGAAAACCTTCTCCGTTTTAAGCAGGTTAAACAGGAACAGAAGACAGGGACAATGACATCAAACTGAACATAACTGAACATAACAAAATGGCTAAAACTTACATTAAAATGAAAATATTCAACTATATTAGTAAATTATTAAACACTGTAAACAAATAAATATTTATTTTTATGCTACTTAGTAGCATCGCTGGAGGGGGGTTGTAAGATGATGAAAAGCTACGAATTAAATCACAAAAAAAAAAATTGTTAAATTAATGAAATAGTAATTCAAAATCTCATGGGGTAATAAAAGTAAATATTTTGAGTCAAAGAAGTTTGGCTGACAAAAAGGTTTGGGAATCCCTAGTCTACAAGATCCACTTACGATGTTTTTGGGAAGCGCAGCCCTGGATTATATAAATCAGTGTATAGCTAAATCTCTCTGCTCAAAAGTTGGGATAAACAAAAATTTGCAATGCAGGGACATTGTGTTGACATTTTAGTTGTTAGTCAGAAAAGTAATTGGGCTGAATCTCACTTTTCTCACACGGCCACTACACCGCAAGTTGCATTAAAGGATAAAAATATATATTCAGACAGCTTTTCCTCACAGCACCTGACTAATCACTGTCTCCATCTCCACCTCCCTCTGTCTGTCTGGTTGTCCCTCACCACTCGTGCTTTCTTTCACGTCACTCTAATGTGTCAGTAAAGCTACTACTCAAGCTATTCATTTATCGTTTACTGTCTCTGAATGAAATATTAATAGGACCCTTGACAACAGGACTGGAAACAGCCATTAACACGCAATTACCCAGAGACATGATGTGTACAAACTACAAGGTCAACCTGCCTCTGTGTTTTCCTTCCAGTCTCTCGCGCTCATCTGTCGTCTTTGTCTTTCGGCATCTGAGCAAGACAGGCAGGTTTATCTCAACCACTGATGACTGCAACAACTGCACCTTAAACCACAGCGATGTCTGTAGATTTATAGGGGCGGTGAGGGCTGGAAGAAGGTTTAGTGATAAGAGCTTTATGATATGTTACTTTGGAGGTCTGTCAGTCACCTCGCAAAGGGGCTTTCAGTTATAGGAAGTAGCCAGTGCGGTCCCCCGAGAACTAAATTTTCTCCTAGGGCCATTTTCCTAGCATTCAAACTGCCAGCAGGAACTCTGAAGGGATGTAAACCGGCCGACATAATTTAAGCCCGCCGTTCAAGGATGGAGGACGCCGTGATCGGAGCTGTGTTTTTGTTGAGTGTCGTGGGTTTCGTGATAGTAGAGATGGAATGTAGACTTATAAGTTATGTGACTGAAAGAGAAAAAAGGAGGGCTAAAGAGATGAAATCTCAACAACTTGCAGTGCTACATATCATCGAGGCTGAGAAAAGAACAGAACGGCACAGACAATGGTGACAGGAAAATGCCGTTAACATTAGCTTTCTGTATGTTTATATCTTATTGCTGTTTTCATGTCCGTGGAGCAGTTTTTAAAAAACACCGGGTGCCAGTGTTTCATATGGCATGGGTTCAATCGACATACACTTTCCTCACTGGTAGTTCTTATTGTGCTCGGTTAGACCCTACTCTGAAGTAGGTACCCCCCCCATCCCCCCCCCCAAATAATTCCTATAACTGAAATCATTCCCAGTTCCTGCGGTGTGAGCACACCAAAAAGAGAGTACTTCCGCCAATAGTTATACGAGGTATAAAAACGTTCCTCCAGTGTGAATGCCCCTTAAAGGGATAGTTCGGCCAAAAATGATATTTAACCCATGATTTACTCACCCTCAAGCCGTTCGAGATGCATATGTCAATCATTTTTCAGACGAACACATTTTCAGTTATTTTAGAAAATGTCTTAGATCTTTCAGTGGTTATAATGTGAAGCTATGGGGTCCACCTCCTTCAAGTCCTAAAATGTGCATGCATCCTTCACAAAAGTAATCCATCCGGATCCAGGGGGATAAACGAAGGCCTTCTGAGGGTAATCCGTGCGGTTTTGTCGTAAAAATATACATATTTAAAACTTTATAAATGAAAATATCTTGCTTCCGGCAACGGTCGACGCGCGTTCACGGCAGATGGATGCCGGTGTATGATGTAGGACGTAGCGTGCACATTTTGGGACTTGAAGGAGGTGGACCCCATAACTTCACATTATAACCACTGAAAGATCTAAGACATTTTCTAAAATAACTGAAAATGTGTTCGTCTGAAAAAAGATTGACATATGCATCTCGAACGGCTTGAGGGTGAGTAAATCATGGGTTAAATATCATTTTTGGCCGAACTATCCCTTTAAGTGGAAAAAAAAATGGGACTCTACATCTACATAACACCAAGGGCCAGGGCCCAATTCGGCCCATTCCGCTTAAAAAACAAACAAAAACAGGTTAGTGTCATGTCTGTTTTTTCTTCTTCATGTATATCGGTTGATGGTATTCATGTCATGTGATTCACTGTTCCCCTCATGTGATGTAGTCATGTGTTTTCTGTCATGTGACACCTGTTTCCTGCTTGTTCATATTTTATGTCCTCATTAGTTCATTATCATGTTATTAAAATTAAAATAGCCCCACATCATCACATAGCCTTCACCATACCTAGAGATTGGCATGGTTTTATTTCAGTTAGCCTAATAGCTAGTTTGATTTGCATTGAGAGATGAGCTTATGGAAAGTACCCCATGCCAATCTCTAGGTATGGTGAAGGCTATGTGATGATGTGGGGCTATTTTAATTCCAAAGGCCAAGGGAACTTTATCAGGATGCATAGTATCCTAAAAAAAAAAAAAAAAAAAAAAAAAAAACTTAAAAATAAAAATCTGCCTGCCTCTATGGGAATTTAACATAGGGGTGTACAGACTTATGCACCCTGTATTTTAAGGAAGAACATTTATTTATTTACGATACATTATTCATTCACAAAGAAAATTGGTGTCCTTAAAGGTTGGATTTTTCCTAATTTTTTTAAATTAAGGCATTAAGTTCAATTTCCAAAAGATGATTTTTTATTCCTCTTTTTAGTCAACTTTAGCATGGGTGTCTAAACTTATGCATAGCACTGTAGTTTATAACATTTTAAATATGGATATTTTTCTTACAAAAACACAACACTTCGCTTCAAAGGGGCATTTATTAACCCACTGGAGTCGTATGGATTACTTTTATAATGGATGGATGCTCTTTTTGGAGCTTCAAAAACTCGGAAACTATTCAATGCCATTACTAAGCCGGGAAGAGCCAGGATATTATTTAATATAACTCTGATTGTGTTCGGCTGAAAGAAATAAGTCATATACACCGAGGATGGCTTGAGGTGGATTATTTTAATATTTGGGTGAACTATTCCTTTAAGCCCTCATGTTCGCCATGTTTCCTTGTTGTGTATTGTTAAATGTGACTCGCTGTCTGTTTCAAGGTTCATGTTCAAGTCTAATTAAGTTTATGTCAAGTTGAAGTCTGCTCAAGTTCATGTCATATCTTAGCTCTGTTTATTTTGTATTTGTTTAACTGCATCTGGGTTCACTTCAACTCACCTTCAGATAATATATTACATTGTGTGCTAGAAAAAACACCTGCGTCTCAAAAAGTGGCTGTCGGAGCGGGATAATGTACTAATCACATAGTTTTCAAAACTGAAGTAAAACAACTGGATGGCATAAAACTAGATTGCTCCAATTATAATACAAAGATCCAATTATAATCGACAAACTGTCTAGTGTCTACACTAGAAGCGGATGATGGGACGCCCTGTTCTTATTTCTGTTATGCTACACAGCCACTTTAATTTCCCCTTTGCATCTCAAATAAAATGCTTTAATTTACAAATAAAAATCAATCACTATGTTATGAAATAACTCCTGACTGTTGCTTCAAATGACATATGCTTCACAATGGCATTAATATGCTGAATTCAGTAGTTATTTTGGATCTTGTCAAAACAGAGTATAAGACTAATAAATAAAAGCCTTAATTTTGGCTCTTCCCTCTTTTTCTTTAAAAAGTAAAAAAAAAAAAAAAAATAGCCTAGGCTAGAGCCAATCCGTAAACATTAAAATACCCACCATTTCAATAGAATAGCCACGATGTGTAAGCAATATGAGTGTTAACATGAATTTAGTGTGTTTTAATCCATTTCACAACTTCATTGGTACCTAGAACCCTAAAACAACTGTACAAATGAAGAGAACAGCTTTACAGTTCAAATGCCACCCCCAAAAAAATGGACAATTAAAAGACAATAACCAGAAAATATGTTGAGCGATCTACACTATCAGATGAAAGCACACAACTTGAACTGAGCAGAAAAATGACACTGTATTCTTCTGTAGAGATGCCTTTGAAGTTGTTTCATAATTAATGAAGAACTTTGCAACATTGACAACATTACAACATTCCTGTTTTATTATGTGAAGCTGCTTTGAAATTGTTATTGTTATACTATTATAGTTTTTGTTAATAATTTGAACTAGATTTTTTTATATTTATCTTTTTCTCTTTTCATTTTAATTTTAATTTTAGTTAAAGTTTTGGTACTTTATGCGTTTTTGACTCTTTTTTTATATGTCTATATAGTTTTAGTCATTTTAGTTCTTTAACTTCAACTAAATGAAAATGAAAAATGCTGCCTTTTTATATTTAATTTCAATTAATGTTTATTTTAAGTGAATATTTTTATGGTTTTAGTTTTAGTTAACAATAATAACTCTTCTTTGAAACTATGTATTGTATAAAGTGCTATATAAATAAACGTGACCTTAAATCCTCCAAAAGATTTCCCCATTTACTTCCATTGTAAGTGCCCCATTGTCGCCTCTATTTTTGCTGCTTAATTTTTTTAATGAAAATTTGGAACAATTCAACATTATTTTTTGAGGTAAAGCTGTCGATTGCAAAAAAAAAAGTCAGTTAATCCATCTTTCAAATAAGCTGGAAACAGAAGCCGGGTCTAAGACGGGTCTGGTGATCAAAGAAGGGTTAACAGAGCTCTCACATTTGCAACTTTCATTAAACTCCTATATTCTCAAGAAATTGAAAAATTCAGAAATTCATACAGGATGCATCATGCTCTAAATGCAGGCGCGTCATCTGATCCCACACCGGCCATCAGTGATCATTGACGCGAGCTAAAAGCATTACAAACTCACAATGTCACTCCAATCTAAGGGGAAGCGATTGGCGAGCTTCCAAATGCACCTGTACATCCGTTGCATTTCTCCACTTTCTCCCTGCTCCATCCAGAGGTGTCCTTCGCCAACCCATCCAGCATCCGCTTTGCGGCCGCCAGTTGACCTTCTCACTGTGTTTGTCTTATCATACCGCTGCTACAACATCAGAACATACCAGGAATGTCAATGACATTAAGATCCAATCCAGGAAACGACCCCGCATACAGACACCGCAATATGTCAAAGCTCTTCTGCTATCAGCGTCTGAAACAACTGTTGTTATCGCCAACAAACTTCAAACAATGTGTACTTGGGTAGAGTGTACATGAAAAGGGTTCTAGAAAAAAGATACACAGCAGCATCACAGTTTCCGCGGTGAATTAGAGCGCATGGTCACGTCACGTGTGAGGACGTCTGAACGCAGAGACAGACGGGATGGCTTAAGGGGTGTGAAATTATCTGATGTGATTGAAATCTTGCCTCTGTCAAAGATTAACCCTTGTCAGTGTCTTATATACATTCTTATCATTCATCATGTAGCAGCACTGCAAAACCACCACAGGGCAGGTCTCTGTGCAAACCCCTGGGAATCCTTGAGCTGTCAGTTTGATCTTCAGCTGTCCTTAAAACCGTCATCATGGTCGTGAAATTGCCATCCAGCTCACCTAGTCAGCGTTTTCCATGGCAAATACCAGCATTTCTTATTTTTTAAATGTGTCTATTTTCTCTTTTAAGGCAAGACACTAGCCAAAAACTGGATTTTTTTTTATGCACTGGTCAATTTTGAGATTTTGGGCTATTTGTTTTGTTTTTTTAACCTATTAAGCCCTTTTACAAAGTCTTGATTTTGTTTGTTTTTTAGTCTAATAGAATAGGATTTCATGCTTAAATGTTCAAAAAAACATTATTTTCCACATATTTTACATTGTTGCAGCACCTCTATTCCCATTAGTCAGTAGTGGTCTGTTTAGTTCTGGTCTCTATGAAGCCCCTCCTTCTGAAAAACGCAGTCTGCTCTGATTGGTCAGATGGATCAGTGTGTTGTGATTGGCCAACCATTTTTCGAGCTTGTTTCGAGAGTTTCAACACACTACTAACGCAACTCAAACAGGCCTCGGCTCTTTTTTTGGGATATGCCTTGGGCGGGAATTATTTAAACGAGGGATATTATGACTTGTACGATTCTGTAAGAAAACTCAAGACTACAATGGAGGCGTTTCAGGGAGTTCAGAAACAGTGCTTACTAACATATAGAATAACTCCCTTTGGGATGACTTTGTGCTATGTAACTTTGCAGACATTTTTCATGCTCAAACAGCATAATTATATACTAAAGAAAGTTGAAAATGTAAAAAAGCATAATAAGGTCCTCTCAAGTGTTTTCATTTTATATAAAGGTTTTTAGAGGGGTTTGTTAATATATGATTTGCCTGATTTTAGAGAGGCTGCTCACTGCAGAGCCAATCGGTAAAGCTTGACATCATTTGGCTCTACAGTGAGCACCACTTGTGATTTTATATAACATCTTAATTCTTAAAACGTGGTGAATTTTAAAACATAACACTTCTCTGTTCACTTGCTTGGGCTAAGCGTTTCTTCAACTGGATATTCCCAAATCAGTGCTTACAAAATCTGCTTTTTGTCTAGTACAGCATGACATCTCTGGCAATACATTCAGCAGGAGATTCCCAGCTGAATTCACATTAGGACGAGCTAAAGCCGATTACATCCACAACGCTAATAAAACTTCTAATAAAATGAACATGCCTTACTAAAAAATACCACAGTAATGCTTATAGCTGTACTAACTACAGTTATTTTTTACTATGATAAAACTGTGGGAACATGGTATTATCCACTACTGTCATACCCCCCAAAAAATTGTATTAATTAATAAAAGAATGCAAGCTTCTTCTCATATTAAACTGGATTATATCCCTTAGACACAAACATTTTTTATTGTTAACATAAAACAAAAACATATTACCATAATTAATTTTTAAACATTAATTAAATTTCCATAATAATATATATATATTGGTTCTGAACAGTAGCTAAAGCCAGATAATTATAAATATTATTGGTATGTTTTTTTAAATTGGTTCTTCATTAGTTTGTTTGTTGTTTTGTTTTGCAAAAAATAAGTTGCAAAAGCAAAGTCATTGCAGACTCAGGTTGTATGTTCCTGATTAATGTCCCTTGCTCAAGAAACATAAGTTAAATGTCAAGACAAACGCACTGCTGAAATACAGCTGCCGCTGCTGTTACAGGCAAACAGGTTTGAATACAAAATACCTTCTGTTCTGCATGTAGCAGTCTGAAGATCACCTGACTCAATTATGCTAAGGACTGGTCACATCTCTTCTCTTCTCTTCTCTGGTGACGTGTTTACTTGCGTAAGGGCGGGACAACCTGTCACTCACATGAGATCAACCAATAGCAAACCAAAACCATCCAACCATCCAATTAATTCTCCACAAAATCATGTCCCGCCCTACATTTTTTCTTGTTTGAGAAGCTGTTCTTGGATATACATCACAATAGGAAAGAACAGACTGCAACTTCTGTTTCATGCCGACTTTAAGATTTGGGTAGGACAAAATGACAAAAACCATAAAATATGGACACGGGGTCATTGAAAGAAATATGTCAAAAGTATGATCCATTTACAAATCAGACATCACTATGCTCATTGCTCACATATTTAAACAATTAAAGGGATAGTTCACCCAAAAATGTAAAACTTTCATTCATCTTCGGAACACAAATGAAGATCTTTTTGATGAAATCTGAGAGCTTTCTGTCCCTCCATAGACAGCTACGCAACTATACTTTGACGCTTAAAAAAACTAATCCATATGAATTGAGCGGTTTAGTCCAAATATTCTTAAGAGACACTATCGCTTTATATGATGAACAGATTGAATTTAGGCTGTTATTCACATATAAACATTCATCAACTCGCACAGTTGTGGTAAACAGAAGCTCAAGCATGTTCGCTTGACGTGCGAGAACCAATGAGGTTCATTCCTGTGTTACGCAGCACGTTTGAGCTTCAGCAAGAACCAATGAGGTTCGTTCTCGTGTTACGCAGCATGTTTGAGCTTCAGCAAGAACCAATGAGGTTCATTCTCGTGTTACGCAGCACGTTTGAGCTTCAGCAAGAGTTTTGTTCTCGTGCATCAAGCTGGTTTGGTTGGGCTTCTGTTTATCTTCGCTGATCAATGTTTATATGTGAATAAAAGCCTAAATTTAATCTGCTCATTATATAAAGCGATTGTGTCTCTTCAGAAAATTTTGACTAAACCGCTCAATTCAAAACCGCTCAATCTCTTAATGAACTTTTTGAAGCGTCAAAGTGCAGTTACGTAGCTGTCTATGGCGGGACAGAAATCTCTCAGATTTCATCAGAAAGATCTTCATTTGTGTTCCGAAAATGAACGGAAGTCTTACAGGGTTGGAACGGCATGAAGGTGAGTAATTATCCCTTTAACTGAAAAGAATCGATTCAAAAGAGTGATTCATTCACAAATCAGCTCAATAGCTTTGATTCTATACAGCCTACAGAAAATGTGGGACACACATGATTTCTGAAATACTGTCAAGGCAAACACTTTGTAGGCGTCTATACAGTAACAGCTCTCATCAGACAAGAATTAAATCAATACAATTTTATGAAATTTGTGCCTCCAATTGGTTTGCCTATATGTCGCCAAATGGGTTACCCAGCAATGACCACAGATACCATATTGAGGGGAAAAAATAACTGAAATCTGAACTTGACCCAAAATAAAGTACAAATACAATTAATGTGTATGTGTTTGTTTTTTGCATGTTTACAGCGAGTGAGGGGTCCAGTGTCTGAGGGAAATATTACAAAAACTCTGGCATCATCTAAATGTCCTGAACACTGACCCTGGATATCTTGCAGCCTATTATAATGGGAGAAACTATATAGGAGTACTGTTCTAAAAACCCACAGGAAATTCCCAAGGGTACTCGAGCCCATTTAGCCTTCCGGGTTGGTCAACAAATTGACGTCATGACTGAATTGGTGTATAGCCATAAAAAAAAAATTCTAAGGTATTTTTATTGTTCCTGACATTCAAGGGTTAAACCATAGGCTTTTATTTTATTTATTTCTGAACTGGCATCTCGCATCACAAATGAGTGCCTTATTATTTGACGTCTTGCAACACACGCTTGTTTTTTATGTCACAGTGTCTCTCCAAACAAATCTCTGTCTGTACACACATAACAATTTACCATCGTAATTTTCCCACCTGACAAATCTCGTGGCGCGCAACAGGAGGGGGCAGAGCAGAGGCCAACGCATGTCCATGTCCCTTCGTCCTCCTAATGACCCATCCTCACTTTCTCTCAATTGCATACGAAAAAGTGAGCAAAATGCTTTTGATACATGTTTGGCAAATACAATGGACAAGACGAGCACACGCACACTCGGAACAATAAACGCACGCGCAGATACCCTATCATGACTATGTGATGAGAGATGATGACCTTGCGCGTGCATGGATGACAACTCCCTCAAAGGCACCAAGGTAAATGTATTTACCTTCACGGTACAACACAACAACAGGTGCTGTAAATGTGTCCAAACGCGAACGAATGTATATAGAGAAACCTGGTTGCACCTGTTTGCACGTACGGCAACTGACAGTTTGCAGTTGAGGACAAATTGAAGCGAAATGCATTCGGAATGACACGGTACTGACCCGTACACGAGCGGTACCGGGTGCCGCCACATCGTCTGCCGTTCAAGGGCGGGCGTTCTGGCTGAAAACAAACGAGCGGAATCCACCAAAGTATCTCACCTTTTCCCTCCTCGTCCTCCCGATTCAGGTGCATGGCTGTTCGCCTTTGGCACGCCAACAAACGCTTGTTTCTTCCCCAAGTCCCCTCCAAGAAAAAGTCGAATCCAAAATGTGCTCTCGAGCTGCCAATGGGCGAGTGACCATGGAGCACCGCGCTCGCGCGTTCTCTCTCTTTCTCTCTCTCTCTCTCTCTCTCCTTCCCAGCTTATTTCTTTCTTTCACTCACTTGTTTTTTCTTTCCCAGTCCTCTCATTCGGCTGATTCGGGAGATGGCAGAGAGAAGGTTTGAAGGGAGAGATGAGGGCAAGGAGTGGTGAGTTGTGCGTCCGTGTCACCGTCAGCTGATGGCACGAGCTCTAAAATCTCAGTTTGTGTGGATGAAGTCGAGTAAATTGGGACGTGTTTTTGTCAGTCGCCTTGAACAGTGTTAAAATACCTCTGAAGACTGCTCACAGGCTTATTTTATGATTATATGTTGAAAATGGCACAACAACTGTTTAAGCCCGAGCCATTTAAATGCCAAAAGTCATTGTGTTCTGATAAAATGGTGAAATCTATTAAAACAAAACAGTGAATCTGTACATTACATTGTGAATAAATACATCTTTGAATGTGTTTTCTAATATGGCTTCACAGTATGCACATGTGCACTTAGCTATATGAATACTGCAATCATGTAGCCTAAATATGATTTAGATAAATCATAAATATCTCTTAAAAGTCATCAAGATAAAATGGGATAGCAGCTGAATAAACGTTTCCCATCAGCCAATCAAATCAAATCAATTCATACATCAAGCACTATGATTGCAAATGTTTCCAATAATTTGCAATAATTGGATATTGAATAAAGAAATATATGACCCTCCCAACTTTACCTGACATCACCCGATTAATGTTTGCAATTCAACCACATGCAGACACCTGAAGAATAAATTATTTGCTTATATTGTGATGGTTATGGCATATTTGGGGGTGTTTTGTAATATAATAATTTAAGTGATGTGTTATCATTATTGTGTTATTGGTTTTCATTTGCTAATTAATATGATTTTAGCATTTAATCATCTAACCTTGTACACTTGCTCTCTCAATCTCTCAAATTAATTCTTCAGTTAATTCTTCAGTTAATGAACTTCTTGACATTTGATGAAGTGTTCTGTTTGTATGTTGTGTGAATACATGACATATTACATATATGCTGTACACATACCACTGACATACACATACCTCTGAACTTTGACATGACATTTGTGCATTTGGTTACTATCCAAGTAACTTACATTGCGAGGCTCACAGTTCTTCGCCTTGTTATATTTTCCAATCTGACTGCTTTTCAGCTGGGCCACTTGCAGTTTAGTGTTCATTCATGATCTCACGTTTTATATTTAAAGCTAGCTGTTTAACCATATTTGATGACCCTTTTGAAGTTATAGCCTTGATCTCTTTTCATATCTGTCAGTTTTATTACACTTAAGACTTTAGTTGACTCAAGAATGAATCCTGATTCTTGTATCACTTTATGTTGGGCAATATTTACCTCTTAATCTTACAAAAGGATCTGTGAGTTTTATGGTTACTGGGTCTCCCACACTAAAAATGTAGGTGGGACAATAAACAATTAAAGTCACCATGAAATCAAAATTGACCATTCTTATTCTTATGGAATATTGCAGTATTTTATTCATTATAAATGATTTACACATCTTTCCCCTCCCTCTTGCAGCAACATCTCTTCTCTAATGATGTTTTCTGGTGTGAGGGCGGGACAACCTGTCACTCATACGAGATCCACCAATAGCAAACCACAACCATCCAATCAATTTCCAATGGACAAAATTAAGTCCCGCCCTACATTTTTTCTTGTTCGAGAAGCTGTTTCACTATACGTCAATAGATTGGTGCAGGTATGAAATCACTTTGTAGGCCAAAATGAGTTAGCATTTTAGCTCTTCTGGTTCCATCGTCCCGAAGTCAATGTTTTTTTTTTTAAATGGGATTTTGGTTAAATGGCTGAAATAAGGTCTGTGGTGAACAAGCTCAAGACACTTTCACATTTTATTCTAGAACATAAAACACATCAGTATTACCCCACTGATTTTTTAATGCTATTAAGTGTCTTAGGGCGCTTTCACACTTGGTTCAATTGCCTGTTCAGAACCCGAGTTCGATTGCTCCCCCCTCCCCCTGCCCCCGATGGACTGTGTTCACATTATATTATTTCTATCCGAACCGCGGTACGCTTGCGTCATCAGGCTGCAGCTGGCGTAATGGTGTTGCTTGGTAACCGCGAATGAAAAGGCGCCCAAATGGATAGACTTGCTCGGTTGACATTTGTTGTTCTTTTTTTTTAACCTTTGGTTTTGTTTTCAACATAGACATACAGAAACACACTTGCGTCTGTCTGCCGCAAAAATTCTGAAAACGTTTCAAAGACAGCGGGCTGTCCGCCGAAGACACATTATACGTCATCAATAGCGGTTCACTTCCGCGGTTTGGTTCGATTGCGTTCACATCAGCAGCGAACCGTATTCGAGTTCACATGAACCGTACTCCAGACCACCTTTTTGGTGCGCACCCGAGTTCGGAAGACAGCGTTCACATCATCCAAATGAACCGAACTCTGACGTCATTCGAACCCGGGTGCGCACCAAAAGTGCTAGTGTGAAAGCGCCCTTAAAAAAGGCGGTTGCTAACCAATGGCTAAATGGGACTGGGGACATTAAACGTCATCATCCCGAAAAGATAAGCTCAGCTCGGCTTTTACAACCTCGTTATGCTCATAATTGTGCTCTTATAAACTATTCTAACTTAAAGTTTCTTGGAAAATGTTTTTAGATAAAAACTAAAAGAGTTGTCGGAAGTTTAGTGATTGTGACGGTGAAGTCATGGGACCGTGCATGGTGTAGTTCGTTTATAGCCTAGTTTTTTTTACTTCTGCGACTGAATTTAGGCTTTAAAATTCTTAAAAGTTGTGTTCATCTGTGAAAATTATCTTGATGGACAAAACTTTTAAGTATCATAAACTACTGTTGATCACAGAGGTTGCGATAATCCAAGAGCCTATGGAAAAAGCCTATTGGGTTTTGTCAAGATGCTAACTGCCGATTGGCCAACAAAGTGACGTATACCTGAACCACTCTATACGGAAGAAAAGCCTATCGCAGCTTCCATTTCATAATGACTTTAAATTTATTGCTCTCTGACCCGTACACTATAAGAAATATGTCTCTCGTCTCTAAGCATGCTTTAGTTTATAACCCCCTGAACAGGCATAGTAAAAACACTGTCAAAATGATTTTTTTTTTTTGGTGCTTTTATTCAATAGCAGCATAATCAACATTATATAAATGACAATGTTCAATAAAAATGTGCATTTATTAATAGAAATAATCAGAATTGGCCAAATAATATAGTTCATAGCAACTATAAATTGTGCTATCACTAATATAAGTGATTCCAATATAAGAGTTTATCTGCACTTTGTAGAGCTTTGAGAACGTTGTACATGGTTTGACAGAATAGTCAGTTTCACAATGCCAAAATTAAGCGAGATTTAAAAACCTTACCTTGAAAGCTTATCAATTTGGTATTCGCTGTGTGTGATTAGCCAGTGTTTTGCCATTCCCGCTGATTTTCGCAAGCTATTTAGCATCTGTACTAGGTGGATGATTGACAGCTGCTTATGCTAATTATACCTTCTGATGTGCTGATGACAACATTACCTGCATCCAAGTGCCATCATACTCACCGTGCCTCCTAAACACTCAGAGATGTCTCTTTTTATGAAATCACTCAGACTCATCTTGAAAGCACACTACACTGTGTGTCTCCTGAGACAATCTGTTTTCCCAGCTGGTAAAACAGCACAACAAACTAATTGACTCTCAGCTCACGACTGCTAGTTCAGATTCTCCAATGAAACGCAGTGATACTGACGCCCCCTAGAGGATCTTCACTAGAGTTGCATTATAATTCTGAACAGTGAGGGAACAGCAGCCATGCTGCAGTCAGTCAGAGAAGAAACAGACAGTGTTTTTGTATAAAGCTACCGCTTAAAGAAATGTGTTTCAGACAGGCTTCCAAAACAGAATGATCTAGAACAAATTCAAGAGAGCTTTAGACATACCAAGCACATAATTAATGCCTATAATGATTATTTTTGCAATCGAAATGGAATCATGCCTTAATTTAAAAAGGACATTTACTGTATATGCAGGGTGTGAATCTGTTAGTATCACTGTATTTTTTTTCATTTCCATTCTAATTCAAAGTTTTAGTAATTTTGTTGTGCATTTTTTTTTTGTAATTTTTATTAGTTTTTTATATTTTTAATATGCTGATAAAGTTTTTATTCATTTTTATTTCAGCTATTTTAGTACATAATAATGAAGATGTTGCCTTTGGAACTAGCTGAAATAAAATAAGTTTTTAAATTTTATTTTTATTTTAGTGCAATTATATTTAAATTATTTCAAATTAAAACAATGTTTATGGTTTTGGTTTTATAACCCTTACAAAATTATATTATATTGTATTATAAATTCATAAGTATATCACAAAAACTTGTTTTAAATCTTTATGTTTAAAGAGTATTTCAGATAGTTGATGTTTTATAGAAATTATTTTATAATTTGCACATTGCATTTACTGTATGAACTAATTGACTTCTTTTAACCACTTCATCATCGGATGCCATTTCTATTCTGCCAAACTGTAAGCACAAAATTGTGGAATATCATAGATGCATCTACGCTGCTTTCTGAAACTGGGCTTAGTAAACCGGCACTGGACTCAGACATGCCTTAAAGCATTTCTACCTGCCAAGGCAGCATTTTTTCTGGTTTCAGACACAGTCTGTCTAGATCAGTGGAATCTAAATCTAATAATTTATGTGGATTCTGTGCAAAAAGACTCAATAAGAACGTTGAAAGGCCTTGAAAGGCCTTGAGTATCTCTATGTCCTTGTGCATAATGTATTTTCCCCCTGACCAAGTAAAAGCATTCATATGTATTTCATAAACTCCCACTGCAATCTGAGAACCATCATTTCCATGATGAGTCTGCACTGTAAACACTGCTAGAGATCAGTTAGAGTAAAGTGTGCATTGCAATTCTATGAATTTCTATGAAGGCAGGATTATTATCGTTAACTAAAACTACAGAAATTGCAACAACAAAAACGACAAATATTAAAATAAATACTAATTCAGCATATTAATACATTTAAAGTAAAACTAAAATAACACTGTTTGGCTACAAAGTATTGTTTTTGCATAAAGAATGTTGAAAAGGGACAACAAATAAAGGCATCAGGTATCATTTGGCATCTCACTGGGCTCTGGGGTGTGTGTGTGTGTGTGTGTGTGTGTGTGTGTGTGTGTGTGTGTGTGTGTGTGTGTGTGTGTGTGTGTGTGTGTGTGTGTGCGCATCTGCTGAGGGCTTAACCTTGAGTTAGAGTAGCTGGACACCTAAATGAGATAGAACCTGATATGCTGGCTTCTTGTCATTGCCACTGGCGCATTGATATCACACTATCACTCCTACATCAGTCTGTCTGTATTGCTCTCTTTTACACACAACACACGCATGCATAAACAAAAACACTGTTGTTTTAGCATTTTCTTTTTAACTCTTGCTTTTTCAACCTACTTGACTCCAAATTTCTATTGTAAAATCCATTAAGTTAAACTCAAGTCAAATTTGTGTCAACATCCTTGACATTTACGCATAATCCTTTCGCTTTAGCATTTCAAACTCTCTGAATAAATCACATTTTATTCACCCTCCATGACTTTGATTCAAAACTGCAAACATAGGGCAGCATGTTAAGGAATCTCTATACGTGAAAATGTCATATATGCAACCTTTAAAGATACCTTGTTTTTGCCAAATCCAAAATGCATTGCACATAAGACAATGCAAAAGTGTTGAAATAAATGAACTGATTAAGTGTATACTTTGAATTAGGGATGCACCGATATGGCATTTTTGGCCGATACGATAATTCTTTATATTTGGAAGCCGATAACCTAGCCTGATTAAAAAGAAGAAAAAAAGTCTCATAATGTCCCAATCACACAATTATAATGATGTTCTCATCATAATTTTATGTAGCCTATATGACAGACTTGCATGTTGCACCTAACTGTATTTTCCTTTTCAAAGTGATTCCAGTCATTTTTCAATTCAAAACCATCATGGCGAAAAGTGCGCATCTGTAGTGTCTCAGCTGAAGGAAATAATCCATTATTTATCGGCTTTAATATATCGGCCACATTTTCCTATCGGGCTGATAACGATAACAATGAAAATGAACATAAATCGGCCGATACCGATATGGTGGCCAATATATTGTCTATCCCTACTTTGAATGCAATAAGTCCCTTTTGGATAATGTAAATAAATACAATTTATTCAATACTGGACATTATTAGTAAAAAGAAATAGATAAATCTAATTTAATATTGAATATTTTACCAAATGTTTCTGTGTTTTTATCTGTGTTTTATCTGTTTTTATTTTGTTTAATTTTGTCTTATGCATGACACGTGTTCTAAAAATTGTCACACACAGTTAAACTTTTAAAAAACACAATGCATTTTTGTACTCAATTTACACAGATCACGTTTTTGCAGTTCACTATGCTACTTTTCCATTGTTTATCTAAGTAAACATGCCCTATACCAGGGGTGCCCAATCCTGCTCCTGCCGATCGACTGTCCTGCACAGTTCATCTCCAGCCCTAATCAAACACACTTGCCTTTAATTTTCAAGTGATCCTGAGGACATTAATTGGTTGCTTCAGGTGTGTTTGATTAGGGTTGGAGATGAACTGTGCAGGATACTCGATCGGCAGGAGCAGGATTGGGCACCCCTGCCCTATACGGATGTCTTTGACAATTGTACTCGGGTCTCACGTTTTTTTCAGCGTTTCGCGCATGACGTTGCGTTTCAAAATGTGGTGCTCAAGGTAAAATAAGGGACCTGTTACGAACTGCTCCGAGACAAGGTTGAGGATCCAAATGCAGTTTATTAGAGTAACCCAGAATCGTAATCAAACACAGGCAAAGGGTCAAGCACAGGAAGGCAGACCATACAAACAAACACAACAAGGAAAAGAGTAGTCCACGGAACAGGAAAGAAATCCAAAAACCAAGAGACATGAAACCAGGGAGAATGCTCGGAATCGCAGTGTCACACTTAACAAGACTTCGCCGTGAGTGATATAGGGTGAACCAGGCTTATATGGGGTGAGCTAAACAAGATAATGAGATACAGGTGAATATGATAATGGATGAAAAGTCCAGGCAGAGAGTTATGGGAGATGTAGTTTGTGATGGAATGACAATAGTCTGATGTGGAGTGCCCTCTGGTGGCTCTCAAGGGCACTCCAGCTGGTGACCATTACAGGACCATTCACACAGATCGCATTTTTGTATTCCACTGTAGCTTTCCCGTTGTTTTTCTAGATGGACTTCTTTGACCAATGTGCTCTCGTTTTGTGTCTTGTGCAGTGTCTCACGCACAATATGTGTTCTAAAAATTGTGGCGCTTAATGTTTAATGTCTTGAGTCTGCATTTTCTATTCAACTTTCCTGCATTTTTAAATGCAAAAACACATGTGTGAACTGCCCCTAAGGTCAAAATGCAGCTGAAGACCTTGCATTTTCCATTCTGCTGCCCACATCTCATGTTTTTCAAAGTAAAAACATCCCCTTAGAAGGCAGCTGTCTATGTAGACAGTAAACAACAAGGCAGCTCACTAGGTTTGGGAACAGAGCTCATATCTCGCTCCCTTTGAGGGGAATATTCATTAAGCTGTCTCGCTGGTTGCTTCTGAACTCAAGTCAACAAGCGTGCCTTTCATCTCACACTGTTTTTATGGGTAATCAAGCACAAGGGTCTGGGTAATTGTACAGCCTTGATCTCCTGATCGGTTCACCTTGCACACACAGTGCATGCTGCACATCACATTGTTGCCGACATATTGCTTTTACGGATTCGGGTGAAATTCTGTATTAATAGAATAACTGGGCAATGTGTTAGTGAATGTGAGAAAGTGTAGAGTACAAACGAAATGGTTAAAGCCCTAACAGTCCTCTGCACAGACACCAATGGCCAGCTTCAAACCCTCCTTCCACAAAACGCCGGCCGATCTTCAAGCAGGAGGAGCTGAATGAAACATTCTGAATATCAATCTACAATCTGACTTGTGATGCAGCCTGGAATCATAATCACACCATGTTAAATGGCCAGAACTGGCTCACCAACTGAGCCTGGTTTCTCCAAAAGATCACCTGATAGAGTTTGAGTTCCTTGCCACTGACAGCTTTGGCTTGCTTAGTTGGGGACACTTAATGTTCAGAAATATTATAGATTTCACTGCACTGACACTATTGGATGAGAACTAACCTCAGCTGGATGATGGCATCACTGTTTTCTCCAGAGCTGCTTTATGAATTTAACTCATTTCATAGTTTTATAAACTGTAACTGAACTGACTTCAGTTGAATAATGACACTATTGTCTTTTTTAAAGCTGCTTTACAGCAGAATTGAATTTTGTTTGCATCACTGATCATTATTTTCGTGTTTACACATAAAGCGCTATATAAATAAAGGTGACTTGACTTAATAGGATCCATAAAGTGATGCATTTCACATTGTAGGATTGAAAATAATCCAAGATATTTGAAATGAACAAAGACATTTGCTTTACTGTTTTCCATCCCCTCTTTCTACCACAAGGAGTTCCTAAAGGCACAGAGGGGCTGATAGTGATCAAGGCCTATAGGCCAAGATGTGTGTACTTCGGGGGTCTATGAATTGTCACACCTTTAGTACAATGGGGGAAGTTGTAATTATCTGATTGGTCAGCTTGAATGTCTCACATTTGAGTTTTAGTCACATGGTCAGAGAAAGGATAAAAGAAGATTGTAACTGTTGCTCTGTCTCTTGGGTGCTCTGGCTCTCTTCTTATTCTCTGGGTCCCTTTCTCTCTTTACCTCCTCTTTCCTCTTACTCTCTACACTCACACACTCTCTCTCTGGTAACATTTTTACATATATGCTGGGTAAGACCAGTGTTGGTCAAGTTACTTGGAAAAAGTAATTAGTTACTGATTACTGATTACTTCTCCAAGAAAGTAATCCAGTTACTTTACTGATTACTTATTTTCAAAAGTAATTAGTTACTTTACTAGTTACTTTACTAGTTACTTTTGAAAAATGCCCTTCATAACGGTTAAAATATCATAAATATGCCGATTTATATATGTTAAAGCTGACTGAACTGATGAGAATACTGATTAGGAATAAATTATATTTACAACACACACACAAAAAAATCATTTTTTTTTCCTGTTCTAACAAATGTTTTTACTCGGACAAGTGAATGACCGACCGAAGGACAAATGAAAAGGCTTAAATGTTGAGCCTTGGTATATATATTTTTTTTATTATTCATTTATTTACCCATAAACCTGTCTTTAGGAAGCCATAAGTTACAGTGGCAAGAATAACTTTGTGAAACCTTTGGGGGTGGTGGACAGGGTTTACATTAAGACAGGAGTTTGCCTTAATCTAGTTGATCATGCATTTCTTTTCTTTTATTCCACAGCTGATGTGTGCAGTTTTTTTATTGCTTGCATTAAAATAATTTTCTCTTGTTTTGTTTTTTAATTGCAGTCTTTTTCTTCTGCCATTCATGCTTATCAGCTCCATGCAATCTTACGTTTTTCTTGGTTCAGCTGCACACAGTCTGAAAAGGTTTTTTGGCAGTTTGCTAAAATAAAAGACCCATTCTAAGAGCTGTTGACTTTTCTACCTTGGGAAAGAACGTTAAACGAACAACTTAAAAAGGCATGACAAATCATGACATAAGACTGACATCACTCACAACGTACCAATGCATTATCCATCATGAACAAATATAACGCCTGATGTTTGCACGTGCATACAGTTTACCATTACGACATCGTTCATGAATAAACATGACGTCTGAACACGGACAAACGGTGCGTGTTGACGCGTCAAAATTCACGCGTTTATAGAACGCGATCGCTTGCCATAGTGTTTACCACTGACTTCGCGGCGCTCATGTCATTGTCACTCACGAGTCACGGCTCACGTCGCGAGACAGTCTCGCAGTATAACGCAGTAACGCAGCCTGCTTACGGGGAAGTAACAGTAATCTAATTACTGTTTTTGCAATTGTAATCCCTTACTTTACTCGTTACTTGAAAAAAGTAATCGGATTACAGTAACGCGTTACTTCTAACGTTACTGCCCATCAGTGGGTAAGACTAATGGTATAAGTTATCATATCATACATCTATCTTGTAACTATTTTAAGTGTAACCATAACCATATTTTGTCATTAAACCTTTTCAATTACAAATAATGTGCTAACTAGTTTTGATTTGGTATTGACTTTGAAGTGCTACATATTGCAATACAATATCGTCACTCTCTATAGCAACGCTCTCCCACATATTAAGCTATTGTAACTGTGCTTATTTCCGTCGTTTGTATAGCAGTGGGTGGTAATAGACAAGAAATGTACAGTTTTCTACCATCTTGCTAATAACGTTTCTTTAGTCATACGGCAGTCTTGCAGACTGAACCCCTGCAGGAAATCCACCTGTAACGAGGTATGTTGTTACGGGAAGAAGGAGGCGGGAACCGGCGAACATTTAAAGACTTTTAATGACAAAAATAAAACAAATACAAAATGAAAGTAAAAGCCAGCAGCCCCTCACGGACGACTGCCGGCAACACAGAACATCAAATAAAACACAGGCCTGTTCCTCTCTCGCTCTTCACTGTCGTCGCTCCTCCTTTATGCTTCCGCTTCTCCGTGAGAGATGCGAGACCGGTGCGTTGCGCACGTGTCGCTCATTATCAATCACGCCACCGGCCTCGCGCCGTCCTCCCACGGCCCTCAACCTCGTCGTGCTCGCCACACCACCCTTACAACATTGCAAGCAAGAAGCAACAAATGACGATGGTCTTCTGGGTGGTTGATTACTGACTTCAGTCTTGCCCCTAGATATGGTTTACATAAATGTATGTTTTTTTGTGCTTATTTTAGTGTTTTTGTTAGTCCGCAGTTGATTATACAGTGTTGAGGAAAATAACATACCTTAAATTGTTGTTGGTTTTTTTTTTTAGATGCAATCACAATAGCTGAATTTTGCAGGGGAAAAAGTCCCTTGTCAAAGATGTGGCGATGTATGAAGCACAACTCAGACAGAAGTCAGCTTTCTATTGGTCAACGAGGCAAATTCACGTTACCAACTGAACCCAATGCAAAATTTGTGTGAAATTCCCGAACGCGTCGTTTCCAATTGAAATGACTGGATTTTGTCTGTGGAATTTGCTAAATGTGGCCGCTCTTTTTGACCGTTGTGCTCGTGTTCAGCGTCTTTTGCAGCGTCCCCCTCTCAACGGCATTCTAAAAATTGTGGCACTCGAATAAAAAAAATGCTTTGTGAAGATTTACTCCCCACTGTTCCCTTCGTCTCTATTGCATCTCAGTTACAAAGTGACTTTGCTGGCTGCACATAAAAAGGTCTGGCTTCATTATGAGCAGAAATCAGAGGAGAATGTAGACGGCAGACAGATATTCCCCAAGGCACAGACAAAGACACGAACATAGTTATTAGAGCTGTCCATGCATCGCATGTCCTTCCTGCGAGTTCGCAATCAGCGCCTCAAGCACGGCCATTTCAAGACTTATGATATCAGGATGAAACGGATCTCCCATAATATGTCTGTGATTCCGCCACTTCTGTCTTATACTATGAGACGAAATATACTTCCAGCGCACAAAACACACAAAAATCAATCACAGCGGCCACCAGGGAGATAGAAAATTTTTCCGAGATGAGGCCAGAGAGGTATGATTAGAGCAGAGAGGAGATGGCAGAGATTAGAATGAAATAGAGAGACGGCCACTACAGTGCACAGATGAAAATAGCGACCGGTGTATAGTTCAAAATGTCCCTTTGGACAGTATGGCGTGAAAGCTATTAAAAGCCTGCCATGGGAAAAGGCTCTGTGCTCAGAATACTAAATGTGATCTAAAGCCCCTGCAGATACAATCACATACCCAGCAATCAATGCATTTCTCCTGCCACCTTGATTTGCTTGAGTGGTTGGCAGCATGTCTGCCCACAATCCCCTGTGTTCTCTCGTTGTACAGTGCTTGCAAGGCTGAACTGTATTAATATTCCTCAAATATTCTGCTCAGGGTTTGTTCTTAACCTCTAACCCTAAGCAGCAATTTGGTATAGAGTGCAATTCAAATCTGTTTTGAAGATTATCTCTTTTTTAGGTGTGTGTGGCACTTTACCATCCTTTATGCACAGAAACAAGCTCAAAGAAAGCTGTTTGTCTCTTTTGATTCTGATAAGACCAAGGTAAACACAATTCAATAAAACGCTCCACGAAGGAAACCGCTGTGCTTGATCTTAATCATAAAAACAAGCTTAAAAGTAAGACGCTTCGTAATCACAGATTTCATACTACAGAGAATCATTCTCTCTCATTTCGCAGAACATTTGAACATGAACTAAAATGATTCATTTGTCCATAAATGACTTAATCTGGACATCTCTTTTAAAAATCTGCAATAATCAGAAATTAAATGGAAAATATTCTGCGGCTGAAGATGTATGCTATTATTAAAATGACAGTCTGTACTGTAATTTTAATGTCTGTGAAAGAAGTCTCACCAAGGCTGCATTTATTTGGTTAAAATATAGCAAAACAGTAATATTGTGAATATTATTACAATTGAAAACTTTTATACATTTTAGAATTTAAATGATTTCTGTCATGTAAAAGCTGAATTTTCAGCATCATTACTCCAGTCTTCAGTGCCACATGATCCTTCAGAAATCATTCTAATATGATTTGTTGCTCAAGAAACTGTTATCAAACAGTTGTTTCATATTTTTGTGAAAACATTTTTTTCAGGATTCTTCCATGAATAGAAAGTTCAAAAGAACAGCATTGATTTGAAATATATATTTTTTTTGCATTAAAAATGTATTTACTGTTACTTTTGATCAATTTAATACATCCCTGCTGAATAAAAGTAATCATTTCTATTTAAGTGTTCAAAGGTGTGTCAGGAGTTTTGAATTAAATTAACATTAAATTAACTTAAATGGTTTTAATTATTAAATGCTTTGGAATACAGACCTCGAATACGGTTGGTCTCTTTTTAAAGACATTCAACAGATTTTTGCAGAAGTGAAAGCAGCTTAAAAAAAATTCAAGTGTAATAAAGTTGTACTGAACAAATGTACTGAACTAAACATTTTTATTTTACACAAAGTATATTTTACTAAATAATTTTGACTAGAAAATTAAATCCATAGTCTAACCAATTTGTGTTCCAGATTTGAAGTTGACAACAGAAATTGAGCCTGCTAAAAGGTTTTAAAGTACCATTTTCATGGTAATGCAATGTTCAATTTTGAGTGTTTTAAATTATACCTAATTTATGATGATTACTAAAATATGTCATAGGGAAAAAGTCAATAAAAAGTGACAGGTATCAGGCTAAAATACTGTCTAGACAGGCAGCTCACTAGCTTTCGGAACAGAGCTATTGTCAATTATTGAACCTGGTTTTCAATGCTGATCTCAAACACTGTACATCTTTTTTTTGTTGTTTTTTGAAAAGTTGTCAATAAAACAAAAATGACTGGAGTACATTTTACAAGAAAATACCATTTCCGTCCTTCTACTATTATTACAAAATATTACATTCAAATCAATGTGTTACTAGCAGATTCTTTGTAATTCTTTGTGAATTTCTATTAAAATTAATACAAAAAATTCAGTGTATAGCAATTTATCATTTGATTATTATTGCTGCGGTTTGAATACAAGTAGCGGCTCCATCCACAGTAAATATTCAGTGTTTTTGTCCATGCAGGAGGCCGAGAACAAATTCCCCGACTCCTAGGAAATAAACCACCTGTACGACGCCAAACAGCGGAGCGATGACCAGTGCGCGACAGTACGCCCCCTTCAGGAACGCAGAGGGACCCTCGTGACGGAGAATCTTACTGTGAGGAAGATTGAGAGATGTTCAGAGAATAAAAAAAATTGAAGACTTTTTGTGTGACTTAGGAAACTAAACTTGTATGTTAGCGTCAGTTTACCGGATACAGTCTTTCATTCCGCTGTAAGTCTCATCGTGACATCCACGGGCCAAAGACTGAAGCCTGGTTTTTAGCACTGCAGCACAAACACACACGCATACAGATGATTAGTTTGCATTCACAAAATTCTGTCTTCTCTAAGAGACTAGCTGCTTTTACATTGACCCTAATAATCTGATTGTAAGTAGCACAGTCGGGAAAAAAAAGTCACATGTAACCACGTCTATCGGAATGAATTGGCCAAATACGATTGAAATTTCATTCAGATTGTAAAGGGGTGGTTTAAATCTTTGATCAGATTGAAAACCCAAACTGAAACGTTATGCGCATGTGCAATGATGTAGAAATGGCGTAATGACGTATGACGAGAGGAACTAGCTGTTGTTGTTGAATATAGTGTAATAAATGACATGTCAATCTAATATTCTCCATCCACTCATCATACGTGAAGTGTTGCAGGACAACGTTATCCCATTAGTCCTTGTGGTAACACTTTAGAATAATGGTCCGTCATTAATAAGTAACTATGCAGGACTAATGAGAAGTACATTAACACTTCAGCTACTACTATTAACTAATATAGAAACAAGCTTAACTAATCAGTAAGTAATATCAACTTTAGGAGATAGTTCCTTATTAGGTAATTAATAATTAGAGGAACTTGAAGATTGTCTTTTTTTTACTCAGAACATGGTCATAAAATGCCAAGTACCTCACTCTTCAAGGACTACTAGTGATCTGGACCATTACTTTAAAGTGAAAAAGATGTTTTTCACTTTAAAATAATGGTCCAGATCACTAGCTTGGGTAATTAGTGATGCATTATGACTATATTCAGAGTAAAAATGATTACTGATTACATCTCAGACACACATAATGTTATTTAGGCCTATAATTTGTCAGTTAGTTAATAATGAGGCAAATCTCATTCAGTAATTATTAATTAGGCTACCTAATAAGGATCTCCTAACTTTGATATTACTTGCTGATTAGTTAAGCTTGTTTCTATATTAGTTAATAGTAGTAGCTGAAGTGTTAATGTACTTCTCATTAGTCCTGCATAGTTACTTATTAATGACGGACCATTATTCTAAAGTGTTTCCGGACTGGCCATCGGGAGCACCGGGAGAATTCCCGGTGGCCTGGCGACTAATTTGGCCTGCTACTAGCCAGCATTCACATTTTAAATTTTTTTATTTTTTTTATTATTATTATTTTATATTACTACCTTTACCAGTGATCATTTTCGAATTCATAATTCAATACAATTATTATATCTATTAATGTATCTATATTTAATAAAATCATGAATCTGTTAGTCTTGACTGGCAAGGCTACGATTCGACTTTACGCCTCAGCCAAACGGTTAAACAGAAAATGCGAGCAGCACCCGATGATGGACAGAAAATGGCCAGAGAGGGAAAGGACAAAGAAAAAGAAAGCAGCAAAATGTTGCAAAATTACTGACCTGTTCAAGGCTTCAAGTGTAGGTCAGTTTCATCTGTAAATACTGTACTTTTTTCTTCATTAACTTAGTATTGAACTGCTAGCAAATGTAAGCGGTAGCGCCCCTATTACTATCATCACTCAAAATACTGTATGCTAAAGGAGATTAATATTATTTAGTGTAAAGTTAAGTTGCTTAGGACTCTCATCCATAAGACGTCTTGTTTGGGGTGCGAGAAGGGGCATTTTTACTGCTTGATTAATATAAGCAGCAGGGCAAAATGCCTTTTGTGCTCGTCGTCTCCTAATTAGGTAATAGATCAATTATAATTCAAATAGATAATTATTAGGTCTGCTTTTTAAAACAAAGAAAACAAAAAAATGGTTCGAGGATGGTTAGAATGTGCGAACAGTTGGAAACTCTGTATATTTGTGCAGTGTGCACATGTCAAAAGATCAATTCCAATTTGTGTGTGACATATAGGGTGCTTCTCGAACGGAAGGCTGCATTTCTCGGCTGCCACATCATTAAGCGCCGCTGAAGGCCGTCTCAATTTAAAGGATCAATGGAAGGCATCCTTCACGTACTTCAATCACCCACAATCCTTTGCACACATTCCAATTCACGAAAATCATCTGACAAAAAACGAGTCGGCACTGAGCTTGTCTGAGTTCATCATGAAATGTAAGACAAAAACAATGTTTTCGGAAATGAAGGCTTACGTTATCTTTTGTTTTGGTGTAAATTAATCACTTAACAACACTAAACTGCCAATGATGCAAGCCACTGTGAGACCACTGACGGTTGTCACTCACTGTATTGCATTAATAAAAATCCAGTTGATATTAAGATTTGGAGGGTGGGAACGTGTTCCTAAGAAGCCTCAGAAGGACTGATATGAGGACACAACCTCACTACGCAGCCTTGCTTTTGAGAAGGAAACACACATCAACCCAATCACTTTATTTAGCGTTCATGTAAACACTATGTTTGAAATCACAAACAAAAGATGTCCATGTAAACATAGCTATTCTGGCATTGCAATATATTTTTGACCTGATGTAAAGTTTGTTGACATTATTAGGGTTTTTTAGCAGGGAAAGGGAAACTTCTTAATACCACATTTGCCATTTGAGATACTTAGGCTCCCGCTATGTAAAAATAGTCACTGCCTGACTGAATTAAGTGCTGAAATGAAATCTGAGATGCAATCACTTTGATATTGGCTTACTGACATGTGACTTAATTGCGTTTTAAAAATAAATGTTTTTGTCATAATAGTGTCACACATTATTACACACATACCAATCTTTTCTGATTTGTTTTTCATTCTAAGATTACTTTTGAACAGTTTGGGTGTAAGACCGGGGTAAACTGTGCCCCTTATGGATTTAATATCAAATGCAATTGTTCAATATAATATATTGGCTGACAAAACTAAATTTGAAAGATTTTAATCTAAGAGGAGAGGTTTTTTAACCTGATATTTGTGTGTAATGTATTTTTATGTTTGTCATGTGTTGTTAGCTTAGCAATTGAAATCAACTCAGATCTCCTGTGTACTGCATGCGAGGAGCACTACTTGTATAATGAATGGAGGTACTATATGTAGAGTGTCCCAAATCAGTCACTTACGAGATTCCATTTCATTCAAGATGCTGTAGGACATGGACAAAAAGGCAGCTAACTATATTTAGGAAAACAGCCTTGATCTTGTGAGGAGTAAACACTGAAGATTTAACTAAATGAACACATTTCCTTATTTTTTTTATGATTTTTGTAGATTATACCCAATCCTGGATTTTGGCTCCTTTCAATTTTATGGTCAATGTGAAACTGTATTTCTAGTTGTTTCACATACACTACTGTTCAAAAGTTTGGGGTCAGCAAGATTTTTTTTTTTTTTAAAGAAATTAATACTTTTTCAGCAATTATGCATCAAAAGTAACAAAAATGTATCAAAAGTAACAAAAAGTAACAACAAAGACATAACATTACAAAATTGTTACTTTAAATAACTGCTGTTCTCTGCATTAAATCATCATAATAGAATTATTTCAGAAGGATCATGTGACACTGAAGACTGGAGTAATGACATAATAATTTATACATTTATTCAAATCGAAAATAGTTATTTTAAATTGCAATAATATTTGATAATATTACTATTTGTATTTTTGTATTTTTGATCAAATAAATGCAGTCTTGTTGAGTATAAGAAACCTTATTTAGAAACATTTAAAAATCTTACCAACCCTAAACTTTTGAACCATAGTGTGCATCTCATTAAATGCATTTTCATACAATGTAGATCATCTCACCGTCCACAGGGTTGACGGCAACAGCTGCAGTGCAGCCTGCAAGACAGCCAGAGAGGAAGGAGATGTAAAATGGAGCTGAACCATCAGTGTTCCTCCTGCCTAGGCTATTCAGGTTAGCAAACAGTGGGAAGTAGATGATGGAAAAGGGCACATCCCTGAGGGAGAGAAAGAGAGAGAGCTCGCCACTGTGAGACAAAGGATGGAGAGAAAGCACATTATGACTAAAAGCGTCCCACAGTTTGAGTGACTCTATCAGACTACCGTAATAGAGTGGCACCCAGTCCCGTGTAGAGACCAGTGATGCCTTTGTCCTTCAGCAGATCTCTAGAGAGTTGGAGAGCTGTAGGAGACTTCCGAACAGCATTCGCTTTAGCCCTTCCTCCTCCGCCATGCCGGCCAATTAGATTCCTCTGGGCCTCTGTCAGAAACATTGGCTATGTTCAGAATAGCATATTAATCATACTAATTCCACACTACTGTTCAAAAGTTTGGTCAGTAAGATTTTTTTTTATTAATACTTCTATTTATTTAGCATTAAATTGATCAAAAGTGACAGTAGAAACATTTATAATACTGCAAAAGATATCTTTTTTAAATAAATGCTGTTCATTTCAACATTCTATTTTTCAAATATTCCTGAAAAAATGTATGACGGTTCCCACAAATCACTAAGTAGCACTACCGCTTTCAACATTATTAATAAGAAATGTTATTGAGCAGCAAATCAGCATATTAGAATGATTTCTAAAGGATCATGTGACACTGAAGACTAGTAATGATGCTGAAAATCCAGCTTTACATCACAGGAATAAATTACATTTTAAAATATAGAAAACAGTGATTTAGAAAATTGTCATATTATATCATATGTTTTACTGTGTTTTTGATCAGATAAATACCATAAATAAATAATATAATAAAGTGTATGTAGCAAAGTTTCATGTTTTTCTATGCTGCACTGCTGATTCATGTCCACATTTCATGTGGCAAGTGTTGTCCTGTTATAATCTACAGTTGATATTGTGGTCAAGGTCATTTTAAGTGCATTGCATTGTGGGATGCAACAGTATTGCACTGTTGTGCACGCCACATTTTGCCAAATCATCCAGTATCCCGTGCATACAGACATTTTGTATGTTGCTCACATTACACATATTGCAGAAATGGTATGCACAGCATGGCATTATGCCTACCCTTCATCTACAAGACACTATCAGTGGACAAGAGACGTGTCAACGATGGCAGAAAGTTGTATATCTTTACCTATTCTGCCGGCATCCTGCAACTGGATCTTTAACATCTCCATAGGAGTGGTTACAATCACCTGCCAAAACACAGACCGCATAGAGACAGAAGTTAGTTAAGGTAACGTTAGTAAGACTGAAGGAATGTTTAGGGTTTAATATAATTCATTTTAAGTGTAACTTCACAGATTTCCAATCCGCTTTGTATTGTTACAATCTCGGTAGTATATGTAAATGAGCAATGTTCTCTCATTCTCCGTGGACCGAGAAATTCACCTTTATTTGTCAGCAAAAGTCACGTTTATTTTGACAGCTCCACGGCTTTCGCATTTTTGTATCCCCGCCCAAGGAGAGTCTATTAACAATATTAATCTATTATCTATTATAATCTATTAATAATAGACAGGTCTATTAACAGAACAGTTATTGTAAGAGTAGTTAGGTTTATCACTGAATTTTGTATCATACTTTGTCTACTCAATAAACAGCATTATGGTAAAAATGCAATGGCAAAAGCTTTCTTACATGTATACGCGATGGCAGTTTCTTTCAGTTTTGTCCCCTAGTTTGGCCTTAAAGATGGTGTTCCTGGTCATCCATTTTGAAATGTTGACCACAAACACGGATGTTTTTCAGATTTTCCGTCACAGCGTTTCATCCATTTTAATTATTCTTTGCAGCCTTTAGCCGCTGCCTACAACTTGCTGGATCTCAACTTCTCAACTGGAAACAGAACGTAAACTCACCCCTTGTTTAAATTTTGACTAAAGTTTGCTAAGAAGTACTTCCTACTAAAGCAAGGCAGTATTTGACTCTGGTAACCGTATCCGACTGGTGGGAGTGGCCTTGGATGGCAACATGCCCGGTGCATTATGGGTATTGAAGTTTTCTTTCCTACTTCGCAAAATGGATGACAAGAGCATTTTTCTGTTTTCTCTAGTCAGGTGGGACACATTTCTTTCTTTCTTGTGTGTGTGTGTGAGAAATGTGGGTCGTATGAGTGCAGCAGAGAGAGTGACTAACTTGGCATGTGCCCGCCCCGCAGCCAGCTAACATTTCTCCAACCAATGTCAACTTCTGTCTGGGAGAGAGCCAGAAAAACAGAAAGATAAAGAGGGAGAGAGAAGGAAGGAGCATTATTTTAAGATGACGATAAGCCCATTTCCTCTGTAAACAAGAAGCTCTGGGGTCAGACCCTTACCTTGTGTGATGACATCACACACCCAAACACACACTCACACACATTTATTTGAATAATTTATCTGTTCATTGCAGTCTACTGGACTGCATTAATAAATAATTTAGCAGTCTAGCTATTAGTCACCACGGAGATGCTCACCCAGCTCCAGGTATTCAAGGTGTACTGAGTTGTAACGCAATTTCTGTCTATAATGCAGAAGCCTATGGAAGGCTTTTATCAGATCAGCTCTGTTTTCAAAACTCTGTGCGCAAATCCAGCGGTGCAGTGGATTCATTCCCTTAAAAAATAAGACGTAGATCTGAGACTTCATCCAGCCTGCATTATGCCCGCAGCAAAAAAGAATAAATTAAAATATGAGCATTCCTCTTTCTAAATCAGTGCAACTGTTAAATAAGTTATGAGACTTCCATTACGTCCCACTGCTGAGCACATTCCCTGTAAATGAGTCATGCAAATGAGCAAATTAATTCATTTAAATGAATATGAATCACTATAACTATGAAGGTTTATTCTGAAAGGTTGAACTTTGATTGTACAAAAGGGTAATTTCATAAATGTCAGGTTGTTTCAAGTTGTCACATGCATTTTATAATTACAATTTATATTGGCCAAACAATGTATTTTGTATTGATATTTTTGTTATTTTCATTCTTTGATGAATTCTTTGTCATTTCGGATTAAATTTAGCAGAAAAGTCCTTTAAAAACCTAGATATGTTGTGAAAGATGGCTGTTTTATTTTAGATAGTATTGCTTATTTCAAACAAAAGTATTCTTCTCAAATTATGTCAATTGTGTAATGATTTACCCCATAGAGTATAGTGTCGAACAATGTTTATTTTTCTTGGGGAAAAAAACAGTGGAAATGTTCAATTGCTTTTTAGTTAAGAATATTATGTTATATAAGTTTTAATAGAGAAATTGATCTAAAAAACTACCCTTAGAAATGGACAGGGTTAAAAAGTAAGACAGCCAACCGAGTAATATTATTATTATAAATTATAAATATATATAATATTATATATATATTCCGAATATAGTAATATAATTATATAAATATGATTAATAATTATATAAATTCCGAATAGAACTGTGAATGCACTTAAATTTATGCAGTTGCAAATTCCTGAATGTATCTCAATTTCTTAAATTGCAGAATTCAGATTTAAGCTTCTAAATAATAAATTAAGTTCTGTTTGTTGTTTTCCCCACATGTATGTAAAAGTGTTTTTATTCTCACCCATCTTTGGAGAGCTGGTGTCTGAAGAAATCATTGGCGGCCAGTTTGATGGCCTTTTCTGGAGTTACCAGAGTCAGATTAACCGCAGCTCCTAGAAATAAAAGTGTGAAGTAAAGATATATTAAGAAGAAAAGGGGAGAAATCATGGAGTTTTTCCAGAGCATGAACACTTCCAAATGATGTAAACCATCATATACATTGTGAAACAGTATGACATTGTGATCACCTCTGTACATCCCACAGAATCCTTCAGATCGGATGGTTTTTATCAGACAATCAGACCTGTGAATGAAACACATACACACACATACACATTATATGCATGAAGCACAGGCATTCATTTGCTCAGACGATGAAAGGAACGTAAAGCATACATGCTAGTGTAGATGCGAGATCCGTTTTGCTGGTTTTGGAGGCGTGTTTTTGCCAGATCAATCGGAAACACGCAAGTGACACCAATCAATCCAGCAATGCCTCCATTGATGAGTTTAGCAGGCAGGCTGAAACAACATTACACATTAATAGTGTACAATAGAAACCATGCCATATAAAAAGAGTTCACCTTTTTATGTGTTCAAAGTCCACATGTTAATTACTGAAACTATCTGTACTTATGTGCTAATGTTTAAACATCTAAATTAACTGGTTTAATTCAACAAAATCCAAACAATTAAATAAGCTGTCAGTAAATGTAATTCATAAGGGTCCTATCAAGTAGCATTAGGCTAATGGCCTGACTCTACACAAGTCAACAACATCAAAACAAATGCATCTAGCTACACAATCTCAAATTCATATGTGTTCCAGAAATGAGAATAGGCAAACTGTTAGCTATCTGACTAACACATCTGATTTAATGGCATAGATACTTGACCCTTCACTCAGTGGAGTTGTGAGGTCCGTTACATCACAGTAATCATTAAAGGCGAAGCATGTAATTTTTTTTCCATGTTAAAATACTATCTTGCTTTTGTGTACTTGTGTCGTTCTGGTTCCCAACTATTTTTACTCTACAGTGAGTATTGGCCATTTCTCTCTATAAATAAAACTCACCTTATCTGCTTTCCAGCCATTTAAACTGAAGATCAATAATGTCACAGAGCAGATTTTATGAAATTACATTTGTACATATTTTGAGTGTCAAAAACTTGATGGACACTGAATCAGGAGTGGCTGATATTGAAGTCCAGCACATTTCTATTCCTGTTCCAGGTTGTGCAGTATGTACTCAGCTGCAGGGGTGTCCAACACGACCAGAGAGAAGATGGAGATGAGCCGAACTTCAGGCTGCTTTACAGACTCCCTCTTCATAATTCCTAGAAACATCACAATAAACATTAGTATCAAACCAATCTAACTACGTGCACAGGCGTCATCTCATGTGTTACTTAGTTTTCTCTGTATACTATTAATCTGTATTTTAGCATAAGATTTTATCCATTTACAGTAGTGGCCAAAAGTGATGTCTAGTGACCGCACCCTTTATTCAAATATAATAAAAAAATTGTTCACGTTTTTGTAAGCATATTGCGTGGTTGTGCTTTAAATCAAATGTTTTATTTGTGATAATAATGCAATGAAACATGCCACATTGTGCGGACATATTTGTTTGTAAGACAGCCTGGACAAAAATGTATGAACGCATGCAAAAACAAGAGAGAACCGACAAAATATTAATAACAGATTATATTGTAGTCAATCTATGCTTTTTCCTGTGAGCGTTTCGTTTTTCTATGCGTTTTTCTTTGCATAGTGAAAAGCTTTAGTTTGCCTTTTTTTTTTTTTTTTTTACCAAATAATTTTGTCATATAATACCTTAAACAAGCTTAGCGTTTTGTTCTTCCCTCATATTTGAACAATATAAAATATTTTGATGGTTTAATTGAACTTATTGGTCATTAAAACACACACACACACACATAACACAAAAAAGCAGTGTAAGTGAAATTAATATATATATAAAAAAAAACTTATGAACCCATACAAATATGCTTTGTGGGTAAATTTATTTGATTTTTTTTTAATGTATTTATTGTTTTAGGGATGTTCACAGATATTTTTACAGGACAACAAGACAAAAATACTGAGAATTATTCATTTATTTATTCGTTTTTATTTTCCAGTGCTGCATGAAACTGTAAAATGCTCAAGGATACGGAGTGAGTTTCTGTGGCCATGGCAACTGCTGAAAACACTACAAACATCACAATGTTTTCTGGACTTCAAAACCATGTGCAACAAAGTCAGGGAATAGATAATTTAGAGCGGCAGGAGGATGCAGGTTCAAAGACGCACTGTGACAGCAGCACAGATGCCATCAAAGCCGCTCACGTTCACTCTGGCCTGTACTAGTATCCATTAGTGAAAACACAGCACAGTAAGAATCAAAATAATAATTCCAGAGACAATGACAGGATGCGCTTGATTCTCTATTTTGTATTCAGAGGATCTCTCTAGAGGTGGTGTGGTGTGTGAAAGCTTGATAAAAGCAAAGGTGTATGTGTGTGTGTGTGTAATGGAAAAATGACATGTGACGATCTTGCTTTTGTTAAATACGTCCTAATTCTGCTCATTGATACTCGCCTGACCCAACCTTAAGCTTTGTGCTTTTTATAAATAATACAATAATAATAATAATACCTCTGTTTCTGTGTGTGTGTGAGAGATGAATCTGAGTTATGAATCTAAAATCCACATGAATTATTGGTATACTCTCCAGAAACACCATGAAAAATACACCTAGTGGAAACTTAGTGGATTTTCCTAGTGGAAAATATTCTACAAACTCTGAAATATGAAAAGAAGTGTAGCTTAACCTTCAAAACTTTTTAGTTGTTCCACCTTAGTGTAGCTGTATCTACAGAGAGAATGTGTGACGCAGGAAGAAGGTTCACAAAACTTTTAATGAACACTAGGAACAATGAAGGCAATCGATTGAGAAGAACCAGGGGCTTAAAAACACAGGGTGGAACAGAACTGGAACAGAAACGGGCGTAACTAAGGAGAAGCTATGGAAATTAATAATGACCGGGAACACAGGGAAAACAGGAACTGGGACGAAACCGAAACACAATGAAACTAAACAGAATCATAACACTGAGGAGGTCAAACTAAATGAAGTTTTATGTAACAAAGTTCGGGAGGAGCATGTTCAGGTAATCATCCAATCAGCACAAGAAGAAGCCAGTATAAATAAAGCCTTCCCTTACCTCCTGTCTCATGACAAATTTCTCAGCATCCCGCCACCACCCCATCACCTCACATTCGGCTGGGTCTACTCATAGATAGCTACCTATGATCTATACATTCATAGGGGGGAGTACTCTGGGGTCGGGCCGAATTCCGAGCTCGGAGCCATCCCCCCGGACAGCAAGCCAAATACGCATTATAATTTTACATCAGATTTCATTAACATGTGAACTCGTGAAATATTACTATAATATATGTCTGAATACAGTTTATAACCATGATTTGTGTTATTGCTTTATTTTCTAACATTAAATATTACATGAAATAACAAAACTTATAAACATATTAACGGTTCCAATAACATAAAATATTCAGATTTAATGTTAGCTAATATTATACTTAATATATATTATAGTATTATTATTATAATATTAAGCTAGCACTCAGAACGGACCAAATACTGCATTGTGTTTATTGATAAACTTAAAGTATTTCCCATAAATTACACGTTACAAATCTGTTGGCAGATGCTAATATTCAAAGAGACTTGAAATGCATGCAATCTATAAATTTAAGCAATGTTTGGGAATCAAAGCCAAGATCTTTGCATTAGGAGAGCCATGGTCTACTAGTTGAGTTATGGAACTAACTAAAACTTTAATTATATGTTAACATTAGCTAATATTTTATCTAGCTCACCTAATAGTTCTCTCTCTAAAGAACATGGGATTTGTGCCAATTAAGATATGCAAAATCATAAACCATATCATAACTTGGGTCACCAAATGCAGGTTCATTTAAGACATTTTGTGCATCAGTTTTCAGTTTCCTCTCAATAGCCTAAAATGTCTCCAGTTTACAAGCAAACAGAAACATGGCAACAGCAACACTGGTTTCACGAAATGGACACCGCATTTCATTTATAAGATATGATTGACAACTGAGGATTTGTGGCTTTTAAAATGACTCTTTGAAAAGTACAAATCAAAAACATCTCAAAAGCAGCTTTTTTTTAGAGGCACTTGTTGTATATAAAAATAGTTTTAAACCAATACAAAGAAAAGAAAAAAATCATCAGACAGCAAGGGAATTAAATGGAGATCGCAAGGAAACCAGCCTTTTCCTTTGAGAAAAAGACCTATGAATCTCACAAGCGCTCAGATTTGCCAAGAGACTGCAATCAAATGTCAATAATCTCAATATTATACATAATCTAATTCCTTTTAAAACCAACTGATCTGAGCTGCTATTCACAATCATACATTCATTTACAGCTCCATACAAACATCTCAGTATTTATTCTTATTAATCCTAAATAACTATAGGAAAAACATCTGAGACCAAGTTGATACTTACAGGAAACCCAACTGAGAACTCCATTAAGTCTCCTGAGCTATGAACGAGCAACTTTGTGCGACGTGTTTTCTGGGTAAAGGCTTTGAGGTTTTTATTCTGTGCACTACAGCTAAAACAAGCCTGTTGAATGATGTGACAAATAAAACTCTGGCAAAGCCAGCATACTCACATTTATCCTGAATCCACAGGCAGTCTCCACAATGCATCCCATTGAGAGATTATGTTCAGAAACCCAAAACCAGCCATTGATAAGACTTACAGGAACAGAGGCTGCTAGTGTACAAGGCAGGAAAGAGAGAAAGTAAATAAGGGTGTTCAAAGAAGACACAGAGAGTGAAAAGACCTGGGAGGGAAGATGAGAAGATGAGAGCAAAGCCCTAAAAGGGTCCCACATTAGCCTTCAATGTTCTCTCTGCTTTTATTTTCACAAGAAGCATTAAAGCATTTCAATTTCTTATTTGTGTCTGCAGTCTGATTCAATACTGGCCCCTATAAAGGTATTTGGATAAGCAAATGCTGCAGGAGCTTTTATCATAACTTACGTCACTTTTCTCCATAGTTTTTGTGGTTGTGTGTGAAGTCAGTTTTCCTCAAGTCTCCTGGGTGTCTTACATCTCATTGTGCACTAAAACATCAGCAAACATTCGGATAAACATCACGATACCGAGTATCAAAGTGCAATATTGCTTTTATGCAACAATTTAATAAATAAGACTTGTACTGGCTTACATTTTAAACACACAACATACTATTTTTTCTATCTGTCAATGAAAATAGTTCCAAACAAACCCAAAGCACAGCCGAACAAAAACACAGTAGTGGTGTTTTGTTTCTAGATGATTCAGTGGGTTTGAACGAATCGTTTGAGTGAACAGTTCAATGACTCGATTTCTGAGACGAATCGGCTTTTTTGAACGGGTGAGTTGAAGGAATGAGTCAACAGTTTTCATTCCTGAATGAATGAATTTTAATAAATCGGTTGAAATAATGATCGATTCAAGACGGTCACTTGTCGCCACCTACTGGTGTATCGGTGCAACATGCAGAAACAATCCGTGCAAAAAGAAATATTCTAAAATGAATTTTCTTTCATCATTTATTAACTATCATATCGTCCATAGTCTTATGTAGTCTTTTATAAAGCCATACAAGTAACGTTTTTATTTATTTATTCATTTATTTTCATTTTTGACAGTTATTTCACTTTAATTGCATAGATTATTATAACTGTTATCATCATAATTATTATACAATTATTATATATTATATTAATTATAATTATGATTATATAGAAAATCATTATTGTTATCTCTGAATACAATTCACTTCCATTGTATGGACATTTATTAATTTGTTTTTTTGTTATCTCTGCATATACAGTGCTATGCATAAGTGAATACACCCATGCTAAAGTTGACTAAAAAGAGGAATAAAAAAATCATATTTTGGAAATTGAACTTAATGCCTTAATTTAAAAAAATAGGAAAAATCCAACCTTTAAGGACACCAATTTTCTTTGTGAATGAATAATGTATCGTAAATAAATAAATGTTCTTCCTTAAAATACATGGTGCATAAGTGTGTACACCCCTATGTTAAATTCCCATAGAGGCAGGCAGATTTTTATTTTTAATTTTTTTTTAGGATACTATGCATCCTGATAAAGTTCCCTTGGCCTTTGGAATTAAAATAGCCCCACATCATCACATAGCCTTCACCATACCTAGAGATTGGCATGGTTTTATTTCAGTTAGCCTAAAAGCTAGTTTGATTTGCATTGAGAGATGATCTTATGGAAAGTACCCCATGCCAATCTCTAGGTATGGTGAAGGCTATGTGATGATGTGGGGCTATTTTAATTCCAAAGGCCAAGGGAACTTTATCAGGATGTATAGTATCCTGGATCCATGAAGTAACTGGCCTTTAAAAATAAAAATCTGCCTGCCTCTATGGGAATTTAACATAGGGGTGTACTCACTTATGCACCATGTATTTTAAGGAAGAACATTTATTTATTTACGATACATTATTCATTCACAAAGAAAATTGGTGCCCTTAAAGGTTGAATTTTTCCTATTTTTTTAAATTAAGGCATTAAGTTCAATTTCCAAAATATGATTTTTTATTCCTCTTTTTAGTCAACTTTAGCATGGGTGTATTCACTTATGCATTGCACTGTATGTATTTTTTTTTTTTTTTGGCATAATGTTCATTGTATTCTGTCTGGCCTATAGTCTGTGGAGAACCATTCCTGTAAGATTTATTTATTGTACTTTGTTCAAGGTATCTCATCTTTGAAAAGAGCAGTCAGGTCATCCTGTCAAAAAAAATCATTAAGTCATCTAGGTTAAAATAACATGATTATTTCATTTCATTTTTGAAATTTAATTTTTGGGTGAACTATTATTCACAAATCCACATGTCACATTGACATCAGTGCTAAATCAGACAGTCTGATCTTTACACTCACATTCTTACCAATCTTTCTATATCAGAAACCTTTTCATGATGATTTTCTAACGCACTTGCATGAACAATTAAAACAATAGTTCACATAAAATGAAATTTTGTCATTAATTATTCATTCCAAGCCTGTATGATTTTAGAGATTTTAGGCAGAATGCATTAACTGCTCTTTTGCGTACAATGAAGGTATTCTAAAACAGCTGTGTGTGTGACAATTACAGACAGCTGTGTAATCTAACAAAGATGCAAACCATTTATTTAAATGGTAGCCTATTCTAGTAGAATGTTGTTACCTTGAGCATTGTTTACCTACAGTGTTTTCATAAAGTTAGAAAATATTATTCTCATAAAGGTAAAAAAAAAAAAAAAAAATTCCCATTTCCAGGGGAAAGCATTTTGACATTTTAACTAATATAGTTATTTTAATAAGTAAAATAAGTATAATCAATAAGTTCTTTTCTGACTTGAAAATAATAAAATGTTGTCCAGGTAATTGTGATTTTGCGTAATAGGCCTACACTTTTGGTTTACATGCTCACGAGTAGGAAGATGATAAACAATGACCTCTGCTGGCATGTTTTAGACTGTAATGGTACATTTTTGCTTTTGAGGATTTAATTGATATAATAACGAAATATATTGGATTGGAAATATATATCCTGTAGACTTTTAGAAGGAAAAACAACATGATACTTTTCTTCTCACTCTAACTCCACAAACAATGACCAACCTAGAGGACATGCATTCATCAGTCTGTGTGCTTTTCTGCTATTTTTCTTAAAGTTATAAAAGTTTCCTTTTTTTTTTTTTTAAATGATGTGTTTCCGTGTGTAAACGATAATATAGCCTAAAACAGCAAACAAACAGCAAATTTATGGCAAATTTTCCAGTCATATCTACTGGGCACACTGGGGAGTGATTGAGCACAAAAATACCAGACAATTGTATTGTTACACGTTTTTAATATTAGCGTAATATGTTTAAATAAACATAATGTTTCATCCATAGGATTTCATCCGGAAAAAAAGGGGGGAAACGAGAAGAGTCTCCGCCCTCAACCTCGTGATTGACGTGCTTTTCGTCCTTTCGATTCGCTCCTCACAGGTGACGTCATCGGTCGTGTCGTTTTTCCGGTTTTCGCCACCCTTCCGCTTCCTTTCTGCTTGCACGAGCCCGCTTGTGAACACGCGAGTCTTCCTCTCTCCGCAAAGTGAGTGAATAAAAACACCGATTTAACAAGCACACATAAAGTTCAAACGAGCGAATGATGAATGTATTTGAAACAATAAAGACCCTCAGTCCTTCATTTGCGAGACTGATATAATACAGAAGCTCAGATTGATGTATTATACTCAGTACGCTAACGTTAGCTGTAATTCACTCAGCCATGTGGCAAAAGAGTAGTAAAAGAAATGTAAAGATGTAGTAAAAGATGGCGTGTGAGCCATTGTTTTATTTAAAGTACACTAAACACTAAATGTCCTCTTATTCTTTTAATATGCATCACTTTAGTAGGAGAAGAACTCAAATATTGTTCAGTTAAGGTTTTATGTACACATTTGTGATGCACCTTTTTTTTGTTTTTTAAACGTATGAATTGAATAAATATTGTGTAAAATTAACTCCTTTACATTCAGAAAGTTTGTTTGCTATAAATAAATTTGTTAAAAGTAAACATTATTGAGGCATTCAGCTCTCAAATATTTTTGAATGATGACCATTATTCTGGTCAAAACTGTTAATATTTCCTATATGTTAATGCATTAATTTCTCTTTATTTGATGTAGGATGCGTTACGTAGCTGCTTACCTGCTCGCTGCCCTTGGAGGCAAAGATAGTCCCAGCACAGGTGACATCAAGAAGATCCTGGAGAGCGTCGGCATTGAAGCCGATGATACTCGTATGAGCAAGGTAAATCTATTCATAAAACTGCGCATGAACACTGAGACAGGATCAAATGTTGTGCTTGTAAAGGACTACATACATTCAGCTTCTCTTTAATGTTGACTTTTCTGTATTGTAGGTTGTGTCCGAGCTCAATGGCAAAAATGTCGAGGAAGTGATTGTCCAAGGTAAGTTTGGTTGTTTTAAACTGGTAGCATAGTGGTTACAGACGTGAGGGACTTGAGAGGATATGTTTAAGTCCAGACTAGGGTTCCCATGGTCATGGAAAACCTGAAAAAATATCGGGGAATTGTAAAACAGTTTCAAAGCTTTAAAAAGTTTTGAATGTCAAATCCGCTGACTATATTGATGTTTATAAAAGCAGAGTTAAAGGGTTAGTTTACCTAAAAATGTCGTCACATTTAATATTCACCCTCATGCCTTTCCAAACCCATAAGATTTTCTTTAATTTTCTTAATTTATAGTCTATTCACCCATAACTCTGACGTCAAACAGAATTGAGTATTCAGACAGACCTTGGTATAATCACATATAAACATTGACCAGCGAACATAAACAGAAGCGCAACCGTACTTGCTTGATGCTCAAGAACCAATGAGATTATCGCGTCACACCAACATGTTTGAGCTTACCCACTAACCAAAGAGGTTTGTTCTCACGCATCAAGCAAGTACGGTTGAGCTTCTGTTTATATTGGTCAGTGTTTACAAGTGATTATACCATGGTCTGTCTGAATACTCAATTCTGTTTGGCTCGAAGGTGTGCATTTAAAGCGGTTTAATGCACAGGTATTTCCAGCCAGTTTAATCACCGTTCTATATTAATGCGCCGATTTCATTGAAGCACACAGAGATTGGAGATGGCACTGTGCACACACACACGTTCAGGAGCACCGAAATACTGGCCCGCAACTTTTATTAATTAAAATAGCTTTACTACTGAATTGCGCTACATTGTTTCTCAGCAACGAGGGGGTAAAATCACAGTTTTTGAATCTCGACTATTCTGCACAGACAGATGATTCACAAACATATTTCTCTTTCTCTCTAAAATTAATTGAAATAAAGGCTAGAATTCATTCAAATAAATGTGATCTTACGGCACTAAGATCATCTCAGTCTGATTTAAAGGGGGCATAATGTTAGATTCAACGAGCCATAACTGATGAAAATAACCGTAATTTTTACTTTTCCAGGTCAAATATTGTTCTGAAAACACCAATAACAGCTTTAACTTGTTAATGCTGGCCAATGACCATGGTATAAGTAGAATATTCATGTCTAACTGTGCGTTAAACAATTTAAATGCACTCCACTTCACATTGGGTGGTTCTTTGCCTCCATGTCGTGCATTAAAATCGTTTATTGCACATCTTGCCGTGGATTGTCCCCTACATAAAAGCCAAATTAAGCTTGGTCATCATATAAAGCGTTAGTGTCTCTTCAGAAGACTTTAAAGGTATAGTGGAGGATTTTTTACTTCCGGGTGGATCACCTATACTATTGGTCCTCCTAATTGTCAATCATTCTGGTGAATCAATCAAACTTATTAAAAAAGTGGAAAGTGCGGGTCTTATCTAAAATTCGGAAAGATCCTCCACTATACCTCTAATTAAACTGCTGGATTCATATGGATTTATTTCAGTCTTTTTATAAACGTTTTAAACCGTCAATGAGTAACAATTTTCATTTTTGGGTGAAACCTTAAGACTTATTTTCATTAGCATTTAAGGTAGTACTTTTGGATATTATGTAGGCTTTTTGTCTTGTTTTATGTAATTTTATTGTACAGCACTTTGGTCTACCTTGAGGATATTAATAATTTGAGAGAAATTCCAGCTTTAAAATAGTTTCATAGGAATTGATTTTGAGTTTATATATTTTTCTAAAAAGCCTTATCCAGCAATCACTAACAAAATTTATTCAGAGTGTATGGGAACCCTCCAGAATTCCTGGATAAGAAATAAGGGTACAGGATCAGTTTGAGCATGTCTCAGTGTGTGTGTTTGTCGCCGTCTGTCAGGTTTCAGTAAGCTGGCCAGCGTGCCGTCCGGTGGTGCTGTAGCCGTTTCCGGCTCTGCCGCCCCATCCGCTGGAGCATCTGCTGCCGCCCCTGCAGGTCAGTGCCTCATTTTACCCGGTCTCTCTCTCTCTCTCTCTCATGGGGTTTGACAGTATAGCTCACAACTTTTTAGCATATAAATGCTAAAAGCATGACATGCTTTAGATATCAATTATAGGCAAGTAGATTCAAAATCTTAAAAGTAACTAAACAGTAAAGTTGCTGAAAGTAATCGAAGTATGTTTTCACTAAATAAACACTTATGGTTGTATTTATCTATTGTGAATGTTGCAAGTATTTCTCAATGTCTTGATCATACTTTCAGCCAACAAACGTTTTGTCATTGTCTTTAAATGTATTTTATTGGCATATTTTAGATATCAGTATTATGAAATATCAATAAATGTGAACTGTTCTGGGTGGAGTGTTGGTTGGTTTCCTTTAGGTCCTGTAATGTTGTTAACGTCTTTATCCCTTTTTCTTTTTTCCTGCAGCGGAGGAGAAGAAAGAAGAGAAGAAAGAGGAGTCTGAAGAATCCGAAGATGACATGGGATTCGGACTCTTTGACTAATCTGTCTCCTCGGGACCAAAATAAAGTTTATTACAAAATGATTTTTGCTTCCTAGTACATTTCAGAATTTAAGTTCTTTTTTTAAGGGATTTTTATTATGTGGAGTAGGATGAGTGATTAGAATCTGTACTCCACTATCACACACAAATACACTAGTTACAATCTAGTTACATTTTCACATTGCCACTCAAATTTTCCTCCAGTAATTTCTATGCAAAAACCCATTGGTTGAAGACATGAAATCAGTCATTTTTAAAAACACACATTATGCTAAACATTGATTACAAAAAGCTTCATGACTGCAAGCCTGAGACTTAAAAAAAAAAAAAAAAAAAAAGGATAATCCTTAGTCTAATATTTCCCTCAGCAAAACATATTAAAAGCTCACATTCCATATAGATATATTGGATCTTTGCACATAAATTGTAAACTAAAACCTCTCAAGCACGGCATCCTTACATTGTGTTGAGGCAGTTTCTAATCTTACCTCAGTCAGGGTTTTCATTGACTATAATGGGCTTGTGCTTGGACATGGAGTTTCCAGAGTGTTATGTGATGCAAATGTTTTGGCTCTTGTGGCCGATTCCTGGCTGTGTTGCTTAACTTTTTCTGGGAAGTCAGTTGTCTTAGAGTCCAACATGATTATTTACTTGGGATCGAAAAAGGTGCAAAAAACTATCTATTTATGTAGCTATCTATTCTAATCCAAACCATTATATAACTGAATATCTTATATCTGAATGTCTTTTTTTTATGCATTTGGCGGACACTTTTATCCAAAGTGACTAGTGCATTCAAGTTACATGTATGATCAGGTCATGCATTCCTGGGAATCAAACCCATGATCCTGATGTTGCTAGTGCCATTCATCAGGATGTGAATCCAAGATGAAATTAATAATTTTAGAAAACATTTAATCCTTAAAATTTACTAGTCTCTATTTTCATTCTACTAGTACAATTTTTTTAGATGCTAGTATCTATTCCATTAAGTACTAGTACTTATTCATTAGCTACTAGTGCTTATTCTTTAGGTATTAGTACCTTTTTACTTATTCATAGATACTAGTTCTTATTTATTAGATACTATAGTACCTATTAAAAAGACACTAGTACTTATTCATTAGATTCTAGTGCCTATTAAATTGGTACTAGTACTTATTCATTAGATACTAGTACTTATTCATTAGTTACTAGTATTTATCATTAGATACTAGTACTTATTCATTAGATACTAGTATTTATTATGACCGCCGCTAGCATAGCTAGCGAAAGCGGTCATATAGGGATTGTCAAAGTTTTTTTTTTTTTTTTTCGTCATCTACTGAATTTTTCGTCAACGATGATACTGTCACACACACACATGCAGGAATACAAACAAACGCAAGCATGCACACACACTGACATCCACACGCACAGACACACACACACAAACACACACACACACACACACAAACACACACGCGCACACACATGTACGCACGCATACATACACGCACAGACACACACACACAGACATACACAAACACACACACATACACACACACACAGACAGACATGCACATACTACTACTTTTTTTAGGTATCAGCCATATACCCGATTTACCAATACCCAATGTGTTATGCTTGGGCAGTATAGGCCTACTAATGAGATGGGTGGGACATGTTTCATGCCATGTTAGATCACATCCTGAGAGTCTACGCTTTCAGAAAATATATAGTTTATATAGTTGAATCAGTTTTCTCTTCATGGTACAGACCAAAATGTATTATGTGTACACTTTCTTCACCTAAATCCATAAAATCCCATTAATTTCAATGGGAAATTTACTTAAGTGTTCTACTAGGTACAGTGGGAATGAGTTTAATTTTGTTAACATTGTTTTTTTAAAACTCTGGGACCAGGGCTACAAGATAAAACCACTTTTTGGGGGAAAAAATGTTTTTTATTTCAGTAAAACACAACAAACCCATGCCAAAGTCAGATAACTGACTTTTACCATCAACAGGTACCTCAACCGTTTGGTAGAGGTTTGTAGAAATTGAATGGGAGGGTCCTTTGAAAAAAAAATCACAGATTTTTCATACTTAGTATGTATAAGTATATTTTTTGTGGAAAGCCAGTGCAGGCCTGAGCGGCGGTCATATTTTGTACCGCCATGCGGTACATCTAGTTTCGATAGTGACTAGTAACTATTATTTTGTTACTAGTAACAAATTTTACATTTTTGCCATTGACTTCTATGGGCATCTGTCATTCCGATATCAACTATTCAGTTCTGACTAGTATGTATTCCAACTGCGACTAGTACGTATTTATTAGATACTAGTAGTTATTTTTTAGATACTAGTTCCTATTACTATATACTAGTATTTATTCAATAAATACTAGTACTAAGTCATTAGATACTAGTACTTATTCATTAGATACTACCTATTAATTAGATACTTGTACTTATTATGTAGCTACTACTTATTCAATAGATACTATTATTAGACACTAGTATTTATTCCAGATGTTACAAGTAAGATTTTTTATTTTACTAGTAAGATTTTTAATTGACCTCTACAGTGGCCGTTCTGACTAGTCATAACATAAAACAAGTAAAAAAGCAGTTGTGACTAGTAAAATAAGAATAGTTACTAGTAATAATTAAAAAAGATACTAGTGTCTAATAAATAAGTACTAGTATATATTGAATAAGTACTAGTAGCTATGAATAAGTACTAGAATCTATTTAATAGGTACTAGTAATAACTTAATACTAGTATTTATTGAATAAATACTAGTATCTAGTAATAGATAGTATCTAAAAAAATAAGAACTAGTACCTAATGAATAACTACTATTATCTAATATATATGTACTAGTCACAATTGGAATACACACTAGTCAGAACTGAATAGTTGATATCTGAATGACAGAAGCCCATAGAAGTCAATGGCAAAAATAATAATTTGTTACTAGTAACAAAAGAATAGTTATAGTCACTATTGATATAAGTACTAGTATCTAATGCATAAGTACTAGTAACTAATGAATAAGTACTAGTATATAATAACTACGTACTAGTACCAATTGAATAGGCACTAGAATTTAATGAATAAGTACTAGTAACTAATGAATAAGCACTAGTATCTAATAAATAAGTACTGGTACCAATATAATAAGCACTAGAATCTAATGAATAGCTAATGGTATCTAGTAAAAAGGTACTAGTGATGAATAGGCACTAGTAAAGAATAAGCACTAGCTAATTAATAAGTACTAGTACTTAATGGAATAGATACTAGTATCTAAAAAATAAGTAGCATGAAAATATAGACTAGTAGGTTTTAAGGATTAAATGTTAAAATGGCTTGCCATAATATTTGTGGTATTTTTCCCCCTTATGAAATGATTCAAAACAGATCATTGACTACCGTAATTTCAGTTTTGCTTTTGTATGGAATTTTGCTGTTTGCACTGCCAAATATTAAAACAGTTTGTTCTTTCAGCGTAAGCACTGAATCATCCCAAAACATGGAAATTCCAGATGCCTGCAGTCAGATGTAGCCAACACTAGCAAACCATTGTGTTTGCAACTTTCCATAATATGATATAGCCTATGATTTCACTTTTATTAGATACATGTGCAGTTTTAGTGCAACAGTACATCAGACAAGAGCATCAAACAACATAGAATGATTGCAAGATGGGAATATATTAAAAAAGAAAACAACAAAAACCTTTTTAAATATGAAGCATTTCATGTGTTCATAAAGTCTAACTTTTCTAAAGCATTTAAGAACTAAAACACTTTTATCCCTCCTTCATTATGAGTTAAAACTTGGGAATATGTTACCAAATGAAATAGAATTAACACAAAATTTAAGTTCTTTTATAATAGTCGTGAAGGGCTGGTTTAAAAGAAACCAGAATTGTACTATTTGTAAGTAATGAAATCTCATATATGCATGGTGGATTCGTGTACAGACAGTGTGCTTGAGTGACCAGCTGGAGGCGCTCCAACTTAAACAACCAGTGACGTGAATGAGACACATTAGTGGGGAAAGACGAGTGGCAGAGAGAGGGAGGATTTCTAGAACCCTCACAGTACTGTTCATCCACTCGTCTATTCCATACATTTGCTAAAGCGTTTGTCCTATTGGGTCGTGTGGAGGCTGGAGTCTTTCCCAGCGTCTCGGGTCGTACACTCTCAGAAAAAAAAGGTACGAAAGCTGTCACTGTGGCGGTACCTTTTCAAAAGGTTCACCTTTGTACCTAAAGAGTGCATTTAAGTCCCTCAAAGGTACATATTGGTACCAAATGTGTACATATTAGAACCCTTTTGAAGGGTACTGTCCCAGTGACAGCTTTTTACCTTTTTTTCTGAGAGTGTAGGCAGGAAAACACCCTGGACAGATGGCGGTCCATCACAGGGATGACACACACACACACTCACACCTACAGGCAAACTTACAGTTTCCAATTCACCTGTCCTGTATGTCTTTGGATTGTCAAAGGAAGCCAAAGTCAACACGGGGAGAACAAACTACACAAAAAGGCCTCCTGGCACATTTTGGACTCTAATACTGCACATATACATCATTGTACATGTTTTTGATGTTTTTTTTAATGCTTTATTATAGACCTACATGTTGCTGATGTTTTGTTTTTGTAATTATTGCTTCAGGAATGAATTTTTTCCCCCATAACTTTTTTGTCTTTGGCAGTTAAATTGACTGTATGCTTTCTGAATGAGAATTGTTGCCCGTGTTATGGTGGAACGAGCTTAGTTGAAGTGACATATGAAGTTCAGCTCTCATGGCTGTGTGTGTCTACCATTTTTGAGGACAAATTTGTATTTATGTCATACGTATTACTCTAAAAAAAAGTTGCTGACTTAAATTTTTAAGTACACTCAACTTGTTATCATGTTATGTTTAATTCATTTCAACTTAAACTATATTAAACTGAGTTTAAAAAATGAGTTGATCTTGTATAAGTTAAAAACTTATTTTGATGAGTTAAAGCAATGTAAAAACATTTGTTGTCATAACTTATCAATCATATATTCTTTTACAGTGTACTGTTAAATGCAAATTAAAAAAACAAAACAACAACAATGAAAATAGACATACACATGAATAAGTTGCATTCTTTAATCAGACGCTAAAACATGTTACATAGACTAAATGATGCTCAAAACAGTCAAGTGACATTAAAGATTACATTTTTGTTGTCATAAATGCAGATTTAATGAATGATAATCGTCAAGATGTAAAAAGAGAGTGTTAGTTTAATATTTGTTATGCAAAATTTAACCAAGCAATTTTAGAGCAAAAAAAAGATCCTGGAGGCACTGATGATTTGAGAGCTTTTCTGTTTTCAGTACTTCCTGGGAAGGCCGTTGGGTCTGTAGCGGTTGGGGTTTCCACCGTTACGCCCCCAGCGATTGGCCGCCTGGTCAGCTGCAGAATCAGAGTTGCCGCGGCGACTGAGAGCCTGCACAGCCTCTCTTCCATCACTGCACACATCATTAACATATCATGATTCGAAATTCCCCAAAATCATTTAAACACCCATTTTAATTAAACTAAGTGCTTATCAGGAATCGAGTAATCAAATCTGCCACAGTTAGTATGATTTTGTACGTGCCTGATGACTTTGGCTGCCCATCTGCCTCCCGGGCCTCTTTTTGCAGCATCATAGTTCCCACGTGCATGGAAATACTTGTCTGAGTTCTTCCAGTTGGCCTGCCTCATATCCCTGTAGGCTCGCCACATGTCCCCCCCACCTACGAGACACAATGAAAATGGTTCAAATATGCCTACAGTTTGACTCAACTTAGTGCTATTAAAGGAAAAATAAGTGACCTCGAGCGGCTTCTTCTGGGAAGCGGTACCACTGCGCCTGGGTCCCAACCACCAAAAACACCACCAGCACAGCAAGAATGAGCTTCATGATTAGAACTGAACACATAAACATATTTGGACAATCCTTAGAAAATGCTTTTATCCTTAGCAACTTTTCGTACACTCAAAGAGAAGTGTGATCCCTGTACATAGACATTAGATTTGCATTAATATAGAGGTGAGTGTAGTCAGTCTCTTACCTTTGGTTTGCTCAGTTCAGTCACATCATGTCTTCATGCAGCCAGCTCCATTTTTATAAGGCTCGGACTGGGCTGGGCATGGATTTTCCCAACTGTGATGCGCCAGATTGCATTAGGAAAATCTGACAGCTCTAATTCTGGGAAAGTCAGAATTTATGAAATATAACTGTTGTTATTTCAGATATTGCGTCAGAAGACAAAGCATTTTGCGATGCAACTCTCCAAACTTTGTAATTTTCATACTGAGATGTACAATACAAAATGAAACCATAAAAATGTAATACGTCTTCTTCTTATTATTATTATTATTAATAAAGAATAATTTAAAACATGCAAAAGAAGTGTGTATGGCAGAAAGCAAATAGTTTTGTGGTATACAATTGTAATTCGTAAAAAATATTGACACTGCAAATTGTGCAACCTTTATAGTTAGATGTACATTACTAAATGAAACCGTAATTAAATGCATGCAAAGGAAGTGTAGTGTGGCAGAAATGCATTAGTTTTGTGGTATAAAGTGCTTATAAAAATATGTAACGTAATTCAACTTAATATAAATATTAGAAATATACATTTTTTTTGTAATTTTTTTTTTACAGAAAAAAACTATTATTTTTAGTAAACTTCTGACTGAAGTTTAAAATTCATGCAAATAATTTCAGTTTCACTTCTTTACTGTTGTCACTTCCAGCTCTCATGGCTGTTGAATCATCTTTATAAGGGTCATTCCGGGAGAAGGAAAGTCCAGATGTCTGCACATGTAAATAAGGTGTGTGTGTGTGTGTGTGTGTGTGTGTGTGTGTGTGTGTGTGTGTGTGTGTGTGTGTGTGTGTGTGTGTGTGTGTGTGATTTTTTAAATCTGAAAGCAAAAGCATTGAAATCTTCATTATACCTGCAACTGATAAAGTTGACCCACACACGGAGAAGTGGGCTATGACCTTATAAGATTGTTTTGTCAGATAATAAATCAATTATTAGCTAAACTACAAATTCAGACTCTTAAACTCACAAGCGTACAACAGCTCACATGTTTAGTTTCCAGTTACCAAAACAGAAATGAAAATGAGAATGCATGACAAAGAATATTGTACAAAAGAGGTATTTTAAAAAAAAATCCCCTAACAAGAACTATCATTCTAAAAACGAATTTTCAAAACATTTTCTAAAATGTATCAGATTTCATTAATTATTTACACTACTAAAATTTGGGGTCGTCATACTTTTTTTTTTTTTTTTTTAAAGTCTATGCTCACCAATTTTTATATTTACTCCAATATTTACTCCAGTCTTCAGTGTCACATGATCCTTCAGAAATCATTCTTAAATGATATGATTTGCTGCTCAAGAAACATTTCTTATTATTATCAATGCTGAAAACAGTTGTGCAGCTTAATATTTTATTGGAAACCATGATAAAAAAAAAAAAAAAATCAGGATTCTATGATGCAACAGCGTTTATGCATAGAATATTTATAATTCATAAAAAAGTTGTAATTTCTTTTAAAAAAAATGAGTATGAGTAAATTGATAAATTGGTAAATCCAAAAACAGAATTGTATAGTTTATATATACTTTAACCAACCAATACTTTAATCTGCTATTCCCTCCTGCATGTGCATGGCCTTAAAAGTAGCCTAAGACACTAACCTGTCTGTTAGAATGAGCGTAAAAATAGTTTGCATATATAATCAGTGTAACAAAGCAGGGCTCACGATGACATGCAGTTTTTTTAGTTTTTTTTTTTTTTAGCAAGATCATCTTGACAAGCACATAGACGCAATACAGGTTTGGATCAAACTCTTGTTCTTGTTTCACCACGTTCTAATGCTGCCTTCCGCATATCTATTTTGTTGACAATCTGGATTATGAATTCATTATTCAGTCATGTTTAGTCTTGTACTTCGCGTTCAAAGGTTCTTAGTCACTAAATGGGATTCATCATGTGATTAGCTTTTAATTTGAATGAATGAATAAACACTGACTAGTTCAAGCCAGAAATTGACAATTAAGGTAGCAATGGTTTAAAATTAATCATTTGTATTGGAACAAAAGAAGTACACAATGAACTGAAACACTTTCAAATGGAAAATTTGTGTCAGTTTTGGCCTGCAGAAACCGCTCGTTCTTTTTTCTACATGATATAAATGCATCGTTTACTTTTTATATCAATGACAGTTGATAGAAGAGGAAGTGTATACTCAGGTTATATAAAACCTGCTTCTTATGAAAAGAGAAGTAGCCCGTTTTTATTTCCTTCTCAACCACTTTTGTTCTTTTGATGTAATGACTACAGACATTAGATGTCAGATCTGGCTGAAATATTAACACTTTCAACACTGCTATAGCACTAGTTTCACAGACAAGGCATAATATCCCAGACTAAAATGCATGTTTGAGCGGTTTTAACTGAAAGCAACTTGCAGTGACATATCTTAAAATATGTCTCGTCATTGTTTTGTCTCAAGATGGATGCCAGTAATGCTCTTTTTTTTTTAAGGCGTGTTTATAAAAGCTGTTTATATGTCCTAACTGAACTAAGGCCTAATCCTGGATTAATCTAAGACCTGTCTGTGAAACCAGGCCTAAATGTAATATAAGTGGCTTCAATAAACTCAGTGTTGTAATGGACTGAAACAACATTGGATCAGATGGGTGTCTAGATTCACTGGCATCAATGCAAGTCTACTCTAATACTGTGACGACTTTGGTCACATTTATCACCATCAAATACCATCAAACCTTAATCACTGGATTAGCCATAAAAAAATTAAAACTTGATGCAACAGTTTGGAAATTATGAGTCACATTGTGACGTGTAGAAAACCCAAACCCACACAGGAGTAAACTGAAAGGAAGATACTGCTACAGCTATGAAAATAATTCTGGTTTATTTATGGTCAACCTACACTAGCATTCAAAAGTTTGAGGTCAGTAATACTTTTCTGCAAGGATGTATTAAGTAGATGTAAAGTGACTGAAGGATCATGTGACACTGAAGAGTAATATATTCAAATGTAGAGGTTATTCAATAGCAATACTACTAAATAACTAATATTATTAATCAAATAAATGCAGCCTTTTGAACAGTAATGCATATGGAGCCCAAAACCAGAAGAAATTAACTTTTTGGTTCTTACTGTACAGGACAAACAAATTTAACTGTCACTAAAACTTTTTTTTAAACTACTTTATCACTCACTATTTACAACTCCTGCTCTCAGACCATAACTCAATATAGATTCAAATATGCAATGAAAACTAATTCAAGTTTAAATAAATTGCATTTATTTCCATAAACAACCCCCTCAAACAAGCTCACAAAGGGCTCAAATCAAAGCCTGGAAACAAGTCACAAGTCAAGTTCAGATCCCAGAGGTTTCTGTTTTATTGATATGGAGCATAATTTCATTGACGAATCACACAGCACATGCAGGTAGGAGACAGATATAGACAGCAATGGCTTATGAGACGTGCAACTTTAAACAGCAAAGCATTATGGAGCAAAACAAGCTTAGAGGTTTTTCTGCTTAAATAACTGGACACACAGGTTGACCAGTCAGTCAAACAACATAAAATAAAGTTTAATGGCATGTAGGGCATATAGCAAAACTAATTAGCAAAGGAATCAGGGCGTTTAGCTGCTCTCCTTGCCAAGTGTGAGCTTGTCGAACATGTACTCTGCCATGCCGTTTTGGGGGGCGCCCATGCGGCGCAGGTTGGTCACCCAGTCGCCCAGTTCTTTGATGGACTTCACCTGCTCGTCCAAGTAGTGTGTCTCAATGAAATCGCACATCTGCAAGAAACAAAAAGGGTGCGTTTGGATTAGGTTTAGTTTGTGATTGAAATGGTCATTATGCATTGGTTTCTGAGGTGTCACACTCACGTGAGGGTCGTTGTGCTGAGAGGCCAGTTTATGCAGCTCCAGGAGGGAGTGATTGACGCTCTTCTCCAGCTGCAGGGCACATTCCAGCGCTTCCACGCCGCTTCCCCACTCATCCTTTTCTGGCTTCTGTCATACATAAAGATTAAGTGGCATGAGCAAAATCTTATATTACAGAACATAAATGTAGTAACCCAGCAATAGCATCACAATAAAATATATTTTTTGATGTTAATTCATGCATTTAAAAAAAGCAATGCATATTTTTACATAACCCAGAGAAATACATGGTCTCATTTAATTTAATTTTATATTTTTATTGGAACTTGTTAGATGCAAATATATAATGCCTAAAACGTCCTTTAATACATTCTAACAAGTTTTAGGTCAAATTTGCGGGAAAGTTTGGATTGTAGGTCTTACGTGACACTCTTTCTAATTGAGAAAATGTTGCTTGGACGGATGCATTGAGATGCATTTTTCTCAGAGCATAGTCAGCATACCTAACATTGTACAGTTGTATCCTTATCTATACATGTTAGGAAGTCACGCGAGTAATTTCATTTCGCAACAGTCAGCAAGTGATGCGAATCTTCACAAACAAAATGAAGTGCCTGCAAGCTCACAAAATGTTTAATTGTACATTGCCTATATTTGTTTTCATTGCTTTCAAATTTGGGATGCACTGATTTGAAAATTTTGGTCGATACCAATAACTGATAATTCTTTATGTTTGAAAGCCGATAACCGATATATTAGCCGATAAATCAATTTTTATATAATTTGAGAGCCTGATTACAAAAAAGAAAAAAAGTCTCACCATTTAAGGCCATGTCCCAAGCACACAATTATAATGTTCTCATTACAATTTCATGTAGGCTATATGACAGACTTGTGATGCATGCGTTGCATTTAACTGTATTTTTCTTTTTGAAGTGATTTAAATCATATTTAAAGCAATTCAAATCCATCATGGTGAACAGTGCACATCTGAAGTGTCTCTGCTGAAAGAAATAATCCATTATTTATCAGCTTTAATATATCGGCCAAATTTTCATTACATAACATTACATGAAACATTAAAATGAACAAATATCGGCCGGTATGGTGGCCAATATACTGTGCATCCCTACCTTTAAATTGCACATTGCTTTGAGGAAAACACTGAGCAGGATGTGAAAATTTTGTAGATAATGGATTGGATAATGGATGATTTTAAATAGAGATGCACCGATTACAGTTTTCTAGGCCGATTCCGATTTCCGATTTTTCATTGAGTTTGACCTGCCGATACCGATTTTAGCCGATTCCGATTTAATTTTTTTCTAATCACTTTACAGCACACACAAATATTTATTTTCCATCTTTACTTTAACCCTTTCAAGTAATATTTAAAATATTCTAACTGACACCCCCTCCCCCCACCCCCCGAGTGAGTTTTTTCAAGGCGAACGTTCCCTTTAATGTTTCCATCGGACGCGTCACGCGATACGCGCAGCCACAATAATACTGTATGACAGATGTGTCGCTTTTATTTCGCTTTTCCTTTTTTATTCAAAATATTCGCAAACTTACTTACCATGTCATCAACTAGCCTATCTGATATTCCGATTCTCAAATAACGTTACGTGTGAGTGTGTTTGGTCGTTAAAAACCGGCGCCACAATGTTGTCCTGTCAGTCGGATTTACAGCACGTGAATTCATCAGTTTCTCCCGAAATAAATGCAAGAAAGTGGCCGGTGAACTGAGAAGAATAGAGTAAACTTTATAGTTACTTCCACTATGTTTATCTGATATGAATAACACATGTCGGCAAATTATATTTGAATAGATTATTGCTGCTTCCACAGACATTAGTGTGTATTTTACAAACTCCTAATGTATTGTTTTAATCGTGTTTATGTGTATTTAAATATCTGAAACCTAAAATAAACATTATGAGGCTGAAAACACTGCTTAGTTGTGATATATGACAGCGCTGAACGCGTCCGACTCTGGCTCAGCGCCAGCCAACGCGCGAAAGCACAGTTTGAATCTGGCAGTTACGCGACGTCACTGAACATTCTAAATGTGGCGCTGTACTCTCAGGGGCGCAGAAATAAAATCCCATATATGAGACCATACAGCTCAAAAGGTGAATCATGCGGCGCCCGAGTGCATTTGACCGGTCCGGCATACAATCGGCATATGTCAGACTGACCGGCCGGTCGCCGGTCATGGCCGATCACGTGAAAATCGGCCAATTCCGGTCACCAGCCGATCAATCGGTGCATCTCTAATTTTAAAATCAGTCTTTTTCTAATTATTAATTAAGGTCAATCTAAATCATTTAAGTAAGCTTTTTTCATCTGATTAATCGAAGAAATAAATCAACAGATTATCAAAATAATTGTTTGTTACAGCTTTACAAATATAGATAAAACAATAGACAAAATGTGGTTTAAACTTATGATTGCAATTAGTCAGAAGCCAAGCCAACTTCCTAAAAGCATTTCACGTGAACTAACCATTTTTGCATTACCAATGAAACTGATAAATCAGTTTCCAACTCATGCAATTATCATAAAGTGTTATTGCAAAATCTGTACCGATCACACAATATAACGTAACAGCGCCTGGTCCAAAGAGCATTTGTGGTTGCCCACCATGCTTTTTAATCTCTCACGATGGCAAAGCGCATCTTAATAAACATGCCTACTGTCAGTTGAAATTTAGTCAGTGTCGGTTAAAGATAAGAACCCCACCCCGACTCACTCCTCTATCTCTGTGTCCTGCCAAACTGTAATGCTATCACGTGAACACACAGACGTACCTTCACGTCCTGCAGAAAGATCCTCCCTCCCCTCTGGTTCTGAAACTTCATCAGTTTCTCAGCATGTTCGCGCTCTTCTTGGGACTGATGGCGGAAAAACTTTGCAAAGTTGTTCAGAGCCTGATCATCTCGGTCGAAGTAGTATGACTGCATGAGAGAAATGAAATCATCAGAAAAGACAATTAGCAATAAAGGAAATGAATCATTGACCAAACTTTAAAGCAAAGTTCACTCAAATACTGAACTCAATGCTCCTTCCCACCATCCCTTTCACCTAGAACACTATACTTGGAATGGAATGTTGTAATGGCCTTAGACTCTCACCATAGAAAGGTAGACGTAGGACGCATACAGCTCCATGTTGATCTGGCGGTTGATGGCCGCCTCGCAGGCCTCCTCGAAGTTCTGTCGCACCTGAGAGCTCATGTTTCTGTAAGAGAGGACACAGAGACTAAATCTTTCGATTGTAGAAGATAAAATTGACATCCCTGTTATTAACGAACACATTGTAGTCTCGCCATCATCAACTTCTGCATTACCACACATCGTTGCTCACCGCAAACCCACTAATAATAGGGTCTATTGTCAGTTCCAGGCACGGCAGCAGGTGTTTAAGTCACACAACTCTGTAAGATGCTGTATGAAATTTAATACATTCTCAGGACAGGTGGTGTTAATCTTTAGCCCTCTTATTTATTTGTTATGAGGAAAAGCACATGAGTGCATGACACAGATAATTCTACTCAAGGTTTGGCCTGTTGGTCCAGTCTCACCTACTCAAGAGATCTGGCCAATGTACATAGTCTAATCTATAATTAACTCACCTATAATTATGACACCATTGAAAAACATCTTGAGAATGAACGCATCTGAAATTTGGCCAAGGGTTACTCCTCATACAACATATTCAACAAAATACTAGACAATCTCGAAGTCTGTTTACTAAATAAAGGATTAGGAAAAACCCTTTGTAACCTGGGAACATTAAACCAAACCTGTTGGAACGGCGTCAAACGATTTTCTGAGCGTTTTGGATGGTAACAACGCCAGTCCCCATCCACTTTCATTGCATCAAAAGAGCAGCGCCCAATTCCTCAATAATTACATTTTAGCCGTGAAAACAAAAGATTGTGACGCAACTATCGAAAACAGCGGTTAAGCACGCAAAAACGAACTGTGAAATTACAGCTTTTTAATTTTTATTTAGAAAAAAAATGCCCAAAGTTAGCAAACATTTAATCAATTCTTTCGCCAGAAGACGTGCGTGCAATATATTATCGTGTACAATTATTTAACGTTGTAACGTTACACATTGGGACACTGAAGTCCCCCCACCCGCTTTTATTGGAAACGTAGCGTCACCATTTTTAAAGAAATTGCTCGATGTTATTGAATATTTTTGGCGAATATAACAAAAATGCTCCAAATCCAATCTATACACACGCGATACCAAACGCAAAATGGTTACTTAACACTATAAAAATGCATTAGGAGTCATATAGACGGGGCGGCCATTTGAGAATACTGTGGCCTTTACAAACATTACATCAATTCAAATGAACGACAATTAGGCAGTCGAAGTCAATCCAGTTTTTTTCATTAAATTCTTTTTTCCATGCATGACTAAACCGATAAAAAACAAAACAAAAAACAAAGATGGCGCCTTGGCACAACGCTCGCTAGTGATGGATGCAGCAATCTCTATGCAAAGCGAGTTAGGCTATTCGTGTATCAAAACAAAAATAAACAATTTGAATTGAATATATGAATAAATGTGTTGATTCTGATGGAAGACTTACCTTTTAGTAGGTTTTACTGCTTTTAAATGGTGCTATTTGTAAAGATGGTCAACGACGCTGGTTCGCGTAGATTTTCTTTTTTAAAGCAAGCGTCTTAAAAACAAATTTCGATTTTGACCGAAAACAAAATGAGTGGAATCAAAGAAGTTGGTTGATGGTAGAGCGAAAAGACAGAATTTCGGTTGCCGTTCAAGCACTGTTGAAGCAGGTAACCTTCAGTCCGTCCTCGTGGCTGAAACGATTATGAACTCAAGTGCAGTGGCGCAGGAGTATTTGTATGACGTACAGCATTGAGTCATTGAATGACGCAACACGTACGAGTCACAGGATCCCTCCCGAAATAAAGCCAGGCAAGACAAATGTGAAAAACATTCATATATAACAACTAAAAAAAACAAAAACAAATAGACATATATATATTATTATAATATTCTCTATGTTGTAGATTATATAGGCCTATATATAATCTACAATATAGAGAATATCATAATCTAAAATAAATAATTACAAAAACTATATAAAAAAATCCCCCTCAAAATTACATTCCTTAGAGATTCAAGGCACTACAAATTTGCTTTTTAAGATATTATTATTCCTATAACTGTTTTACAGAGTAAAAACAATTCATATTTTTTTCATTTAACCTCTCATATTTTATTAAAACAGTGAAAACTTCTTCACAATACTTTTTATCTAAAGTTCTCGTGCCCCCCAAATTTAAGTTCAAATCAAAGTTAAAGTTAAATTCTGATATCCAATATTATAAACATGCAGTAACAAGAGGAGTCCAAAAGTTTCTATACAATAATTAGAGTTTTCCTTTTCGCTAGTGCCTATATTTCAGAAGCATTAATGACATGCTTCGGAAGTGCTGGGTATTAAAATGCCCAAAAATTGCAGTCCTTTTAAACATACAGGGGAAGGAAAAATGTCTAGACGCTTCAGTATTGTACGTGTTAGTGGTATATAATAAGAGGTTTGGAATCAATAGCTTGATGCTACACAGGATGTCAGGAGTATCTGAGTATCCCGCTGACTCAACAACAGTCATGTTCATCGGATTATAGGGCTTTTTTGCGCAATAGAGAAAAAAACCCTCTGATTTCATGCCTGAAAAATAACTTGTATACATCACAATGTTTTCAATATAAACTCTTGGAAATAAAGGTCGCAAAAGGTTTTTTTCCCCAGTGATGCCATGAGGAACAGGAACCTTTTAGTGATCAATTCTTAACAACCTTTTTTGTTTTGTTTTTTTGAGTGAAGAACATTTGACATATTTCAGCATCATTACAGTCTTCATTGTCACACAATCCTTCAGAAATCATTCCAATAGCTGATTTGTTTAAGAAATGTTTATTATTAGTATTATTATCAATGTGGAAAGCAGTTGTGCTGCTTTATATTTTTGTGGAAACCATTCAGAAGTTCAGAAGAAGAGCATTTATTATTAAAGAGAAATCTTTTGTAACATTATAAGTATCTTTATCGGGCATTGGCACTTTTATGTGCCATTAAATATGTGCCATAACTTTTATTGTGCCAAAACAATGTTGTAAGATGATAACAGTATAGTGGATCATATGATCATATCACATGATCTCTGCATGGCCACTGGAAACGTGATATTATAAAGTGCTGACTATCCAAACTATCACTTATTCATTCCTTACATTGGTCAATCCAGTTTCGCACTCAATAATATGTAGAATATGACGTATGGTGGATACCAAGGTTTTCCAGAACTTGTTAATGTTGTGGAACATTCTGTTGTGTAACAGTAATGTCTGAGTCAGAGATGCAAGTGGCAATTGAACTACAGTTAAGGGAACTATTAGCCTAAATTATTATTATTATTATTAAAAAAAGAAATCAAAGAAACAAATAACCTGTACTTTTTACCCTCCTGCATATTTGTAGCATCTTCATATATTCCCTTGTGTAGTAAAAAGAAATTTAGCTTGAGCAAAGGTCCTTTTACCAATCTTTCACAATCCCAGAAGTCACAGATCGTACTGTCTTGTAGTGAAGGATAAAATGATAAAGAGTCGACAAAGCATTTTAGGTCGGTCATTAGTAAAACATAACAGGACAGGTTTTCTAATTCACACCAAATTGTTTTTTTGAAGTAGTAAAAGTGGATAATTTTAAGGTGTGATCGCTAAACAAACATAATTGATGCAAGGGTAACATCATCTCATTATATATAATTGAGATCATATATTATATTTTTCTCACTATTCATGGCACCGCCTTCCATAAAGGACTGGGAAATTAGAAGTATTTACAAAAGGATTACATTTAATGAAACCAATGGTTTCACTAAGGAATAATGAATCCTTTTAAAGCTATAATTATTTAATAAATATACAAATACTCATTGTGCATGAGATACATTTTTGCAAAGATTTAGAAATAAGCAGAGCAAATAGAGAGTCATTATACTCTGTTTATATACTCTGCATTATATACTGTTTATTTTGATTTGTTAATAAAAACTATTCATTTTAGATTTGTTTCATTGTGCGATTAACACAGCATGTTACGGAATCGACTATAACCACAAACAGCAAAACTATGAAACTATTAACTATTAGGCCTAAGACATTGATTGCATTTGCAAATACTATTTAATTCAAATTTATTTCAAAACAACTACAAGTAGTAGTGTAGATAAACTCAATTACAGTAAGTCATTCGCAGTTATTCATGGACTGGTTTTAAAGGTTTCTACGTTTTCACTGGGGATTTTTCTGTTCCAAACAAAAAAGCTACACAAAAGCAGCAGCGTGAGACAATAGTGGCTGGACTTTCATCTCTGGGCCACTAAACTTTCTATGAGGGGCAATATTTTGTGGATCTTGGAGAAAACAGCAATGTTATTCATCCTGTACTCCTGAACATGCAGCCCTGGGAAATCCTGGGACAGCACAACCCTATTCTAGCCGCTCCTTTGGTGCCTAAATCCTAATCCAGGTTGTATAATTGCATGGCAAAAGCAACCTACTTTTTAGTTTTCACTAAATGCCACTTAACTTTCTTATACTTATACTTTCTTCAAAAAGGTAAAAAAACAAAAAAAAAACAACACAATATATGGGTCTTTTCACAATGCAGATAACTTTCATCCAACAAAGTGAACTTTTTTTAATGACTGACTAATATGTTTTTCAATGCCCTATAGATAGGCTACCAGTACTGATAAAGAGCAGGGCAACCACTAATGGCCAATATAAAGTACAAATAAATTGTTGATAAAATGAAGGATCATGCTGTGTTACATATGAATGAATTAGCATTAAAATTAAACACACAATATTTTACACAAGGGCAGAGCTGATGAATATGGGAAAAAGAGACAGACAGAAAACCATTAAGAATAATAGTTAGCCTACTAGAGAACTATTATTGTAGTACTATATGTACGACATCTAGTGGTGAACTTATGAAGCTGCAGGCTAGAAGTATAAGGCTAGAAAAAGTCACATTCTCAAAAATAACTTTCACTTTGAACAGACAGACTGATAGATAGATAGATAGATAGATAGATAGATAGATAGATAGATAGATAGATAGATAGATAGATAGATAGATAGATAGATAGATAGATAGATAGATAGATAGATAGATAGATAGATAGATAGATAGATAGATAGATAGATAGATAGATAGATAGATAGATGGATGGATAGATAGATAGATAGATAGGCCTACTTTATTTAATAGATATGCCTACTCTATAAAAAATATACATTATATATATATATATATATATATTTCACTGGTTTTGGTCATCCTTCTGTTAGACTGTCTCACAGATCAATTAGGTTGAATCGCTGTCAGCTGTTTAATTTAAGTACAATTAGATAATACCAATTTAGGTCAACCAATTACTAAGCAATGCTTAATTTAGTTCAGTCTGTGGTGTAAAAAGGTCGCATTAGCAATTAAAGAAAAAACACTTAAGCAAAACATGGTCAGGTCAAAAAGTGTCTGAATAATTTTTGGTCCCAAATATTTATACATTTTACTGGTATCCACTGTATGAAGAATTTTTAGGTATAATATGTAATTTTTGGTTTGAGTGTATATATATAGCCTAAGATTTTTTTTACTGTTTTTGAAAGAAGTCTCTTACGCTGTAAAATAAAATGGCTGTAAAATTACAGCAACTTACTGGAAATTTTGGTTGCCAGTAAGCCTGTAAATTTACAAGAGTACTGTAAAACATAATCTACAATTATACAGTAAAATTTTACAGCACACCTGTAAAAGCAGCACAACTAGCAGCTGTGAATTTACAGTTCTTTACTGTAATCTTTAAAGTATGTTACTGTTATTAATAATGCACTGAATTAACTGAGATAACTCATTTCATTTGAGGAAATTGATTGGTCAATTGCCATTAAATAATTATACTGTGAGCTTATTTCATTTGAGTACACTAAGAAAAATACTTAAATTGATACTAAATCCTGCTAGTTATATCAACAGCACACATGTTGAAGTTGAAGAACTTAACAAAAAGATCATCAATGCATCAGCAACTACACAGTCACTGCCTTTAAAGAAAGCAACACACAGCATATCATCAGTGTTTCTCTGCTCATCCTGGACATAAGCACAGGCTCTACTCTTCAGCACAATGGTGGCCCACAAAACTCAACAAAAACCCTTTAAATCCCAACAGACCATTAAACACTAACAGATCTCCACTATATAATTATGTGCAAAAACACATCAAATCAAATAAAGTAATTCACAGAATTTTAGAATTTTGTTTGGTAAATCTGACTGTGATATTTTACAGTAAACAAGTGACTTCCTGCCACAGCCTTAGAGGAAATCAACTGAAGATAAAAGAAGACATTAAATGTGTGAAGATCTCAGCAGAGGAGGATTAAACAACTCCACAAACAGCATGACCAGCTTCACTAATTACTAACCAGATAAATGTTATATCTGTCATAATCAGAATGAGAAATAACAGAGGTTTTAGATGTTGATGATTTATTGAAAATATTTAGTTACCATGATCGTGATCAGTGTTTGCTTTAGTTGGGGTCTTGACTCTTGATTTATTTAACATTATAATTTTTTATCTGGCTGCTATAACCATGTGACATGTCCATAAGATAAATTTGTTATGGCAATAAAAGCCAAGGAAAAATATGATCAGGCGTTGATGGTTGTGCATCTAGTGGCTTTTTGGCCAGAGTCTATTCTCTGATTATGGAGAGGTGTTATAGATTTCACCTTATTGATTGAAGTAGTCCAGTGATTTTACAGCATGATGTTCAGTTGTGACATTATCAGTAATTTGGGTTTTAAATATATGCTATTCACAAAACATCTCAAGATACCGGAAGTTCTCTCTCACACTCTCACACTCTCACACTCTCACACTCTCACACACTCACACACTCACACACTCACACACTCACTCACACACTCACACACTCACTCACTCACTCACTCACTCACTCACTCACTCACACACTCACACACTCACACACACACCAAGAATCAGCATATGAACCTCAACAATGGTGACAAACACAATATGTGATAAATGTCTTCTTTTATCTTCGGTTGATTTCATCTAAGGTGGCTGGAAGTCAGACCAAGGCTGCATTTATTTGATAAAGAAAAATACAGTAAAAACACTAATGTTGTGAAATATCATTACAAATTTAAAGGTACACTATGCAACTATTTTTGTTCACAATGTATTCCAACCCGTGTTTTTATCTAATCCTGAGTAGGCCAGTACCTGAGAGAGAAGTAGCTCCGGCTACAATGTTCTTCCGCAAGGCGCATGCAGTTTTGTTTATTAACATCTAGAGCGCCAAAAGTTAATAGGCTATGCATAACTGTTTTCAATTTGAATACATTTTAAAATGTAAATGATTTCCGTGACGTCAAAGCTGAATGTTCAGCATCATTAGGCTACTCCAGTCTTCAGTGTCACGTGATCCTTCAGAAATCACTCTAATATGCTGATTTGCTGCTCAAGAAACATTAGGCTATTAGTATTATCAATGACGAAAACAGTCGTCATCCATGCACCACTCAGCACATTCACATCAAGCATCGAAATTACATTCAAATCGTACCACAATACAACAGACGCTTCCAATGTCAGAACAGTGAAACGCTTTGCAACATTAAAATAACAATACCAAGGTCAATTTCAGCAATCAAATAGAGAGGATGTACATTTTAAAACTTGCCTGAACTAATTCAGAAATTCAACAGAAACGAAGATTCAAAGGGAAGCTACAGTAACTATATTCAAAAGTCTAATTCAGAATTGAACATCTTAATTTTACATTAAGGTTCATTAGTTAACATTAGTAAATGTATTAACTAACAACTAACAATGAGAAATACATTTGTTACAGTATTTGTTAATCGTTGTTAACGTAATAAAAATACAATTGTTCATTGTTTGTTCATGTTAGTTCACAGTGCATTAAATAATGTTAACAAATACAACTGATTTTAATAACGTATTAGTAAATGTTGAAGTTAATATTTAGATTAATAAATGATGTAGAAGTATTGTTCATTCTTAGTTCATGTTAACTAAGTTAGTTAACTAATGCTAACTAATTAACCTTGTTGTAAAGTGTTACCAATATCTTTTCATCACGACTGATTTTCTCTCATCCCACTTTAGTTACAGACTTCACACAGCACAGTGTGTTCTCTCGGTAGGGTTCATGAAGTGCCACCAGGGGGCAGCGGATCGCTGTTAATGCTCTGCGGGTACCGGTACTCGAATTCAATAAATCAGTGGCTCCCTGGAGTAATAACCCCACTGCACTTTTTTATGTCTCTCTTATCTTAGGCTGATGAGTTGAATAAGATGTGTTTGATTGGGGAGGGAGACATCTAAAATGTCACTACTCAGTTTCACACACACTCTCTGTGCTCCTTACACACATATTCACATAATAGTCTGGATTCTGTATCAGTGCCTACCAAGAATGGTTTGTAGAGTCGTCGCATATTCCCTGAATGGATGTTCGAGCGGCTGAAGGTTCCTCTTATTTCTGTCAAACCCTGATAAAGTGTTTTTGTTCGTAAAGGGGTTCTCCGAGATGCTGCCGTGACGTATACGCCTCTCCGCCAATCACAATCCTCGAAACAAACATAACCGACTAGCACTTGTTAGTGAGGAAAAAAAAAAACCCACCGCGAAATGCAGGTCCATCTTCCAGCGGCGGTGAAATAAACCGAAAGCGTTTGAAAAATATTCATATTTGTGATTTTTTGAAGGATTGGATCACCATCTTTTGCCCCGTGAAGATTTTATTGTCATCTATCTTCGTGTTTCATTTTATTTGAGGATGTCGGTGGCGGGGTTTAAGAAGCAGCTGCACAAAGCGAGTCAGGTAAGGAGACGCCCGAGTTATTACACTGTTTATGTTATAGTCTAATACCCAAGTTATGAGGGTTTTGACAGATGACCGTGGAGAAAGCACTCATGTATTGTCATCTGAAGTGGTCTGGTTGGGGTTTGTGCTTTAAGAGGCCCATCACAGCGGCAGAAACGTCTCTTGACTTCATATCTGAATATTTCTGCCAACTTTGTCACATTTGTATCAACGCTTTTGTTGATATCTCCGCTCATTGTGATGTAACTGTACGGCTTTTAGTGTGCATATTCTCTCGCAGCTTGCTGTTGTGAGGCCTGCTTAAATGAAACTGGTAATTGTGTTCATTAATTAGTGTTTAATGTATTGTTATGGCTATCATAATCATCATAATCTATAGGGGATGCCCAAGAACTGAAGTGTGGAGATGTTATCACGACTCATGTTGCGTGATGATGATGTCATTTTTTATTATGATGTCACGTGTGACCAGGCGGTCAATGGCAAACCGTTTGGACATGTATTCCTTAAAACTTGCTAGTGTTTATTTTTGTTTTAGTTTTTGAAGAAAAGAAAAAAAATACTATTAGCCTACTTATTCCAATAATTACTAGTATCTATTTAATAGTAGTCACTAAGACTTATTCAGTACTAGTACTAATTCTGTCCTACAAGCGTATCCTATTGTTAATATCTACTAGCTATTGTTACTAGGAAATGTATACAATAATTATATAGTGTTTGTTGATATCACCTGTTCCATTCTGTGGTGAGATGTATTCCGATTGTTGTTTTTGTTACCTTTTCAAGTAGTTACCAGTATCAGTTCCATTAATACTTGTGGACTTGTCACGAGTATGTTTCCCAGTTGTCACTAGTAACATTTTTCATTTTATTAATGTGATTTCTTTTTTGAACGTTAGTAGTTTAACTACTAGTACTAGTTTTAGTTGTCACTAGTCACAGTTGGATCAACAATCTGTAAAAAAAATACGGATGAAAATGAATAAAACATTAGATAAACAAACAGATTTGGTGAAGTGCCATTACACAAACTTCATATTTCTAAGAGTCAGAATGATATGAATAAGAACCAGCTAAGCGTACACAAAACACTTAGTGAGTTCAATTTTATTGTGCTTGAAAACTGTGTCTCAAAGTGTAGAAGGATGCCTATATTAATATATTGATTAATCATTTTTATTAGAAACAATAGTTAACGTTGGCATGAAATTAAAATTTAAGCCCCACCCCTGCAGGCCCGTGTTCATCTGCCTCCACTTTTGAGTGCAACGCCCACATCTCACAATCCAATCAACAACCGATGCACAGAAGCAAGTCTCCGCCCCCTACAATTTTTTCTTTTTCGATAATCCGCTACTTTCGGGCTTATGGCACGATATGGTGGAAAAGATCTGTAACTACTTCTGTTTCATCACAATTTTAATAATTAGGCCACATTACGCAAATGCTGTTTACTGTGTAAGTGGTTCTTAATGACATAAAGGAAAAACAAATGTGCAATATGACACATTTGGCATCGGCAACAATATGGCATCGCTTAATGTTATAGAGTTAATGAATAAAGCCCAGCTGTTTTGCCTCTCAAAAAGACATCCCATTTTAACAGCTGGATAAACCCCCAACAGTAGACACATTCAGACTGTACAGTTTCAGTTCTGTGTGAGACTGTGAGAGTAGCCTTCTACGTTTAGCCATTCTGAGTTTAGTATCCTCTTTTTTTTAATAAAGACATTCAGTGTAGCATGTGTTTGTTTGGGAGAACTGTCAAATCCCTCTTTACTTGATTAATGTTTTGCCATAACTCAGGTAGTAGGTGTTTCTGCATCATTAGGCTTCAATGTTACTTCAACTGTACCTCAAATTAGTGGTCTGATGCTTTACTGTAATTCCTGTAATTTACAACTGCAGTCATCTGAAAACATAACATAAGCTTTGATTCATAACACTTCACAATCTGCAATCAGTTTACATCGCGTGCATAATATAGCTCGACTTGATCTAAAATCTGTAGTGTGTCATCCAAAAATTGAGATCAGGGAGTAAGATTTATGTTACATTATGATATTTTTTTCTTTTACATGTTTGGAAGAATTCTTGTCAGTCACAAACTCATGCCAGGGTGTTGCTATGCAGTTTCTAAGGTGCTTTGAGTGGTTTTAAAGTGTTGCTATGTCGGCTAATTGATATGGTGTCAACCTGAAAACTTAATATCAAGAACATCCAGGTAATCAAAAATACCTGAAACTAGAGGTGGACGATTAGTTTTTAATGTATGTTATTTAAAATAAGAACAATGAGGCAACTTACAAACAATAGGACAAATGAAATAAACAGTGCTTTACGTTTTTCAGGTAGGCCTACATTAGATCTATTTAACTGTAGCATTCAAGTAAGAAACGATACAAAAACTGAATAATCAAATGTAAAACTAAAACACTGCATATTCTTCACATGAATTAAATATACATTGATTCATAATAAAGCTACAAAAGTTATTCAGTCAAGAGCAGTGAGTGATTTTCTCTTTATCTTGTTGTTTGACAGACAGCAGCAGGTTTACTGTATTAGGCTGCTGTCACTTTAAAGGGGGGGGGGGGGGGGGGGGTGAAATGCTCATTTTCACTCAATCTCCTGTTAATCTTGAGTACCTATAGAGTAGTATTGCATCCTTCATATCTCCAAAAAGTCTTTAGTTTTATTATATTTATAACAGAAAAGATAGGCTGTACTGAGTCTTTCCGGAAAAAAACGAGCGTCTGGAGGCGGGTCGTGTGGGCGAAGCCAGAGCCATAGAGAGAATCCGTCGATCTGGGCTTTGTTTATAAAACATTCATCGTCGAAATGCAGGGAACAAACAGCATCCACTGTTCCTAACGCTGGGTTCTTTGGTAAGCTTTCCCTCACATCCAAAAACACACTTTGGAGACACTATGCAGCGCTGCCGATGATTTCCTGTTGAAGCGTGTTGATGTGCGCGGTCTCGCTCTCCTCTGGTCGACGTGTGCGCGGCCGCGCTTTTCCGGGAGAAATGCTCATATAAGGAGTTCCACTCTGGTCTACGTCATTAGATCCACGGTCGAAAAAAAACCAGCCGAAACTTGTACCAACCCGGAAGTAAGATTTTCGGCACAGAAATTCTCCGTTATTCGTCCAAAATATTTTAAAAAAACTTTGGCCATGTTAAGCATGAGAATCCATCTCTTTAACACTGTAAACAGCTCTGAATACATGAAACACCATTGTACCCCCCCTTTAAGACCTAATGCACAGATCCTATTGACATTCATCTGATTTCTTTCCCAACTGTTTACCTTCACTTAAGACAAAACCAACTGTGTTTACATGAATACTCACCAAGACAGGAATTTTGACACAACTGTGTGTGTATTTGACTGTTCGACTGTAATAAACCACGAAAGAGAACTGAATTCGGGATCGCGCACTGTCTGAGAGGCGGCTTTCTGTGCATACGCGTGTACCGCAATGAGTTGGTTTCCATCAGTTTAATAACTAGTGGCCGATATAAAGCTGATATAACTTCTAATCATATTACAGCATTTTTCACAAATAAATAAATTGTTTAGAAAAAATAATGAATAAAAAAGGAAGTAAAAACTGTAACCAGGGCACTCTGTAATCTGTTAAGTTTGTGCCCACTGGGGATCATATTAATAAAATCATATCAAAAAAAGACAAGGTAACACTAATTATACAGCACAGTGAAAATGACATGAATATGACAGTGGGAAACTACTTTGTTGGTTCTTTATAGTAGTAGTTTTATAGTTTTTGTGCAACTATGAATCAGAGATTTATTGTTTAAGCTATACGTTTATTCTCAGTAGCCTAGGCCTATTTCATATCAGGATATTGTTTAATCTTTTTGAGCTGTCTAGTCAATGTTGATGTATTTTGATACTCCTTGTTGGCCATTGTGCTTTGTTATGATAAGCCACATTATCGCACAAGCTAGATAATAATCATTCCAGTCATAAACTAAACAAAACAGAATTTTTTTGTGACATACATAGGCTCACCAACGCTAATCTCCAAATGTGGCTGTTGTTTCTCATTGTATTGTTTTGGAGCCCCACGCTGTGCCCACCAGCAGGTTTGCAGCAGTTTTTAAAAATATTATGACACTTGTCTTTTGGCATCTTTAAATGGATATTTTCCATTGTGTGCTGTAGAAAGCTGTTTGTATATAGAGTGTAGCTCAGTTTTTAATGTAATTTTAATGGGATGATTGCTGCTTGTGTACAAGGCCATGGTAATAAAGCCCTGTGTTTTAGTCTTTAATGACCAGCGCACTAGAACAGATTTTTGAATATGGATGAAAGCAACACATTTTAACCACCTACAGGATTTGTGATGGTAGAAATGCAAGAGAATCCAAACGCATGAAGGGAAATTTAGATATTCAGCTGAGATGTTGCTCAGTACCAATCTGTTAGTTTGGAGATGTAAGCAAGCACTTTAATTATGTATAAGTGGTGTTGAAGAAAATCATTTTGGTTATCCAAGTTCTGTTCCCTGCATGCATAGCTGGTATAGGCTACAGCATCAAAACTGCCTTGGTTGGCAGTTCAGTCTATTTCTTCTAATACAAAGTTCACTAGTTGTCATTAGTTGACATTGTTTAAACATATTTATAGCTGATAAGAACTGGGCAGGCTAGAGCTTGTTTATAATTTTCTTTTCTTTTCCCAAAGGCTCTATCCTCTCCATATTCATCAAATGACTGAATTAAATGCATCTTGTGTCAATGGCTCTTTTCAAGAGATTGTTTCACAGGAAAGCTGAACTCAACCTTAAAGAGTGAATGAGTTTTAGGAGGGATTTTTCCCAGTTAAGCAATACACCAGGATCAGAGTAACTTAGTAACCAGTTGTCAACATGAATCAGGGATAGGCATGTGTGATTTCATGAGCTTTATGTAAACCTGGCGAAAAGGCTCACTGCTGTTGAATCTATAAGTTAGGTGCAAAGGTTTTACTAGGTTTTACTTAAAATGTATTCATCCAGATTCGGGAAACCCTTCACATTTACACATGCAGATATTAGAGGAGATGGAAAAAAGAAGGAAAGATCACAAAGAATCAAAGTTCAAATTGTTCCCATATCCCCCCCGAGACCTAGGAATAGACGTCTGGCCTCTGTAGAGGACATTTTATTTTAGCGAATTTCTCTGGCAACATTAGCCTGGTCCTACCAGACTCTCGTACATTTCAGTTGTACAGAGAGTCTGGCCACTTTCCATTGACAAGCGTTAACTTCCTTGAAGGCAGATACTCTGTTGAAGTTTAAAACTATTGGATTTGCCCAGAGCCACTCTGGATCTGCCATAACCAATCGCTAACGTTTGGTCGTGACGTAACCCTACAACTCAAACAAGCGCACGACCTCAACGTCATCGTTCTCAGCCACTCCCCTCTGTTCGCTGATTGGACCGGTAAAAATGACTTGCGTAGGAGGGCGGAGCCAGGCTATGGCAACATAGCCTACATGCCAGTTTTAAGTCTGGATGTCTTTAAAAAATGACTGAATGACCAAATGCACAGAACTTATATATAAAATATGGTGATATTTGTAATTATCATTTAAATCTGACTAATTGTCAGAAATCAGCATCTCAGGAAAATGTTATGGGGTTTCAAATCAGAATATGGCATTCAGTTGTGAAACATGGCATCGATTTCATATATGACCTAGCCTATGTAGAGGACACCAGGACTTACATCATGGCATATCAGGCATTTTGGAGACACAACAAATGAATAGGGGAAAAAAATCGACATCAATATACATCTGCATCAAAAACACATTAATATGCAAATGACAGATGCATTGCATAGCATGGGAATCGCATTTATGGCCATGTTTACATTTACATGCATATTGCATAAAGTTAAATGGTATATTAAATCCTTCTGTTATATCTTTCATAACATAGTTGAGAATCATCTTTATAGTTTGGATAAAAAAAGCATGAAACCACTTTTACATTTACTCAGAGAACCATGTTTTGCTTTCATATTTCTTGGTTGGCTCCTTAATGCATGTCATGATACTTTCTAAGTAATTGTATGAAAACAGTTCATTCCACTGGTTCATTTCACAACTTAAAATATAAATATCAGGGTCAGGAGAACCTGAAACTAGCCGATTATACAGGCCTTCCTACAGCCGACTAGAGAAATTCAGGCAACTCACTGACTAGTTGGTTTTGTAGTTTCACACATGAATGGAAATGAAAATCTAATGGCTGCCTCTTTATGCTTTTACATGCATTTAGCAGATGCTTTTATCCAGAGCAATTTCAAAGAATTTTGTTTCTTCATTTTGCATTGAAAAGTGTCCGAGGAGATTGCAGCCTTATATACAATTTCTGGAGGTCATGCAGCAGTTATTTATCTTCTCCATACCAAAAGTATAAATGCAAACACAAATACAGTTTTTCAATATCAGCCAAGATGTCCTTTGCCGTTTATTACAGAGTCTTAAATTTGATAGTTGTCTTTTTTTTTGTGTGGCAGCAGAAAACCAAACTGCAAATTACAGAAAGTAGTGTTGAAGCATAATGTTTTCTTCAGCACAAATTAGTATCATAAACCAACTGTGAAATCCAGGACGCACGCTATGCAGGGAACACACAGTCCTCAGTTCCTCTCCACAGAAATGAGACCAACTGGTAGATGTTTACACAAGTCTTCAGCTCTGTTACTGCTACATTCATTATTGATTATGTCCTATCGATCCGAGCACCCACTCCTGTAGAGGAACATCATTCTTACGAGGCTGATCTATGTTTATTACTCACATTAGCTCACGGTCTGTTGGCACAGTAATAGTTTTACTGAAGATGGTTGAGACCAGACGTTACCAGAGTTATTGAATGGAATGTAAACCACTTATATGGCCCGCACAGTCTGTTTTGGATTGAAAAGTTGTTTTCTGCTCTGTCTTCAGTGCCTTATTCTGTGTACACACCAAAAGATAATCGGGCTGATTTTGGGCCGATTTCCCCCCTTCCAACAATCCTAGCTATGTCCCGATTATCTTGATGGTTCTACAGATTATTTTATCAGTTTTTCCCTTGGTGTGAGGTGTGTTAAGAGTGTCCGAACCTGCTCGGAAGAACGTCGGAGCCGCCCCGATCGAGAATCAGAAATCAGGATCAGAAATCCTGATGTGTGGGGGGAACCCCGAGGACAAACGCGCACATGCTCTGGAGATTATCACGCGAAACGAAACAATATCCAATCAGAAAGCGAGATGATGGAAGACGGAAGCATAACAAACGCAGTCATGGCGTTGACATGGCACATGAAATTGATGTGGACAGCAGAGATGGAGGGATGGAAAAAAAACTTTTTCTTTTTTTCCCATGAATTTTCTGTGAAAATCATTCCAAACACTATCTAGCAATTTCTTCCTGCATTTTCTGCCATGCTTATTCTGAAGTCTTGCAAGATTTTGCGAGATTTCCTGTGTTCACAGTCGAGACTCTGGTAAAAATCTGTTTGTGTGTGGTGTGCTGTCTTTGTCACATCATGACACACTATAGGAGCAAAACTGTTAAATCTAGGATTTTTTGTCCTCATGTTTGTGGTCTATCACATTTTGAAAATCTTATAAGATGTACAAAATCTTTTGGTGTGCACACAGCATTAGTCATGAGCATAAAACACTTTGAGAACCCTATGAACTATGTAACTGAATCGCTATTTGCATATTGTGATTAGTGCTACTAAACCTTAATATGTTGGTAGTAGTATTTGAAAAGTTGCATGAATGGTGTACAATGTTTGATGGATTTTCTAAGCATTCATACATGGTTTTTCAAATGTTATTTTCCACAAAGTGTAGAAAAATTATAAAAAAATAATTTTGGTTCACCCTCATGTTGTTCATGTTATTATGAACATGGCTATTGGAATATTAGCACACAAGTCATAGACTAGCCTACTTTTATTATAATTTTTATTTGCTTTTGCATATTTTGTGAAGCTCGAAAGTGTCAGTCAAGATCTGTTAAGTAATATTTTTATGCAATTTCATTTATTTAGCTACATGCTGAGGCTTAGGCCTAGGCCCTGTTTTCACCTGGTATTAAGATGCGTTTTGGTTGATCTGATCACAAGTAGACGAGGAAGACAAATTCCTGTTTAGTGTTTTAAATTAATCTGTCTCTTTTGTCCACTTTCAACCACTTATGTCCAGATTTCTTTGAGGGGAGGGTCTATGGGCTGGTAACTGTATGTTTTTTTTTTTCCAGATCTTTAGATCTAATAGACTAAATAAGCTCATGCAATTTACATATGAACGTGACTGGAGATGGCGGTAAAACATATGGAAAGCAGCAACTTTCGTCTCTGCTCTGACCACTCCGAACGCTGTGAGTGTATGTTAGAAATCAGGAATGGTGAACATTGTACTTGGTAAAAAAAAAATGTCTTGAAACTGAACTTGAGTCTTCAGCTGATGCTAGCATGCTTCCCATAACGTTTACACATTAGGTCAGTAGGCGGAGAGCAGGCGGTCTTTTTGGTGTTTTCGACTTCCATCCATCCAGATCCATCCATCCATCCATTGCAGTAAAGCATTATTTGTTAAACATACACATTAAGATGGTTATTTTTGTTGTTGTCTCGGACATCCTGGACATGTAAAAAAAAAAAAAAAAAAGAGTGTTTCTCATCAAGCACCCTGCTGTAACCGAAGTTACTTCACTTTCTCTAATGGCAGTTATATGAACTTTCCCCCCCGAGGGGAAGAGGCCCTCGCGTTTCACTCTGCCAGGCTGTTTAAGTAACTTTTAAAGGTAATCTTAAAAGGTTTATCCTTTCCTGAGGATCTTCATTTGATGGATAGGGTTATTTCAAGTTTTTGGCTCTCTGAACTCTTCATTGGTGAAGGTTTGCAAAAACAAGCCCCTTAAAAGTGCAACATAATAAACAGATATGGCAAAACTGTACCAAGGGAACAAATATTAACAATAACTAGTATTACCAATATCCTAAAACACTAAAAGTCAGGAAATGTAATTTATTATAAATAAAATAGTTCAATATAAAGTATTTAGATATTATGAATTGATTGATGAAGTAAAACAACATGGGATAATGTAATAATAATAAGAAAATAATAATTACAACTATGAGTTGTATTTAAAATCAATCAATTGTTGACAGAGGTTTTCTTATACATATAAGGCTTCAAGGCCTTATTCTTATACATAAGAATGGAAAAGGGCTTCAAGGAGAAATTTAATAAAAACCAAAAACAAGTTTAGAATCAAATCTAAAATCAAAATTCGATTTAAAATCAATTTTTCTTTTTCATTTTTATTCCAATTCTGAGATTCCAAAAGATTCTTACCCATAATATAATTTATATCACGGTATGTAAATAAATCCACGTAGCACTGTACTACCTAAAGTTATTGACACTTTAGAATGAAAAAGGTTTTACATTTGATTATTCAATTTTTGTAGTATTTTTTTACTGTGTTTAATAGGCCTACTCTTTCTGTGACAAAAAAAACTTGCATTGTATTTGTTCTCTTGTTTGTAGTTTGCTTTTGTTCATATTTTTAATAAAAAATAAATTAAAAAATAACTATATCGTGATCTTTATTTTTATCTATGTGTTTTTATATTGTTGCGTTAAAAAAGTGCTATATAAATACAATTTTACTTGCTTGTCATCACAGGATTAAATTATATATGAAATTATATAATTATATTTCAAATATATGAAAAAAAGTTATTTTAAATTTTAATAAAAGTTCAGAATAGTACTGTTTTACTGTATATTTGATCAAATAAATGCAGCTTTGGTGAGCATAAATTAGGCTACTTTCCAAAACAATTAAAAAAACTCACTGATCCCAAAGTTTGAATGAAAGTCTAGAAATTTTGCCCATTTAATTGTCAGTTATCTGTCAGCTATCTTCTAGTCAGCTATGAAAATTTGTTATTGCATCATGATTCAGTGTGAAATGTTTTCAAGTTGAACAAAAGTTGTTGTGCAATTCTGTTTTCATATTCAATTAGAGCTGCATGATTTATCGTTAAAAATATAGCGATCTTGATTCAAACACCCACGCAATATTTTTCCACAATGAAAACGATTCAGCTGTGTCTATTTAACCTTTGACAAGTACGACGATACAATCACAGTGAACATTCAAAACTGCGTAAGCGCTCCCGCTTCAAATAAAGATTGTGTCATTACACCAGTAGGTGGCGACAAGTGACTGTTAAAAAATGTGTCATTGAATCAGTAATGAAGTAATGAAACAGGTGAAGTCTTTTTTGAGTCATTGAATCATTCACAACAGATTATATATATTTTTAAAAAAAAACACAATTAATACTATTTTATTTTAAACCGATTGCAATACTTAATATTTTGTCAGAACCTCTAGTAAATTACATTTATTTTGTTTAGTTCGTGGGAGAATCGTGATTTCAATCTTTAAAAACACGTCATTCTCAATTTGTCCAGAATTGTGTATCTCTATATTCAGTTATCGCTGTCAGTTCTGAGTACTCAGGTAGTTGTGGGCATTCCTGCTAGTTGGCATGTTATTCTGGAACAGGTGGCATTTAGGAGTCTGTGTGGAGCGTTCATGTTTTTGTGACATTTTATTGAAACTGCATTGATGAATCAGTTCTTGAAAAGGTAGAATAGGAAATCATTTACCACCCCTCAAAAACAAACTAACAGAAAACACAGTTGTTGTTTATATTTGATTGTTTTCTTAGCTTTTTACCTGTAAAGGAAAGGGGCTCATCGCTTAGAGCTGTTCCATTGATCATGCCTCAGTATTGTCTTTATTCTCTGGGGAGGAAAAAGGTCAGAGCGCTCATGCTGGGAAACTCTTTCACAAACAACTGTATTTTTTACTCCGATACCCTGCAGGAAACTACACTTCTGAGAGAACACTGAGTCTTTGACTGTCTTTTCTCAGATGTTTGACATACGGAACTGTGTGTCCATTGATTCGAAGTACATTTTTGTTCATTTAAAGGCGTCATGAATTGAGAAATAACATTTTTCTTGATCTTTTGAAGAGGTCATTGTACTATAAAAACATTCTGTAATTTTCAGAACTCAAAATTCCTCGTTCATGTAGTCATACGTTCTTTGTCTCGTGTATTGCTGTTTATGCGTCAACTTCACATTGTTTCTCTTAGTAGCATGTTGTGCTGTGCGATATACCGGTTCATACCGATGGTGCGTGATGGTGAAGATGGATAGGTTAAACTGATAGCTGTCAAATTATATTACAGTGCTTCCCATACATTGGTTCACAATATCAACACAGCCTTTTGGACAATCTATTTGTGGTTGGCATTGACATCGTTGAATAAACATGAACACGGCACGTAATTCAAAGTCAAAAACGTGGCGCGGTTGTTTTTATTTATGTAGCCTAATATTATCTTTGAAGGGACCTGTCTTTAGGAAAGTTTCGATATTATTTTCATTCATCAATATTTCTTAATCTTTCCTGCTAAAGCAGCGTTTATGAGCGCTGCTTTGTGTACAGCCGTTACCGGGGAAACCTCTATTTCTGCCGTTTATTTCTGCCGCTGAAGCGCCTCCTACTGGCACCTCTTTGTAAACAGCCTTGCAAACCTGTATTAATACTAGTGTGGATTTTTTCTACAGTATTCACTCATGACAGCAAAATAGGGCATTCTAAGGCAATCTACTGCAGTATTTCCCCTCTCAATCAGTAGAAAATGTGGTTAACACCCAGTCATGCTTGGGGAAAAGAAAATACCGTCATATACCGTGAAACCGGTATAATTGTGAAAAATACCGTGATATGTATTTTTGGTCATACCACCCAGCATTAGTAGCATGAAAATAATCTGTTATTTAAATTGTGATTAAATGATATATAGAACGTGGTCAAATAATTCTCCCAATAATTGCTGGAGCTGTCAATCACACAGCGCGAACTCGTATCAGTGACTCTGGCCAAAATTCCCTTTATAATCAATGATGCTGTTTACACTGTACAATTAACCTTTAATTTAGCTTACATCGTGTTTGCACTGTTAGATATGATGACAGCATTGTCAAGTGCAGAAATCGAGTTGCACTGACGAGATCACTGCATTCATACGCTCAACAGACATGTCTGCCAATGGGGACAGAATTCTATAGATCTAACAAGCCGTAAATGACAAAATTATTCGGTTGTATTCATTATTCAGTAAGTCCTCATACAATCTGTGAGCAATTCATCAGTGCACATAAATCTAAAGTAAAATATCTGTCTTCCATCAAATGTAATAAACTTGTTAAAAAATTTTTAAATTGAATATCCTGTTTCACTTGGATATATGTCACATTATGGACGTGTAATGGATTGAGTCAGGATGATAATCTCCTCTAGATGAGTCACACCACACAGACGTCAAGTTGATTTCACACTTGCTGCTTATTTATCATCATGTGCAGTGATAATAAAACACTACTGGATCCGTAATGGAGTCACAGTTTCCTGCTGCCTTCAGTGACTGTTATTATCACAGGCACAGCTGTGCTCAGTGATCATTATCACCACCAGTAGACTTCCAGAAGCCTGTTGTTTCTATTGTATGTAATAGTTTGTAGTGAAACTCAGCCTCAGGTTTCAAAGCTCAATTCATTCTTTAACTGGCAAATGTCAACAAGGAATTAAAGGAAGATTGCAGGTTATTTTCTGTTTCAGGACTATGGATCGTATCTGTGGCCTGCTTAGTAACTTTGTACACATTATTAATGTGCTACTGTAAACCCACTTGTCTTTTGTTTTTACAAACTGATGGACGACTCAAAATTATACTAATTACTATGAGGTGCAGATGCAGTAAACACATTAAGTTGAAAATAACCCTTTAATAGCAGCATTTATAGTCAGCGAGAAATTACAGTCTGTGGGTGTTTACATGACCAGAGAGTCATACATAGATAAATAATTAGAAATAATTTTTTATTAATCAAATATCAGCAGCATTTCAAATCATCAATCAAATAAACATTTCAACTATAATTTCTAGAGAAATTTCTGCATAATACAGGTGTTAGCTGTATTTAAATGGTGGGAAATGGGAAACATGGTGTGGTGCTTTTGTTTTAAATGCACAATAATTTGGGCACCTCTGAGGAGAAAAAAGCCATTTAAACCAAAGACGTTAACTATAGTATGTTACAAATTTTTAAGTTTTACGATTTCGTATAAATCCAAACAGTCATGCTTAAAGATGGCCATCTTTAAATAAATACACAAAAGCCATAGCATTGAAATTAGACGCATATGTAGGCTATGCTTTCACACTTTATTTGCCTCTATTTTAGAACACTAGATGATTATCTAATCAAAATAACAAAATATGTATTACAGTGATGATAAAAAAAGAACTGAAATTTCTGATTTGATTAAATGTTTCTGTCGGCTGCGTGACAATAGTTTGCTTTCTCATGATGCTAGCTTTAAATATGGAAATTCGCTGCATAACGAAAGCATAAAAGTGACCAGCTGGATATAAACCAATGCAAATAGATTGTAACGATCGTGACATTAAACATTTGGGTCGGACTTGCGTGTGTTTTTGTCACACATAATGTTGTTCTCCACTAATGCAGCTTCTAGTCAACAAATTATATACCATATCATTTTATGAAAACACGTACAGAAGTGTACTGTTTACATACCGTTTCATTGTCTTTTTAAAATCCGCATCTGAAGTGTCCCTCTTTGTCAGCCTCAGACGCTAATATAGTTATCATTTTGGTTATCATTTGTTTTCTGTGGAATTTTCGTGCAGTGTTTGTGCACAATGAAACCATTGATGTTTATAAAAATAAAGATAAAAAAAAGGTAAATTTTGATTTCAGGCTGAGTTTAATCATTTTAACATTTATGTGTTTGAGTAGTGAGAGTGTCATTGAGTAGTGTAAGTCAAAGCAATACTGCCATATGGGGCTAATTTCCTTTGTGTGTTATGGCTAAATTTAGCCTGACCTAGTTGGTTGCTAGTGAGTGGAGTTCGAGGAAGCCACAGAGACTGACAAGATCATGGGTATCTTGGGTAGGAAGCTGATTTCAGGGACTGTTTCCAGCTGTTATTGTTATTTAGTATCAAAAACTGATTTGAAATTTTCCATGCTTATTATTTAATAGCATGTGGTGTAATCTTATGGAACATCATGAACTTGTTTATATACTATGATAATATAATATTGTAAAATAGTTCAAATTTAAAATGTTTTCTATTTTAATATATTTCAAAATGTAATTAAGCATTTGTGATGGCAAAGATGTTTCCCCTCATTTTTGTTTTGTAGAGACAGCATCCTCTAAGGTAGAACTGAAACATTAAGTGCAGCATATTAAATGAATAGGCCTACTTTTTTTTAACTAGCCTACTCAACTAAATGTTTGACATTATCATTCACTATCATTTTCCTTTTTGGACCAACCGGCTGCAAATGTCCTGCATTCTCTCACGACTTTGTCGAGCTCTTTTATGTGTTTTGTTTCATCCTCCACTCTTTAGATGTGTGTAATGGCCTTACATAAAGAACACAGCAGTAGTACTGCCTGAAAAAACATTGAGTGTTATCTGGACGGTATCCGCTTGCTATTGTGAAGCAGCCGCCCAACACCAGCGACACACAGTTCAGAGGGTCAGGTCAAATATATTGTGGTTTATTAGACAGGAACAGTTTGTGCTGATGTTAGTGTGTGTTAATTCTCAGCCAGTGAAATATCTAAGGTCACCACAGAATAAAATGGAGATAGATGAGCATACCAGACCAAAGGCCTTGGGTTTGAAGGAAAGTTTTGTTCAAGGTTTACTAAAGTCTTAGATCTAATATTTATGTCCAGAAGTTAATTTAATATGCCGCACAGTTTCTGAAATGTATTACAGATGTGCAGATCTGTTTTTGACTCGATTAGGCCTGAACGATTTTGGAAAATAATCTAATTTCAATTCCGATTTTTAATATCCGATTATTTTTTAATCTCTTTATCTTCTGTATTATTCAACAAAGACAAGCAATAAATCATAGTATAGACCTTATGCACCAGAGAAACAAGGGTGCAGCCATCTTTAGAATATTGTTTTTGAACTTCCGTTTTTGCGGTCGCTCTGTATAGCTCTATGGCATTTCTGTCCAGGAGTAATTCGCTTTTAAAGTGGATTTACTTACAGTTTTTCTCCATTGGTTTGGCTCATTTCTTGAAACAGAAATTACATTCTCAAAACTCTAAGATCATTTGGCAAAACAGTCTTAAAGTTCAGCACAACACTATAGCTCACTTGCAAAAGCTCATATCTCTCCCAAAACTGTTCATTCATGCTTCAAATCTAAATTCCTTTCCCATATAAAGAGTCAGTGCCACGAAAATGCTTAGTCACTTTGGCATTGTGTAAGCACTGCAAGTCAAAATGTTTAGATGTTTTGTCAGTATGGCAGAGGACCAATGAAATATCCCTCATCTCCACCTTTCAGTCTTAGCCCAGTCCTTCACTGACAATGGTTACTGTACTGTTTTTTGTCTAGCTAACAGAATACAATTGTGTATAAAACTGAAAAAAAGAAATAGGATTTTAGGGTAAGAGTAGCCTCCAACGTTTGACATCACACATTGCACTCATACTGCCAAGGAAATTATAACCATTATCATTCACACACATAAAGTAACTTCCATACATCAGAGTAAAAAGAAAATGTATACAGCATAATATACTGTAATATAAACACACAAACAAAAAACAATGAAAATGATATGCAGCCTACAGTGCTGTAAATAAAGCTGGAGTTTCACAACTACCGTAAAACTTCAAATAATAGCCCGGGCTTCTATTTACCCAAATCGCCGAACTGTACCGGCTTGTATTTGAGACAGGCGTCTATAAGAGACAGGCCTTTAATTTAGTGTTGAGATGTTCAAGCATGACAGTATGAGGTTACCACATTATATTATGTTTTATTTATAATTAATTCGAATGTGTTTAACAAATCATTTAATGTAAGAAATGTCTTTGGCTATTGGCAGCATAAAAAAATACATAAAAAACGAAACGATGTGACAGCAATGGGCAGAACACAAGTTACAGCTAAAATCCATCGAGCATATGAACTTGTTGCCCGAAACACATCAACAAGAAAGAATGAAGGCTACCCTGTAAACAACTGCAATCATGTGATAGAAAATTACTCTATTCATCACTATCATCATCCCCGCGATCCTCAATTACAAGTTCATTGGCGAATTCCTCCTCCACTTCTCCCTCTCCAACCTCCGCTAACTCTGCCTGCCTTGCTTGCACTAACAGCTCCCGCCCCGATGCACACGGCTCTCCCTCTTTAAAACAATGGATAAGGCGATCCTCGCTTCCATCAGAAGCTACTGTCAGGCCACATACCTAAGGATAACATCCCGAAGTTAATGAAATATATTATCTCCTCTTTCTCCCTCTGAGTCCCTCACACACACACACACGCGCGCGCGCGCGCGCGAATAGTGATGAGTCGTTCATGAACGGTTGCGTCTGTCACGTGAAATCTAATCAAAACATAGACCAGACGATCTGACGGGTATTAGAAGATCATATACAACCCGATACTAAAAAACAGACCAGGCCTCTATTTGAGACCGGCCTTTATTTACCCAAACCTGTCGTCACACCAGGCGTTTAAAAGAGACAGGCGTCTATTTGGGACTCGGCTATTATTTGAAGTTTTACGGTAACAGTTCTTCACTGGTCACTGTCCTCACCCTCCCTCTCCTGGCCACCGTCCTCACCCTCCTGGCCATCCACACGCCGCTGTCTGTCTGGCCACAGATTCTCATCCACATCACAGCGTATATTCTCCTTTGTGATGCAATGAGGGAAGAAACGGCGTGTATGTCGCAACCATCCCCCACACTGATCTCCTGTAATATCCTCACACGCAGCGTCCATTGCATGGAGCAGGGACCTCTGATCTTGAGCCCGATGTTCATACACTCTCCACCTCCAAGCGGACAAATACTAAGGAGAGTAAGGTGGTAGGAACACCATGACCATCCTTGGATGAGTAGTGAACCAGGCCCTGATGAGCAGGCCACGGTGGAAATTCACATTGTCCCATACAATGACATATTGTGGTAGGTGAGGCCCTACGACGCCTCTCTCATTTTCAGGGATCAAATCAAAATGAAGGTAGTCCAAGAAGATGAGGAGCTTCTGTGTATTGTATGGGCCAAGACGGGATGTGAGTGGCCACACCATTCTCAGATATGGCAGCACACACTTTATATTGCCCCCTCGCTGGCCTGGGACATCCACCGTGGCCCGGTGGCCAATAATATTATATGGTATATAATATATACAGGTATATATATGGTATTCATGGTATTATGTTCTTGACTAATTTTGACAATTGAACAGACTATTGTGCATGTGATGACTTATACAATGAAATGACGCTGACACGTTTTGGAGCGAACAACCATTAGACTGAGAATCAACAATCAGTTTAGATCAACAAGATCTATTCACTTGGAAATTGTGCTAAATGTAGGCTACCTGTACTTAATCATTTCCAAAGATGTACTGAGACATTGAGACATGTACTTAAACATTTGCAATTTGATGAAATGAATGAGAAATTCAATTCTGTTGTGAACAACTGCCAAGTGGTTTGGAGATTTGTCCATGTTGTTTTGAGAATGTCATTTCTGTTTCAAGAAATGAGCCAAACCAATGGAGAAAAACTGTAATGTAAAGTTAACGAAAGTTATCATGAGGATTGTAAAGTTTAAAGCAGATGTCTTAAATGTCAGTAGACCGGAAAGATTTTAAAACGAGCGGTTCATTCATAAATACGCAAGATCGCTGTGAAAATACAGACCGGAAGACAAAAGACAACGAGCGCAGCGCTGAAAGGGGGCGGGGCTACATAAGGTCTATAGTAGGGGTGGGAATCTTTAGGCACCTCACGATCCGATCCGATTCCGAGAGTCATGCACGATCCGATTCCAAAAGGATTCCTCTTTTTTTCTTATTAAAGCTGCAATAGGTGATTTTACCAAGAACTTTATTGAACAATATGAACAAACATAAATGGCCTGGTACAAAATAAGGATGAGTCACGATTTTCAAATATTCGATTAGTTAGCGGACGCATAAAGCTTGCGACAAAGAACCGGCAAAAGTAAATATAGCAAGGAGACATTTTAAATGTTTATTATTAAACAAGTGTTTTCTGTGTCAGTCTCGGCTGCAAAGATGTTGACGATGCTGACTCGCCATCTTCGCAGCAGTGATCGCGCCTATAGAGAGAAATGCACATTTCATACAGATTACATAAGAGAGTTGTCTATTTCTATTCGTTTTGAATTGTTTTGTTTAAAAGTAGACATTTCAAGCTTTCTATAGATATATTTCTGAGTTTCGGTTCATTTATGAGATGAGCTCCAGTTCACAAGCAATGCAAGTTATCGCGCCGGCGCCTACACCTGATTATATTGTTTGCTATATTTGCTATATTTCTTATTTATTAAATCCAGGCAATTGGTTGATGAAACATTGATTAAAATTAAGATACAATTTATACAAAACGAAATTCACTTTAAAGAAAGGCTTTATACAAAACAAAACTTAATGAAGTGGTCAAAATCATGTCTGACCCACTCCATATGTCTCCCGATATATTGCGCATCTTATGATCCTATCTTACTCATGCTGTTCACTTTTCATATAATCAACATAGATGAAATGAAAAAATAATATATTATTTAAACATAAACATGAAACTAAATATGTTTTCTTTAATGGCTACAACACGTAGGCCTACAGTACAGAGAAATTTAATGTCGGAGCGGAATTTGAGCAAACGCCGTTCTACCGGTGAGCATGTGGGACGGGTGCGTTTTTCGAATAATAATCAAATAATTCCCATCGATCATTGAATATTATTTTTGCTTGAAATGCCCATCCCTACAAAATACAAAATGTCTTAATCAGACAACGGACAAGCATCATAGCATAAGAAAGAAAATATAAATAAAGAAGTAAAATAAAGAAATAAAATAAAAATACATTCAAGTAAATAATAAATAAATAAATAAAAGAGGCTCAGTACCTTCTGCAGCACGAACACAAGCATGAAGTCTGTGGTTGTTGTTGCTGCTACGTGACTTAGCGGTGTCTGACTAGGGTCGACACGTAGGGTGATGACATCATCGTTTCACAAAATATACGGACTGGCTCTACACACGAAAACGCAAGGGTGTCGTTTTCAGATTTAGCCACTCTGTACCTGGTTTAAAAAAATAGCGGTTTCAGTCTCCCAAAACGTTGGATCCGCCTGGATGAAATGCCGATACATTACATTTTTTTAGAATGTCTCCATGTGGACAGGGCCATAAACTGTTCTTTCCTGTAATAGTCCAGGCCTAGTTGCATAGAGTGCCAAGTTGATGCTTCCTCTGCAGACTGCTTTACTCTCGCGTGTAATCGCAGCCTTCGCGGTTAAATTATCTTATTTTATCATAGCGCGATATTATTGCAAATGCAATTAATCGTTCAGCCCTAGACTCGATTACGATGTACAGTCATTTTTGCCACTTAATCAGTTTTTACACTTTACATTGCACCATGAAATTACAAAAGCAGCTTTGTTCAATCACACAAATCATACAAATCGACCAAAAAGAGGTCTTAACTGTCTTAACTGATCTTTTCCTCTGCTAGGCTATATAAACAAATAACTGGAATGACTAGATGCTAAAGTCAAACACCAAATTTTCACCTTTAACATTTCAGTATTGTTGGTTTGCAGTTTTTAATATTAAATATTAATTTGTATGGTTTTGTTGCACCATACTGCATTATGCTGGATGCAGTCTTCCACTTGTGTAGGTTTGAACGTCAGTCATGTGTGTTTGTAACAGAGAAACTAGTGTGTAGGAGGATTATGCTGTGGGCTATGTTGTGTGCAACATAAATGGGCATGATGTTACATATTATTGAATCACTTAATTACTGTTAAAGCCATGCTAGGGTGAACATTTGTCTTGCTAAATGATGTTCACTACAAAACATGATGTCTTAATAGATAATCTTACATCATTTAGTTACATCATATTTCCTTAAATCATCATTTCTGTTTTTTCAGTGGGCAAGTTAAGGACATATCTGTGATTTTGACTTCTGTGTTGATTGTTGTGAAATTAGTAGGCCTAATTTCGTACCAGTTCTGGTGTGTCTACTTAAATAAATAAATATACAAATATATATATATATTACCCTATATATATATATTATATTATACCCTGCCCTGAAGGTGTCCTGTGGTATCTGGCACCAAGCTGTTAGCAGCAGATGCTTCAAGTCCTGTAGGTTGTGACGTGGAGCCGACTTGTTGGTCCAGCACATGCCAAAGATGCTCAATTGTATTGAGATCTGGTGGATTTGGAGGTCAGGGCAACACCTTGAACTCTTGTTCCTAGGGCTGCATGATTATGACAAAAATCATAATTGTCGATTGTTCCCTTGAAATTGTAATTGCGATTTATTAATTACGATTATCACAATATACATTGAATGATGTTTTGAATAGCTTTATACCATTATTTGAAGCAACTGCATGCCATATTTTAATATAAAAATAAAAAACAAGCTGAAAACACTATAGCATTAAGCCTCACATGTCAACTATACATTGGTTTGGTTGTTTATTTAAATAAAAATAAAAAAGTAAAAATATGCAAGGTATTATAATAGGGGCTTTTGCACTGGGTAATCCTAGGAACTTAGTTGTAGGAACTATAGCCACCAGGGTGAGAACTGAGAACTAATGTTCCCCTTTGGCCATTTTCCTGGTTGCATTCACACCTCCAGTAGGAACTCTGAAGTGACATAAGCCACACTTGTTGTGACTTTCATTTTGATGGGATGACAGACATTTGGCGCTGAGAATGGCAGAGCCTGAGCACATAGTGCTCCCATTGTCAGTCTTCATTAGTTTACTATCTGTTTATCCGTCCTGTCTAATATGTTATTAAAAAGTAGACAGTATATGAAAAAGTATTTGCGTTTGCCATGTGGTTGATGCCCAATGTCGCTAGCTGAGCAGAAATACATAATCATGTTTCGCTTGGTCCCCTCAAATTTTCATTAGATTTTCTCCTTTGCATAAAGGTTGAGAGGTCCATCTATCACTGTTTTTCATGTTCGTAGAGTTAGTTTGTGGAGTAAATATATAGGCTGTGTACACAGCTTTTTAAAAATGGCTGGTACTGGTGTTTCGGATGTGTCTGACCAATCAGCGTACACTTACGTCACTGGTAGTTCCTATTGTGCTGGGTTCTCTGAAGTTAAGAGGTGTGTTTAGACTAGAGCAAGCATAACTTGCTCTAAACACACCTCTTAAACACACAGAATAACGTAAGTGGACTTTTTTTGTAATCGCGGCTTTGAACGATAATCATGGTATCCGTAATCGCGATTAGAAATTTTAATTAATTGTGCAGCCCTACTTGTTCCTCATTAGTGTTTCAACGGATCACGAATCTCACGGTTCGGGTCATATTACGAATCAGAAAAAACAAAACAAAAACGAAGATAAATACAATATAAAAAAGTTACAAATAAAGTAAGGTCTATAACTGTAGCATGCTACATGGGTCAAAAATAACAAAAACAATAACTGTTTTATGCATTTTGGCAGGGAAAGTAAAAAAAAAAAAAATATATTTTTTTTTTTTTACTTGCCTGCCAAAATGCACAAAAAATAAATGTTTTCAATAAATAATAAAATAATTCTAATATTGTTATATTAGATATCTAATTCTAATATCTAATTCTAAAAAATACTAATATTGTTACATTTATAAATAATAAAATAATAAATTTCAATAAACTAAATATATATATATATATATATATATATATATATATATATATATATATATATATATACTACCCTTCAAAAGTTTGTGGTCAGTAAGATTTTTAAATTATATTATTAAATTATTAAATTATATTAATATTATTGTTTTTAAAAGAAGTATCTTCTGCTCACCAAGGCTGCATTTATTTGATAAAAAACAATAATTTCAGATAAATGCTGTTCTTTTGAACTTTTTATTCATCAAAGAATTTTGAACAAAAAAATTGTACACAACTGTTTTCAACATTGATAAATTCAGCTTTGATCACAGGAATAAATTACACTTTACTGTATATTCACATAGAAAACAGCTGTTTTAAATTGGAATAATATTTCACAATATTACTGTGTTATATATATATATAAAGTTTATTGAAATGTATTATTCAGATAAACGCACTCATTCCTCCTTCACTCTTTAGCATGTTAGTCTTTAAGACACGTTTTACATCTGCCCATATGACTGTTGTTTGGTACAGCTGCTAATTGGACAGATCACAGTAAAGCAGTTACTGCTTTGAAACACATTATCACTCTTTTTCTATTCTGAGCCTCCATTTCACAAGGTGTCTGCTGCTGTCTGTCAGTGCTAATTAGTGAGCGCTTTGCTAGCAGTCTTTTTTTTTCTTTCTTTCAGGGGTTGGTTAGCCTGTGCTTTCTGTGGCTTTTCACCCTCATAGACGGAAGCCTTTTCATTTGACTTGACTCTAACAAACATCTGCAGCATTGAATATGTCTTTGACCTTAATTTAATTGCGTGTTTGTTTGTAAGAGAAAGTGCAGCGTGCTGGAGTGGGTGTCATCACTGTCTGGACTTGTTGCAATTTCCTTCCTTATTCAGATAGAGGAACGCATTGTTCATTCCTCAGTAAACTGAATATTTGTCCATGAAGAGGAAATGAGAAATAGGGCTTAATTGTGTGTGTGTGTGTGTGTGTGTGTGTGTGTGTGTGTGTGTGTGTGTGTGTGTGTGTTGAACTGCTTTAAGACAAAACCTGTCTGCTTTTAATTTCACAAGTAGCAGTGGGTCACCATCACCCAGGAAATATATATTTACTTGTGAAATCTATCTATCTATCTATCTATCTATCTATCTATCTATCTATCTATCTATCTATCTATCTATCTATCTATCTATCTATCTATCTATCTATCTATCTATCTATCTATCTATCTATCTATCTATCTATCTATCTATCTATCTATCTATCTGATGCAAATTAGGGCATAGTTATACAGTAACGGTTTACTTTATTTTGAGAACCTGCAATTTAGTGAGTGAGCCATCTGATCCGATTCAGTCAGTGAGGACCCTGCGATTGATTCAGTAAACTCTTGCCAACAATTTCTCCTGATCACGTTGCTTATGACAATCTTGTCATTAGAAGCACTTTCTGAACAGTGTGAGCGTTTCATGTGGGTGTTTGAACAACCTCTGCTTGCAGTCACCATTAAACAGAGAGAGTTTTGCAAAGACCTTCTGACCTCACGCCTTCATCACTCGTTCAGAGCGGTATGGTAAACAAACTGAAGTAGGTCAGTATTCTGACTCTGACAAGTGTGTGTTAGTATAAATGTAGGCCACTTCATACGGCCACACTTGGTGCTTTGTGTTACCAATGAGGAAACAGATGAATTTCTGAGCTATAGATAATTGAAACAGTAGGTGTGAAAAACGAAACATTTTCAAAATCAATTAGTAGGCAGTTTATCAACTTGTCATTCTTATAGAAGCTCTGTATAGTGAGACAGGTGATGAATTGGAGTGTAAGATCAAAATCAAAACTTTTCAGACATGATTTCAAAGATTTTTGAGGTTTGATGGTAAAAGAAATGCATTTTCTTGTTTTGTACATATCTGCAAGGAAAATAAAAATCTTCCCAAAAGTCATTGTGCAGAGCCGTTCTCTACCTATTTACTTCCATAATCCGACATTCTGTACTTCGTATCCTATCCACCATACACAGGTCTATTGAACAATAATTGCAGATTAAAAATCTTTGTAATCGTGTATACTTTTTTTTGGTTTTTGGTCATTTTTCAATCTACACTCACTGACTTGCATGGCAAAAATGTTAACCTAATTCACGTCTTACTATGCAAGATATGTTAATCCTCTTAGTGATTATTAGTGCTGCTTAACTAGTCTGGATTGTTATGTTTAGCACCATTTGATGTGTCACACGCTAAAGGAAAAACTATTACCTCAGTATAGCCTATAGTTTTTCCTTTAGCGTGGTCATTCAGTGTAACATATAATGACATACTTTAGCCTAGTTGTGTGTGTTTCGAAATAGTTTTCAACAAACAGTCCAGTGAACTATTTATATAATAAATGTCATACAGGGACATTGAGATTCTGGCTAATACAGAAATCAAACGTATAGAGTCAGTTCTGGCTGGTCACGTTAGTCAAGCTCGCATGAGCTGTCGCTCAGCTGATCTATGTCTACCTATATGACGCCTATCACAGCATTCCCATTTAAAGGGGACATATTATGCAAAATTCACTTTTATAAGGTGTTTTAACACAGATGTGTGTCCACAGTGTGTACACAACCAGCCAATAATAGTAAAAAATCAACCCACTCCTTTTTTATAATCCCCATAAATCATAAACAGTCTCTCCAAACTAGTGGCCCCGCCCATGTGTCATCTCTATAGACTCCTGGCACCCGAGTCATCTCTATAGACTCCTGGCACCCGAGTCATCTCTATAGACTCCTGGCACCCGAGTCATCTCTATAGACTCCTGGCACCCGAGTCACTGAGGACACCATGGTTGAATTTCATTTATGAAGGAAATGTGCCGAAGAAAGTCGTTGAAGTGTTATATATTTGTGCAAATCATTTTATGCTGTATTGCTTCTCAAACGAGAGTCATGTTTAGGGGCGTGACAATATAACGTCGATGTCCCTACAATAACAGACCGGCGTGCATCTAATAAATTATTCATTCAAGAACTTTGTGCTAGTTTACTGCAGCAATGGAGCCGCGAACTTCACATACTTTTGAAAATCCAGCGTTTAGTTGATCCTGGTAAGTGCTTATTGTCACAGTTGTAAACACAACGGCTTTCTTCTTCCACGAGGGGTTTTGGCATCACAGCATTTGTTTCCAGGCGTTTCTTTTGTTTCTTTTATTGATTTCCAATAAAAGAACGCAACACACACGTCTCCCCAGACATCCTGCAGAATTCAACCAATCAGATCGCGACTTCGAAACTCCTGAAGTGTTTCCAGAAAAGTGTGCCTTATGCATCAGACGTTCAGCCAACGGTCCGTGGGCGTGACATCTGAGGCTGAGACTAGGAGTTTTGCCGTTTTTGAGCTGCGGTCGGCTTCGTTTTTTCCGCACCGTTGTCTCTAGTCGGACGCCATCAGGGTATTTTGGGCCGATTCAGCATGTTGAATATCGGCAAAAATCCAATATTGTGCTTCCCTAATATTGTGCACCACAAAAAAATGTGTATACTATCATCTTATAACTGCTGGTTTGAACACACACACACAAAAATTTAACCAATGACGTCTGGTATCATTTCTATAATATGCAAAGATAGAGGCTTCCGCCCTCCCCAGTTTGTGCACAGGAAAACATCATGTAATTTCAGCCTGCTTAAACTTCCTGTCCCTGATCTAATATCTCTCTCTCTCTTTCTCTCTCTTTTTCTAGTTATTAAGTGAAAAGATAAGCGGTGCAGAAGGGACAAAACTCGATGAAGACTTCATGGAAATGGAGCGGGTGAGAACTGCAGAAATGAACCCCTTCTTCACACGTTACAAGCATATTTACTCTTAACATCTTTAATCTTTACTCTATTTACTCTTTCTGCGTGTCCCACCTTTACAGAAAATAGACGTCACCAACAAGTCTGTTTTTGAACTTATGACTAAAACCACAGAATACCTTCAACCAAACCCAGGTATGATTCAGAAATCAGACTTATTTACAGCAATTTGCACTGGATTGCATTAAGTCATTAACATTACTTCTAAAATGAGGAGGCTAGGCATGGTTTTTAATAACTTGTTTATACTACCATACTATTTATTAAAACCCAGTCACATCAAAGTCTAAGCAGATTCACACTACTGTTCAAAAGATTTTTTAATGGTTTTTGAAATAAGTCTCTTGGTCACCAAGGCTGATGTAAACATATTTTACTGCATATATTAAATTTATGAAATAATTTTTGAATTTAAAAATACCATTTTCTATTATTATATATTTTTAAAATGTAATTTATTCCTGGGATGAAAAGCATCATTACCCAATTTCAGTGTCACATGATCCTTCAGCAAAATATTTTAATATGCTCAAGAAACATTTCTTATTACTTCTTATCACTTTCTGTTATAGTACTGACCCCAAACTTTTGAACGGTAGTGTACGTGTTTTAAAAAATGTTTTTTATTTTCTTCAAAAATGACTACAATAGAACAGTAAAAATCAGTCATCAAATCGATGGCTGCAGACCTTCAACCAAACTCAGATTTTTAGTGCATTTCGAATTAAATGTAATCTACAATGGTGAGTGGTGGAATTGTTAACTAATGTAATCCATCCATTTCCACCATTCTGACTGATTTGTGGACCTGATTGTCAAGTCAAGTCTCTTTTATTTTATATAGCACTTGCTTTATACAATACAGATGGTTTGAAAGCAGTTTTACAGTGATACACAGGAACATACTGATCATTGATGCAAACAGAGTTCATTTCTGCTGTTCAGTCAGTTCAGTATTGATTCAGTTCCATTGTAAAGATCATCAATTATTAAAATAGTTCATTGCATCTATAAAGAAGTTCTGCAGAAAACAGTGATGTCATCGTCCAGTTTATTTCAGTTCTCATCCAATAATGTCAGACAGTGCAGTCAAATCAATAATATTGTTGAATATCGTTACATATTTTCTCATTAAAATTATGATCTCACTCATTGAGAACACTAGGCCCAATCCCAATTCTACCCCTTACCCCTTCACTTTCCCCTACCCCTCTGTTTTGCGCGTTCCCGTGAATGGGTAGGGTTGTCTCAATTCTCTTTTGGTTGGAGGGGTAGTGGGAAGGGCCAGATAGCCCTTGAAACGAAGATTTTTCGGGACCACACTTGGGTATGAGAAATGTACCTGCATACACCGACTACAGAGGAAACATGGCTGCCAATAATCATTTTCTTTATGTCACATTCAATCTTGTGTTCATATTTACGGTCATGTTCTTCAAAGAAACGTTTACAAAAAATTCGCTGAAGTTCGTTAACGATAGTCCCGCAACATATTTTCATGTCTGTCTGATAACTGGTGAATGTAATTGCGGCAGGGAATTGGCTTATCTTTTACCGTACGTCTGCTATGAACGCATTGTTTTCTTGTGGTTATATGTGAACACGATATAAACGAACAGTGCTTACACAGTTTCATGCTTTTTGCAACATGATCAACCAGTCTTGTATGTTCTTTATCAAACAGGGACACCTGAGGAAACCCGGAGGCTCATTCGTTTTCGCGCTGACAACGAGCAACGTTTCCTGAAGTCCAAAAATACTTAGGCGTCGAAGATATCGTCATCTCTGTTGTTTTCTGCGAACTTCAGAAGAAAAATGAAAAAAAATAGCTGTAACCCACGCAATTGAGATGACCACAGCTGACGACGGCATCTTGGAAGTTTGTGATAAACATTGGCGCATCTCCTGTGACGTAGGCGCTAGCGACGACGTATAACGACCTGTAACGGTGTAGTAGTGGTGTCCTATTTCTTCAGGGAATATTTTCACCCCTACGCCTTGCCACTCTGTTTCAAGGGGCAAGGGTAAGGGGTAGGCGAAGGGTTAGGGGTAGGCGAAGGGGTATAAAATAGAATTGGGATTGGGCCTTACAACTCACCTCCCTCTAAAACGTCATCACTGTTCCACAATATTAATTTATATTACAAAAAAGTGGTTTACACTGTTTTATCTCATATTTGGAAATCGTATTGTTTCTGTTTTCTTTTTACATGCATCATTTTTATTTATTTATTTTCTGAGTAGGCACTGATTCCCTGCTGCTACTAAATTACTGTAACTTAGTTCAATGAGTCATGTTTAGCATGCAGTGTTATGATTTATGGTTTAATCATGAGTGTATGTCATATATATATATCTGCACAGCATCAAGAGCCAAACTGGGAATGCTCAACACCGTGTCTAAAATCAGAGGGCAGGTAAAGACGACGGGTTATCCTCAAACCGAAGGCCTATTAGGAGACTGCATGCTGCGATATGGACGGGAACTGGGGGAGGAGTCCACTTTCGGTAACGTCTGCACATACCAAAAGTCACGTACACACATGCACAGACATGAACCACAGGCCAACAGTTGCAGAAATCCAGCTGCAATGTGTTGGAATGCTAGTCGATCTCTCTCTCTCTCTCTCCCTCCCTCTCTCTCTCTCTCTCTCTCTCTCTCTCTCTCTCTCTCTCTCTCTATCTCTCCTTGAGTCACACAAACTTGCACATTGTGCGTTGTGAAACGTGTTTCCTGTAATAGGGCTGTCCTTCCTTATAACATTTAAACACGAGTCTGACACCTTGTGGTGCTTTGTTGATGCCAGATACAAATGTGCAAATACCAATTATTTTACAGTGACTTCCAATGTGGCTCATCCAGTCAGAATTAAGGCAGATCTATTTGTGTTATAAAATTGGTTTTAGTGTTGTATGGATTCTGCTACATTAATTTGAAGCATTTGCATCCATCCATCCATCAAGAAAACACTACTTATTCAAACAAACAGTTCTTTATTTACACTTGCATAGAGGTAGAGCAGGGAAATATGGAGATACGAGGTGTGACGATTTACTGTGTACTAAAGGGGTGTAAGTCTGGTATATTATCCAGAATTTTTTTTAATTATTCTTAAATTAAACCATCCCAAAGGAATCTAATAAATGTCTATATTAATTTATATGATCCCTATCATATCATGTTTCATATAAACAACATGTATTCACATATTCTTGATGAAGTCCAATACTAAATTCATAATACCCATACATACATATCATATAAAATCCAAACATATCAAATAGAGACAACAATTCCAAACATATCGAATAAGCACAAAAAATACAACTCATGTATAAATTCAAAACTCCCTCAGTGTGTTGAAAATACTTTTAGGAACGGCCATTTAGCTTGAGTAGTGTTCAAAGCTTGAATTGTATCCAGTTCAAAATAAAGGAAACACACCCCTAAATATAAATCAATGAAAAACAATTAGCACTAAGTAACTATCGAATTTACAATCATAAGAATGAACAACAGCAAAAAGAGGGTTGCACTTGCACTTTCCCTAACTGGTTTATCTTCAGTCTCCATTTCAATCAGGTTAGATGCACAATTTCTTCATTAAAGGGGGAAAAAACATTTATTAGCAGAGTTAATCACATGAAGGTTTCCGCTCGACAGCGACTATATATATATATGTGTGTGCATATATAGTAATTATATATATTTCCAAAAACTTGCTTGTGTTACCTATTTTTAAATCACAGTTAAATTATTTTTTATCTTTTTTATGGAAGTAAATCATTGCTTCAGTGGGTCTACATCATCTTCTCAGGGGCTGCGCTGGTGGACATTGGTGAAGCCATGAAACAGATGGCCGATATTAAAGACGCCCTCGATATCAACGTGAAACAGAACTTCATTGACCCACTTCAGACTCTACAAGACAAAGACCTCAAAGAGATTGTGGTACCACATCATTTCGCTGTTTATTATCATTATTATCATTATGCAATAGGATTTTGCATTTAAAAGTGTTTTATACTTAAAGGTCTTTTGAAATGAGGTTTAAACTCACATGAGATGAAGAATCCAGGCATATCAGTGGCCTAGAAAAAGCTGCTTGCTTGGAGCACGTCACCCCCTCATGGTGGCCGTTATTTTGACCAAGCAAATACTTCTCATTTTATTTCCCTGATTCCCCCTATTAGTAGACACTGTCATTTACAGAATGAAGTTCGTCTTTAAGGTTTAACATCAAGCAGTTTGTGCATTTGCAGTTTTTGTTTAAGTTTAGTGAAATACAGCTATATTGACTAGGCTGATTAATTGATCAGTGTTTGATCATTTTAAGATAATAAGCATCGGCCAATTATTTTGCCTTCTTGGCCTATTACTTAATGAAAGCATGTTGTGTGATTTCCCTGATAGCATCATTTGAAGAAACTGGAGGGACGACGGCTAGACTTTGACTATAAGAAGAAACGCCAGGGCAAGATTCCTGATGAGGAGATCAAACAGGCTGTGGAGAAGTTTGAGGAATCCAAAGACCTTGCTGAGAGGAGCATGTTTAACTTTTTGGAGAATGATGTAAGAACATTTTATTTTGGTAACACTTACAGTGAGGTTTTTACATTAATGTATTAACTAACATGAACTAACAGTAGCCTGTAGTCAATAATTCTAACCCATAAAACTCATCTTTGATCACCAAAATTACATATTTCAAAGTTTTTTCCTTCATGCCTTAAAATAGCTTGTAACTACACCCTTTAGTATTTAGTATATGCGGTTCTATGAATATGCAAATAAGCCCCGCTTCCACTCACTCACACCAGCTCAGGGATCCACTCGTTGACGATCACATGTTGACGTGAATGATTACAAGGTAGTTTATGACGTCAGAAACCCCAGCGATTTCAAACCGCGATTATGAAACTATGATTATGAAAATGATTATGAATTATTGGTTCACTGCAGTTTTAAGGAGAAAATACTCAGCAATGGTGCTGACTTATGAATTTGCACATGGTTCGTCTTAAAGCATATTAAAAACAACACAGACATATAAACAACATTAAAAGCTTGATTTTCACCACAGGGGGACTTTAAGTTTCTGTTCTGGGGTTAACCTCTGTAAACGTCATGTCTTTCACTCGCCTGTAGGTGGAGCAAGTGAGTCAGTTATCGGCTCTGATTGAGGCAGCTCTGGATTACCATCGACAGTCCTTGGAGATCCTGGAGGAACTCAACAGCAAAATACAGAACAGGTATATCTTCAACTGCACATCCTGGCAGTGGCAATTCAATAGATGGAGCTGAAAGTCAGCTATATTCCCAGTTAATATTACATGTATCTAGTATGACAGTAACAGTATGTGCTGTTGGTCAATTTTCATTGGTCAACAAGGAAAACACATTTTGTGAGAAAACAGAAAAAGATGAATCTCTCTTTCTTTTCTTTTTTTGTAGCCTGTTTTGTTCCACTATTCAGACTTTGTTGGTGATTTTGATTTCACTTGCTTTAGAAACCAGACAAAAAAAATTGTGATGTTATCAAAGTGTTCAAAATAAAAAGGTGTCTTGCTAATATACAATTGATTTTATTCACACATATTGGCATCTGCTCTCGCAGGATATCTACCGCAAGCAGTCGGCCCAAAAAAGAGTTCAAGCCAAAGTCGATCGTGTCCAGTTTGGAGACCGTCGAGAACACACAGCACAATGGACTTTCCCACACCTCATCTGTCAAAACCACAGGTATCAACGAGAAAACATCTTGACAGCTCTCAAGAGGAGAGCTTCTTATGTGCTTCAATCTAAGCAAGAAAATCCGTCCCAGAAAAAGTACAGAATATTTATTTTATATGTTGTGTTTTATCATAACATTTATAAAAATATAAAATATTTTTTAAATCATAAAACATTCACGTATTGTCTAGGTTTAAATAATACATTTACATTTTTAAATGTGGTCTAATTTTGGATAATATTAATAAAATAATCAAAGTATATATTTATATATACACTATATATATATATATATATATATATATATATATATATTAGTGATACATTTATTAATCATAGTTCATGGTTAGTAGCAAATTATATTATATTATATTATATTATATTATATTATATTATATTATATTATATTATATTATATTATATTATATTATATTATATTATATTATATTATATTCTTGGTTTACCAGCCATTCACTAATGGAAAAATCACATATTCTGCATTAATGGTCTTAATAGAATTACAGTGTTATACAGTCCATTTTTTGGTTTTCTATTCACCTGTTTCACTTTGCGATTTGTTTTATTTAATTTTTATTCTGGCTGTCGTTATTTCTTAGTAATTTAAAGTAATTTAAAATCAAGAGGATCATGATTGGCTTTCATTGTGTGTGCTCACATTTATCACCACCATCATGTTGTCTTACATAATTCCTTCATATTCTTTTCAGATATCCAGGTCATCCACTCTGTAAATGGAAAAAGTAGGTGGTAATGTTTATCATAGAATGTTTTATTTGTAGGACTATTATATTTCAGTTGCATCATGATGATGCATGTAATCAGACTTGAAGAGACTTTAAAGCTACACTGTGTAATTTTTTTAAGTTGATTCTTAGCAAAAAACACTTTGTTTTTTCAAAATTATATGTGCTCATTAATGTGTAATTACTTCTACCAACTAATCAAGTATTCTCGTAAGTGTAGAATCTGCCATTTAGAATACATACGACCGAGTCGCTCGAATGGCGGCAGCCATGTTGCTCCTCCATCTTGAAAATACATTAGCCAAAGAGGGACATACCTGGAAATTAAAGCTTTGTCTTTCGCGTTTTTACACTCAGTAGCACCGTGACGAATGTGAGGGGGAGATTACTCGCGACTGCCGGCAGATTTGAAATAATACAGCCACCTTAGGAGTTAAAACGCCCTCGGAATGGGAGGGGCTAGAAAGTAATATTCAGTTGGTAGTCATAAACAATTTCACCGCTAGATGGGAGAAAATCCTACACAGTGTAGCTTTAAAACTAGAAGTATTGGGACAATTTAAAACTTAAAAGAGATCAAAACATAAAGGGGTGATGAAAGTAAGCAAAGTAAAACAATCAGAATTAAAACCAGACAACTTTAAAATTCCCATACATAATTCATAGACCACATGGTTGTTTTTTGTGGTCATGTTCATCAACTGTGTTTGTGTGTATGTGTCTGTCTCTCATGTTTGATCTCATGTGTTTTTGCTCTCAGTTGATCAGTTCACACACACATCACCCACAGTATCCAATGTATCATGGCCTGAAAGCACCAATGGTAATTGCAAACGTGAGTATTGTCCTGTAGGATCATGCCTAGACACTTCAGTGAATGTGAGGTTGTGAGGTTGTTGGCAATACCCAGCCCTATAAAAAGCAGGAGATGTGTAGTATTTTGTCAGTAATGGCTATTTAAATTCTGCAGAAATATGTGGAGCTTTTGTTGGATAACTGCGGTCACAGATTTCATGTGAACCTAATCATCTCATCTACCCACACATCAACTCTCAAACTACATTATTCCATGATTTTCTGTTACTTTCCTCTCAATAACCTGGTCCAATTTTAAAATGAGTTGTTCTGGCTGTTTGGAAGCAGCCCAGTGGTGTTAAATATTTCATTTTAAACCCAATTTTCTCATCCTCATGTGATTCAAGACCTAAATGACTTTTGTTTGTTCTTTGGAAAACAAAAAAAAAGAATTTCTGAAGAATTTTTTAACAACATTTCTTTTAAGTGACCAAAAAAAAAAAACATTATGAAAACAGTCCATGCATCTTGTTCACTATTTACAAGTTAATGAACTATATTTGTGAATTATTATGCATTTTTGTGCATTATAATTGAATTATATTTGATAGCTTTTTATGAAGAATAGACTGAATACGAATGAACATTAAATGTAATGAGAACTTAACTTTTGATCTCTCACACAAAGCTATAATATGACTTAGAATATAACACATAAATACAACACGTGAGACTTTTATGGTGCTTTTTTGAAGTTTGACAGGTTATTGTTGTAAACTGAATCTATGAAAACCATTTTCATTACTTGAAATAAAATAAACAACACAGGGTTAGTTCACCCAAAAATGAAATTTTTGTTATTAATTACTCACCCTCATTTCATTTCAAAGCCGCAAGACTTTCGTTCATCTTCAGTAGACATATGAAGATCTTTTTGATGAAATCTGATGCAAATCTGATGCAATTACTACCTTTCTAGGGTTTGAAAGTGGTAGTTAGCCTATGCAGCTACCATTTTCAAGCCCTAGAAATGTAGTAAACCGAGAAAACGAGGGACAGAAAGCTCTCAGATTTCATCAAAAAGATCTTCATTTGTGTTTCGAAGATGAACAAAGTCTTATGGGTTTGGAACTACGTGAGGGTGAGTAATTAATGACAGAAGTTTAATTTTTGGGTTGGCAAACCCTTTAAAGGTGCAGTATGTAATATTGACAGCTAGTGGTTGAAATGGGTACTGCAGTCCAAATAACCAAATAACTGGTGGTAGCATTGTTTTTCAGAGAAACAAGTATTTGAAACTTAGCATGTTTCCTAAATCTCTACAAACATATTTTGGTATTTTTATGCTTTTTGTACAGTCAAAAAATGACACGCAGCACCTTTAACTGAAAATTTTTTTTTTTATTTCAGCAACATGTCTCATTTTCACTTAATGTTGAAGTACTAAAATAACTAAAACTAAATTAACTGAAATGAAAAATAAAACCTAATAAAAATATAGACATTAAAAAATATAAAAACACTGCAAAATTAATAAAATATCATTCAAAATATTTACAAAATCTATAACAGCATATCAGTGGTACTAAAAAAAACACTGGTTTGACAGCAATGGTCACTATGAACGTTGTAGGGTGAACAAAATTATTCCAATGGAAAATGAACAGCATATGGGTTTGGAACAACATGAATAATAAGTAAATAATGACAATATTTTAATTTATGGGTGAACTAATCTTTTAACAAATGTTGAAATCTGTGACATGGTTGTATTTTCCTCATTACAGAGATAGAATCACACATGGACCAGCCCTGTTGTCGATCGCTCTACGACTTTGATCCGGAGAACGAGGGTGAGCTGGGTTTCAAAGAGGGCGACATCATCATCCTCACCAATCAGATTGATGAGAACTGGTATGAAGGCATGATTAACGGTGAATCGGGCTTCTTCCCCATAAACTACGTAGAGGTCCTAGTGCCCCTGCCTCAATGAGCCGAGCCAACAACCAGTGGTCACCGACCACACAGCCAAACTAGACTGTCTCAACCGTCCACGCACCCAACATCCTCTGCTGCATTCTCACCAATGAAAGCCTTGCTTTTTACCACAGACAATTTTGAAGCTTTCACATTTCAGTATTTAACTTATTACGTTTTCCAGGCGTCATGGTGCAACATCTAGATTTTTACACTGCGAAAACATTTTAATCAGTATTTATCTAAACATCTTTATAACTAAAATAGACCCATACGTCATCTTAGGCCCTGTTTTCACCCGGTATTAAGATGCGTTTGGTTTATCGGATCACAAGTAGACAAAGGAGACACATTCCTGATTACACCTGCTGTTTTAATCTGTCTCTTTTGTCCACTTTCAACCACTTCTGTCCTGATTTCTTTGAGGGGAGGGTCTATGGACGGGTAAATGAATGGCCTTTTTTTTCAGATCTTTCGATCTAATGGGCGAAATAAGCTCACGCAATTTACATATGACCTCGAAAGAAGACAAGGAAAACACACGGAGAGCAGCAGCTTTCATTTCTGCTCTTATAGACGCTTCTTAATACCAGATGTAAACAGGGCTTTACATATCATGCAGTTTAGAAAGAACATGATGCAGGGCACCAACTGACCATGTGATGAAGCCGATTAGAATGCAGCTAAAATTCAAGATATAAGGCAAAAAAAAAGCCCCTGCATGGGTTTTTGTCTTGAATTGATTTACCAAAATTGATGTGCAATTAATTTGCGAGTAATTCGATTAATTAATTGGCACATCATGTAATTAATTAGCTAAAAATTGTAATAGCTTAACAGCCCATACATGCATATATACATATATATGCTTGTAAGTATTTTATTACACAATTTTGTTTCTCCAGATTTAGATTTTAGGATGTTTAGCTGGATGTTTATTGGAAAATGATTACGATTATTGGAAATACTGCATTTTTTTTTTTTTTTTTTTTGCAGTGTAATTTCAATGCACAGTCATGTTTTATTTCAGCTTCAACGCAGCATTCACCTTGTTCATTTGGAAATGTGTTGCATCCAATGGGGGTGGATTTGTATTTCGCTGTGTCCGTATGTTTTTTTTTTTTGGCTCTGATATGGGGTTTACCTGCCTGCGGTGGTCTTATGTGTTTTTTGAAACACAATTTTTCTAAAAACTGTGACTATCTTGACTGCTACTCTTATGAATGTCTTACTCTTACTCTCTTCCTGTCTCCGTTTACAGACTTATTGTGATCTTGGGTATCATAGTAAGCATCGCGGGTGTTTTAATGGGTTTTGCTCTCTCGCGCCTTCCAGTGCTTTTTTTGAACGGTGGCTGTATTGCACTAAAGCTTTAGAATAACACACCCATTGATGTGCACATTTTATTTTTTGTGTTGTGTTTTTTGGTTTTAGGACATTGCACTTTCTACTGTATCTCTTTCTGCCATGCCGATAAATACAAAATTTTATCAGTCTTATGGAGTGCTAAAAAATATATATATATAAATATATATTGATATGGATCATAACTTTGTACTGTATGTAACAAGAACTTTTTGCTCGCCTATGTGGTTTGTTTGACCTATGTCGTACTCTGAATGACATTTTAAAATTTGCAGATGTTAATCAAACATTCTCGCCCTAGTTAAACCGTCCTGTGCTTATAAACTAAATTGGACATCTTTCGAATTCAGACCAGTTTTGCTTGAAATTACAAAATTTGTCTCTGTGTTTGTCCACCAAAATTAGACTGTATTCTATTAATGTCAAACATTATTTTTGTTACTCTGAACAGTATGTTTCTTGTGCATGAAATGGAACTTTGAATGACTGTTTTTGTTTCTGTATTGGCTAGATACTGCCATCAACTGTCACAAATGTTGTAATCATCTCAGACCAATAACTTTTTGACTTGTCATTCCCTGTTGTATCTTTTTCTGGCCAAATTAAGCAGTCAGAGAGCAAAAAGGGAAAAAAAGAAAAAAAGTTGAAGAAACAAATTATGCTGAAAGCTGCAATGTGGAATTTCTGTGCCACTAACAGCACAAAACCAGTTGCCAAAAGTACTATATTTTTGCATTTACAAAAAAAAAAAAAAAAAACATGTCAATGATCATTTCATGACCGCTTACAAGGCTAAGTTTAATTCTTAGGGTTACAGGTTGCAATCCCGAACCCTCAAAATCATGAGCCGTAATAATAGTGATGCTTCCCTTAGCAAATACCACTAAATATTTTCAAATAGGCCTGGATAATAAATATTTCCTGATTCGATTCAAATCACATTCTCAAGCTCTTGATTTGATTTAATCTGATTCTAGTTCATTTGAATATTTTTCAATTATACGATACATGAGAAAGAAATTCTCTCTAATTGCTATAGATGCCGTGAACATTCCAACTTGTTATATTACGAAATTATTCTTTTTATTTTTTAAACAGCAGGCCCAGTGTTGTTTTAATGATTCATCAAAAGGACCAGCTAAAAAAAGTCATTCGTTCAAACACTGGTTTACTTTACACAGTTTTTTTTGTTTTGTTCAGCCCACAGAGATAACTTAATTGAAAGATTTTTTTGCCATTATTTCACCATACAGGAATGTTTTATTTCTTCACATTCAATTCATACTGCAAGTTATCAGGAAAATATCACTTCTTTTGTTGCAGGTTTAGCAGCGGGGACGCACAGTTAATGAAAAGCAGTGTCACACAAAAAAAGGATCGATCTAGGAATTAAAAAAAATTATATAGATATTGTTTAAATATTTTTACTTGTCCCATGTTTCAGAAATTCTTATCAAACACCTATCTTCCATTGTTTGGAAAAACGTGTTCAGATCGACCAAAAGTTCATTTTACAGACCACTTAAACCAAACTGAGCACTATTTTGAAAGTGCCTCAGTGTTTACAATCCTCAGGAAGTCAACCTACTTACACGACCGTTCAAAAGTTTGGGGACGGTACTTTTTTTTTAAAGAAAAAATAATAATAATAATATTTTTATTCAGCAAGGAACATTAAATTGCTCAGAAAGACGGTAAAGACATTTATAATGTTGCAAAAGATTTATATATATATTTTTAATAAATTCTATTGAACTTTCTATTGATCAAAGAATCATGAAAAAAAAAACTTCCTCAAAATTAGTAATTAGCACAACTGCAGCATTGATAATAATACTGAGCAGCAAATCAGCATATTAGAATGATTTCTGAAGGATCATGTGACACTAGTAATAATGCTGAAAATTCAGTTTTACCATCACAGGAATAAATTACATTTTAAAATATATTCAAATAGGAAAGAGCTATTTTAAATTGTAGTAATATTTTACAGTTTTATGGTTTGTGTATTTCTCATTAAGAAAAATGCAGCCTTTGTGAACAGAAGAGACTTCTTTCATGAAAAAATCATTAAAAGAAACGACCCGAACTTTTGAACGGTGGTGTATAATTTTCTCAGCACAAAATACTGAAAAAAATACAGAAATAGACCCTGCACAAAAACTACCTGACTACTTTCTGAAGATGATTGTGAAAACGATGTGAAATTGCTTGAATCAAAGGAAGATGTGGCACCCTAATCATCCCGATCTCAAACTTAGAATAGCTCTTTACTTCCAAACACTATTGCTAACTCCTAAACCAATTTTACAGTGTTCTCATGAAATTTCTTCTCGAACGTTCATCACTACATCACTGAGTGAAAGGAAAGGCTTGTGAGTTGTTTTCTTTTTTGCTCTCTGGCGTAATTTATACACAAAGTTGTTTATAGATGTTGTAAATGAATATATTATTACACACTGTATATTACATAAATAAATGACGTGGAAATATGATTACATGTCATGGCTGATTGTACATTGTATAGTTTATTTTTTTGTCTTTTTAAGCTCATCCAAACAAACGAGCAGCAGCTGCCTTCAAAAATCTATCATACGCTAACATTTTGTAGTCAAATTTAAGACTCTTCGAATTGTCCGTAATTGAGTTTATATCCAAACCTCAGTGCTCCTTTGTTTTGATTTTCTTTCTTTGTTTGGCTGCGATTTACCCTTGAGCAATTGTGTTCCTCTGTAGGCGTCCTTGTCTTTCTTCGTCGAGCAGTTCCCAACACAGGTCCAGTCAGGCTGGTGGTCCACCACTAGATCTAGGGTAGGAAGCGAAGTGGTGCTGGTCACGTCTCTGAAAGTTAGAGAGGCTATGGACTGCGAGTCTTGGTTTATAGCGCCGTAACCCCTCCAGGAGCTGTCCTTGATGAGCATTGACTTCTTGATCATTTTCCAGCCCAGATGATTGAGCTCTAAGAAGTTGAGGAAGATGCAGAAAATACCTACGCAAAACATGAAGATCAAGAAGATGGTTTTCTCAGTGGGACGGGAGACGTAGCAGTCGACCCTCTGTGTGCAAGGACTCGCCGTGCACGCGAAGTGAGCGGGAACGTTGAAACCGAAGAGGAGCCACTGCGCCACAACGAAAGCGACCTCGAGAACGGCACGGAAGCACACGTGGAAGACGTAGTACTTTGAAAGGACTCCCGAGGAGATCTTGGATGGGGCGGCGGTCTCCCTCTGCGCCTGTGAGCTTTTCTGCCCGCTCTGGTTGGCGATGCCTTCGAGAACATCAGCAAGACTGTGACCCAAGTGCTTGTGCGACTTAATGGAGCAGCTGTCCGAATCGCAACTGCGACCGTACGCTTCCCTCGCCTGCTCGCCCTCTGGATGCTTGGATAAGTTGTGCCAGGTGTAGATGATGAAGCAAAGAGAAGGCGTCGACACCGTGATGATCTGGAAGACCCAGAAGCGAGGCTGGGAGATGGGGGCGAAGGCGTCGTAGCAGACGTTGGGACACCCCGGTTGAAGGGTGTTGCAGACGAACATCTCCTGCTCGTCCGTATAAACGTCCTCAGTCGCCACAGCCACAATGAGCAGGCGGAAGATCACCATGACCGTGAGCCACAGGCGTCCGATCATGGTGGAGTGCTGGTGCACGGCGTCCAGCAGCCGCTTGAGCAATGTCCATTCTGTCATGTCTCTACGCACCGGCCTCCTGAAGTACAGCACTTGAAATAGATCCACTTTAGCTCTGTTGCCAGCAAGGACGGGTGTTTTCATGTTACAGCTCTGGCCAGAGAGCGAAGGTGCCATCACTGCTCCCAGCCATCCCTTTCTCCTTCAGAGATAAGGCCTCCGCTTGGGACCGTGCCGGCCACTTCACATTGGTCACGTGGTGCTGTCGCTTGTCTTTAGAGTCCATTTACAAACCGCAGGAGAGACGGCACTCTTCCTACTCTTGATAGCGTCGGCAGATTACGTTCTTTTCAGATTGCCGCCGTACGTGATAGGATGGGTTCCTTCTGAAGGCCACTTTTAAAAATACGCCACAGATAGCGGATACGTGCATGTGCTAATCTATATACTTTAAACTTGGCATTGCGCGCTATGAATATTGTTGGCTCTTATGACAAATTGCTTATGTTCCTCAGTTGTAAGCGGCTTTGGATAAGTGTCTGCTAAATAGATCAATTAAAATGTGATAGTTGCCTAGTGCGGGATTTTGTCAGTCATGTTTGAAACTTTGTAATCGGTTTGAATTGAGTTAAAATTACATACCATTAAAAAATATATGTTTTTGAAAAAGTCTCTTATGGTTTCCAATGTTGCTTTTGTTTGATAAAAAATACAGTTAAAGCTTTATAATTTTGACATATATTATTTGGTATACAATATATATTTGTTTTCTATTACGATATTTCTTTTAAATATATATATATATATATATATATATATATATATATATATATATATATATATATATATATATATATATATATATATATGGAAAAGCTGGATTTTCAACATCTTTACTCCAGTCTTCAGTGTCACATGATCCTTCAGAAATCATTCTAATATGCTGATTTGCTGCTCAAAAAAACATTTCAATGGTTCAACATTATAAATGTCCTCTTTACTGTCATTTTTTTTATCCGATTAATGCATCCTTGCTGAATTAAATGTATGTGTGTGTATATATATATATATATACTTTTTTCGTTTTTTTTCTTTTTTTTTTTTTTTTAATCTTACTGCCCCAAAACCTTTGAATGGTAGTGTATGATAGTAAATGTCTTTTACCAGTATAGGATAGAAATAAAATGTTTCCAATACTGATGATACTGTTTGTTTACAAAAGTGATAGCAGCTATTTTGAATCTTAAACTAAAATAGACAGATGATAGCAGTTATCTTCATGGTATCTGCTAACTGGTCCCCGTTGATTATTTATGAGCCCTTAAAAGGTCTGACACGAGTGGACGCCAAAGAAAAAGCAGTAACCAGGGGCTCTTGTTTCCAAACAACTTAAAAGCCAACTATGTAGACTGTAAGGCAGCTCACTAGGTAGTATTTTGAATGATTTGGTACGCTAGATTGCCAGCAACTCCATGCGTCATATAAATAGCATTCCTAGAGCAAAGTGCTGGAGACTAAACTCACAATTGACTTCAACAGAGCTTGGAGTTGGCATGTAGCATCGCACACTAATGAAAATGGTCTAACTTTTAATTTAATAGTTTATAATAAAAATAATCATTTTGTTTGCCATCTAAAGTCTTTTCAGCCCATCGCAATGCATTATGGGGTTGTCTTTTCAGAGAGGAATGGATCTGATGCTGCTGAAGAGAAAAGGTACAGTATCTTAGAAGCCATCGTTCACATTCAAATCGGAAGCACCTACAATATCTTAAAATGATGTTTATGTAGTCAGGTTGTAGAACGGAGCATGTCACACAACCCCTTTTTTTGCGCTGCATTCGTTGTGTTGTCTTTCGGTTTGTTTTTCCACAGCAAGAAGGTAAGATCCTACTGGTTTTTGAATGAACCACTCATTTTAAAATCTTCTAGGTCTACTTCTGTTAGGACATCCGCTTCAAACATTACAATGCTCATGATAATTTTAGTTAACTCTACATTAAGTAAATCCACTTCACCAGCTAATTACTCTTCGACAGCAATGCCATAGAAAAAAACAGCTACCGGAAGAATGTAAGTGCAAAAACACAAAATAGTTCGGTCATAGTCCAACTGATATAGTCAAAAATGACCTATAGGAAATTAATGGGAAATAGGCAACAATCTACAAATCATCCACAATGCAGAAAAAATGCACAGGAATGAAGGGGTGGCACTCTAAAATAGAGTACAAAATGGACATGCTCTAACACACACACACACACAAACAAATGACCTGGTGTTGCTGTAACAATATGGCAAAATTGAACCAGAAGACTCAAATAGGAGGTTGAAATCAGATAAAGCATTTCTGTTAATTTTTGTAAAAAAAAAAATGATTGAATTTTGATGTTATGTGTAGAAAAATGTGTTTCTCTGTGTTCAAGTTTGACTGTAGTAAAATGAATGTAAAAACTGACTTTTCAAATCAACATCAAATCAAAAATATATAAATCTTGACAAAAGTGGTCTTTAAGAACGTCTAATATCCAAATCCACAACTTAATAAAAATAAGTATTCATGTCTAAAAACACCTAGAGAGTTAATAAGCATCTTTATATAGAGCTATATAGGAATACACCACAGCATTACACAAATGTATCTTTATTTACTCCCACCAGATGGCACTAATCTGGATAATGGATTTTTCAATGCGGAAAAAAATATCATAATTATTGCATAAATATTAGAAATTCTCTCAAAATAATAAGTAAAGATAATTATTGAACAAAAATAAATTACATTGATTTGACTGAAAATAAAATAAGTTACATTTCAGATGTTCGGTCACATTTGACCGTGAACACCACAAGTGTTACTCCCAAATGAACAATACCAGAGGGCTAAACAACTTTTTAGAAACTTTTTTTTTTCGTTTTCAACCTGGTGATATCTATTAGTTTTTCGCAGTATATCGTTTAGGCTAATATGTGGGCCCTTGTTCTCCTCTGAACACATAAAGAACATTTGGCTCATAGGGCCGGTGATGTTGAAGTACTCACCATGACTAATGGCTCTATCAGTAACTTTTGCTGTGATGTTGCCCATGGCAATCAGACATGGATGCAGGTCTCAGGTCAGTATAGGAGTGTGTGCGTGTGTGAATTCTTGTCCATGTTGTGTTTCCAGGAAGGCTGTGCTCACTGCTCAGAGAGTTCCTGTTGATCTTTGATGAGCTGTCAACAGTGTCTGGACCTTTATCTCACACGCACATGTGTAACCAACACATTTAATATTCAATCAACATTATATAACAATATTTGCATGTCGTGTGCAGTAGATGTTTTGTTAGATTAAATATGGCTGAAAATAAATAACTTGTTACATTTACTGTAGTGAGTTTCATACTGATAACGTACTAGATACATTCTCTGAGTTTTACTCTGCAGCAAGTTTTAATAATCTACAATTTAAAAAATCTTATTTTGAGGATGTTAAGAATACAGTTCTGCACAAAAAAAATCGTACTTGTTGCTTGCATGGTTCATCACTTTTTCTAGACATTTTAATGAATATTTAAATTGTCTTGGCAGATTATGACTACATTAGGGAACTTTTTTGGTCTGTTGCACCTCCTGAAATTAGAAACTAAAGTATTTTTGTCTAAATATGTGTTGAAATAGAGAAAGAGAAGATAAATTAACTTGAAGCAACAAGTTATTTAGACTTTCAGAGAACATGATTTTAGTATATTTTGTCGTACTACAAGTTAAAAGTGCAGTAAGGCAAAATATACTGAAAGCAAGTCTTAAATTTTAAAGTGTATATATATATTTATATATATATCCCCCCCCCCCCCCCCCCCCCTGGAAAAGCAAAGGTGTACTTATTTAACCCCTCTTTCACCACCTGCATTTCTCTCTTTTTTTTTCTTCAGTAAATTCTCAATGGATAACATTTTTCTCAATAGATGTCCTGTTACACTCAATATTAATCACATTGTGGAAGTAAAATAGGTTGTGAAACAGTGTTTCATGTTGACTTTAAGAAATGACCAATTTGAACCATTTACTTCTCGTAATTTCTGTTAAAAATAAATATTCAATTTTGCACAGAGAAGGTTTGTCATGTTGGAGCAGCACATTGAGTGTTTATGCAGATGGTGTGAGTTCAAAGCTGGCTTGTCTTTTCCGATCCTTTCCTTATTGTTACTTGTTTTATCTCTCATTATCAAATTAGAAGTAGCCAGAATGTAGGCCTACAATAGCGCCTCAGCCAGTCACACCTCACTGAATCCCACAACATTAAAGAGGAAGTTCTCTTTCACCAAAGCTTGTTTTATTCCAGTGGTAATCCCTGGTGTCTGGGTCTCTCCTGCAAGCGTCTAAGAGGTGTCAAAGGAATTATTCACCCCTTCACGTGGTTCATGAAGAAATCCACATTGATGTCCGTCCCCGCCGGCCTTTCTAGCGAGCAGCTTGGCCATGAATAGCAGACAGGATTAGTGCCAACAGGACAGAAAGAAAAGCGAGCAGACAGAGGGAGGAAAGAAAGAGGCAGATTTATGGGGTGAGACTCAATGAGAGTGAAAGTCTCTCATATGACTACTTGTCTACAGTGTTTCCCTTCTGCACTTTCATCTAAGCTAGACCTGCGGTATAAAGAAAGATATTATGAATAAATCAACCCTTTACTGCCTAATCTCTCGTGATTGTCGCAGCGGAGTTTCTCACGTGTTCAAAGATCTGCTCTTTTGTCCTTTATGCTTCTGTTGTGTCTGCGTCGACTGGCTTTTTGTAGTCAAATAATCAGACCTCCAGACAGGGGCAATGCTCAGAGGTTTGAACGACAATTAAACAGGCCTGTACAAACACTCGAGACTGTTACACGTTGATTTTTCAACACTGCCTAACAGTGCTTAACTGTGTTCAATTCTCTGTAACACTCTGCCTTACTTTAATAACATTTTGATATGGGTTTTTAATGCCAGTATCTTGATACAATGTGTGCATGTATGTATGCATGTATGTAATTAGGATATATATACACACACACATTATGATCACTGGTGCTCTTTGAATTTTTTATTTATTTTTATTATTAATTCATCGGAATGGTACGAAACTTGGTAAAGGTTTGGGCTCTTGCTATGTGAACACAAAAAATATCATGGGCATGATTTGAAAAGTTTAAATGGTAGGCTACTGAAATTTTTTTTCACATTTGTGCTCCTCACGGTCAAAAATGATCACATTGATGTGAATGGGAGTATGACTTAAATTGAAATGAATGGGAGACGTATTTCATCTAATCTGTTGGTACTGCGGCCAAACAAAATCTTACTGAAAGCTCATTTTTTGAGATATCAAGCTCAAATTTGGAACACTATTTTTTAGATTTATGGTTTTGTTTTTCTTGCAGTTTTAGAGTAAAACGTGTTTTTGAAAATATAGATTTCATATACAAATTTAAAATGGCATTTTTGTGGATTTTTCATAACAATAAACGTAAAATTCTGTAACTTTTTTTAAGTTCACTTTTTAAAACTTATTTTCACTGCAGCAATAATTTGCCAAGTGTCGTCTTTTAAAAGAGATCAAACTTAAGTCTGTACTTAAAGCATTCAAGAATTACGAATAAATGGATTACAACTACTGCGTAAATATAATGTAGTACCATAAAATCCCATAAAAATACCAAATATTACATAAAAAACATTATCAAACTAGAATATATTACATTCCTTTCATTGAAAAAAAAAACAAAAAACAAAAAAAATCGGTCATTTTTGACCACCACATGCGAAGAGCACCAGAGGGTTAAAGGGATTCAACCAAAAATTTAAATTCTGAATTACTTTCTTCTCAATATTGAAGAAAATATTTTAAAGAATGTCGGTAATAATCAGACAGTTGATGGACCCCATTGACTTCCATAGTATTTATGTTCCTACTAATTGAAATCAAGAATGGGGTCCATCAACTGTGATTACCAACATTCTTCAAAATATCTTCTTTTGTGTTCAGCAGAAGAAAGGAATTCATACAGGTTTGGAACAACTTGAGGGTGAGTAAATGATGACAGAATTTCATTTTTGGGTGAACTATCCCTTCAAGAGTAAAATATGTCTTTAAAATGAAGATACCACTGATGTTCCACTAGAGCTGTAAGTTGGCAACATAACAACACTTTGGCAAAAATGATCTGCAACTCAATGGATTACTTTGAATTATTGTTGGGTACGTGTTTTACAGTAGTGTAAACATGGCTGGACAAAGGAAAATCTCTCAAAAACAATAAATGCTCACAATGCTGAACCATTTTAGACGTCAGTCAGCGAACAAGATAAAAAGGTATTTAGCAAGAGATCAGGCCGCTCTTATAGATCAGCGGGCTAAAATTAGACCTGGTCCGTGAGGTTTACACGCTGCCAACACTTTCACCGTTTGTTGTTGTTATGTCTGCAACGGTTTACAGTCAAATCTTAGGACCCCGTTCGATTAGCATAATGTCAGGAAAATGAAAAGCCATTGGTGTCAACTAACTGGATTAAGGAAGCCTGAATGAGGAGCTGCCCGGGGTGTAACCAACGGTGATGTGAGAAGGATTTCCCTTTGTCGGTTCTGTGCCTGTGCTTTCCTGGCCTTCCAGCTAATCCTCAGCTATTCTCACCAACGACCTTGGGCTCATGCTAATCTGACCGTAGAGAGAGAGAGAGGGTGTGTGTGTGAGAGAGGGAGAAAGTCTACCTATCTTTAAACCTTCTTCAGAGGCTGATTCTGCTCGTGTTATGGGGAGTTTGGATGAAAAACAGCGTCTGTCTGATGGTAAGTTCATAAATTTCCTGAAAACTTTGAATTAGCTTTTCATTTGCAAAAGTCATTGAATGGTGTTTTTGAAGTTGCTTTAGATGTCCATTTGGTAAAATGTTATATGTGGCTTGTGTGCCTATACAGTAAATGTTGCCTCCATTGTGAATCCATTGACTTGTGCATCACAAGGATGCAGCAGAGAAATGCAATGGTTTGCAAAAAAAAAAAAAAAAACCTGATGCTCCAGCATGCAATCAAAACTTCAACTTTTAATGTTTGCTCTCTGACGTAAGCATCTATTGACCAATTTCAGAGAGGCAAGATGTGTGTCCTTCAGAAACAACTTTTGGACGGTCTTCATAAAACTAATGATTTCAATGACCTGGCATTTTCCACACTCTCAGTGGATCTTTTGCATCGCTTACAGTTTAGTTTCAGTTCATGAAGTCTTACATCATTCAGTGGAAAATAGTGTACCTCAGTTAAATCCTTCACTCTCAGGAGGTACAAAAGCTGTTTCTGGGGCGGTATCCTTGCAAAAGTTACGAATATACCATTTAGGTACTCATATGTACCTTTAAGACCTTTAATATGCACCGTTTAAGGATAAATGCATCACAAAAGCGTACCTTTTGAAAGGGTTCCGCCCCAGTGACAGTTTTTGTACCTTTTTTATACAGCAAAAGTTATCATTATGGACCCATGATTCATATGTGACTGAGCCTTAGCAGCCTAATTATCTAAAAAAAACTGATAAAACATGCATTGAATGTGAATGATGTATGTGCATGCAGTTGTTGCAAATATGCATATGCAAGTGATCATCATTTGCGATAGTTTAAAGAGGGAAACACACACACATATAATATAATATATATATATATATATATATATAGATTTATATATATATGTATATGTATGTATATGTGTGTGTGTGTGTGTGTGTGTGTGTATATATATACACACACACACACATATATATATATATATATATATATATATATACACACACACACACATATATATATATATATATATATATATATATATATATGTGTATGTGTATATATATATATATATATGTATATATATATATATGTATATATATATATATATATATATATATATATATATATATATATATATATATATATATATATATATGTATATATATATATATATGTAGATGTATTAGGGCTGTCAAACGATTAATCGCGATTAATCGCATCCAAAATAAAAGTTCATGTTTACATAATTTATGTCTGTGTACGGAGTATAATTATTTTCTATATATAACACACATGCATATATATATTTAAGAAAATGTGTTATTTATATATAAAATATTTATATATAATATAAATATATATACACAGTATATACATGCAAATATTTCTTAAATATATACATGCATGTGTGTGTATTTATATATAGAAAATAATTATACACCGTACACACACATGTATTATGTAAAAACAAACTTTTATTTTGGATGCGATTAATCGTTTGACAGCCCTAATATGTATATATGTATATGTGTGTGTGTGTATACAGTATATGTATGTGTGTATATAATTTATAATTTAAATATAATTACATTTTTTGTTAAATCTGTCATTCTATCATATCTCATTCACATTCGTGTTCAAATTATAAGTAGTTCTTCTTATAAATTTGCGAAGCGATTTTATCCAAGCTCGCCAAATTATATCTCAAGAGTAAAAAAACAGCTTTTTCAGTCTGTTCCTCACACAAAGGACAAGGCTAACGCAAACAAACTTCAGGTTCCTGTCTGTATTGTTCTGTCAGTGTCTCTTCATTGATTCATGTCTCCGTCTCTCAGCTTGCGGTTGCTCAGGTATGAACGGCCTCGTGTGCAGCAGTCATGCTCTGTGAGGAGTCTTCAGCTGGGCTCAAGGCTGCTCTGGATTCTCTGGATACTGAGGCCTCCACAGATCCTGTGCAGGAAGTCATTCACAGTAGCACTTATGTTTCCTCTGTGATCCCTGCACATGTGGGCATCAGGTGGGTCTAAGCCATTTATTCCGAATACCCATTAGGCACTGGTGACATAAATATGTGCAGTCATGAGTTTATATTCATCTGATGTCAGAAAGTTGCAGAAAGTCTCTCACCAAAGCTGCATTTATTTGATAAAAAATACTGTGAGATTTTAATTATTTAAATCTTTCATTATTTATTATTTCAATTTTAAATACCTGTATTGTATTTTAATGTTTTAAAGGGGTGGTTGAATATGATTTCACTTTTCTAACGTTAGCAAGTGTGTAATGTTGCTGTTTGAGCATAAACAACACCTGCAAAGTTACGACGTTCAAAGTTCAAAACAAAGGGAGATATTTTCTTTTAAAGAAATTGCTTTTTAAGGACTACAACAAACGACTGGTTGGGACTACACGACATTTCTCCTGGGTTAGTGACATCATAAACCCTCAAATTGACATAAACCCCGCCCCCGGAACACGATTTATAGATTATCAAGACAGAATATGCTAATCAATGACTAGAAGATAACTACACATCAGCTACATAAATTCACCAACTAACCATTCAGAAATGTTGTCTACATGTTGTCACTTCTTGAGTCACTCCATGTTTGTCTGACTCTAGTTTGAACATAAAAGGTTAAAAGTTTTTGAAATTTTCAGGACACAAGCTGTTGAAGCTCCGCCCCCTGTGCTGGGAGCAGTAGCTCATTTGCATTTAAAGGGACAGAAACAAAAACGGTGCGTTTTTGCTCACCCTCAAAAAATGACAACTTTAACATGCTGTAACATGCTGCTTTAAACTTTAACATGCTGCTTTAAATATCTGTGGGGTATTTTGAGCTAAAACTTCACATACATACTCAAAGACTTATTTTACATCTTGTGAAAAGGGCATTATACCACCCCTTTAAAATTGATTCATGTGACATCGAAGCTGATTTTCAGCAGCCATTACTCCAGTCTTCAGTGTCACATGATCCTTCAGATTTTTTCAGTTGTTTTTTTTTTGTGTGGAAACGTGATACATTTTTTTCAGGATTCTTTGATGAATAGTATTAATTCCTTTAACTTATAATATTGTATATCTCACAGTTGAAACTTTATATCTCATAATATGCATATATATTATTTTTTAACTTTATCTCAATTAACTTCTGTACCTTTTTTTTACTAAGGTACAAACATGCACAAGGTACAAATAATGATAATGATGAAATGATTAAAATACTGGTAACTTAACTTTTAAACAACCAACAAAAGACTTGCTTATAATCTGCACATTTAAATCTAAATGAATTGATTTGGCCAACTTAAAAAGACTTCTTTCAAAAACGTGAACAAATCGTAAACACCCCAAACTTTTGAAGATAGTGTGTGTGCATGCATATGTGTGTGTATGTATGTATATATAATTTAAATATATGATTAAAAAAAGAAAGAATTGGAAGTCGTTATTCTAACACATCTCATGCACATTCATGTTCATATACTTATCTCACAGTTGAAAATATATTCTTTTTAACTCTATCCACAATTAACATCTTTATTTATTTATGTATTACTATGGTGCAAACAGGCTTCCATACCAAACAAATAGTGTGAACATGATTTTTAAACACCCCATGAAAGACTTGCTTATAGCCTGCACATTTCAACAACCATCTACATCATGTGATTTGGCCAACTTATTCAGCTCATAAATATTTAATTTTAGTTGCCCGGAGTCCTGTGTGATCTTCAGTTATTGTTTTCTGATGGATATCCTGGTCTCTCTTTTCAGTCTGAACAGCGAGGAGCCGTTCTGTCGTATCTGTCATGAAGGCAGCAGTGCGGGCGATCTGTTATCACCCTGTGAGTGTGCCGGGTCTCTGGCGATGGTGCACCGTGTTTGTTTGGAGCACTGGCTCACGGCCTCCAGCACCAGCCACTGTGAGCTCTGCCACTTTGAGTTCTCTCTGGAGAGACTTCCTAAACCACTCACAGAGGTACAGGAAAATAATCAGCAGTAGTGCTTTTGAATAATTGAATCCTCTATTTGCTTTAGAGTCCAGACACTTAATGGCCTAAACACTTTAAAGTCCCCCTGTAGTCAATAATTGTATCCCTTGAAACTCATCTTTGATAACCAAAATTACATATTTAAAGTTTTTTCACCCTTGCCTCAATTATTATACGTGGTTCTATGAATATGCAAATTAGCCCCGCCTCCACTCACTCACACCAGCTCAGAGATCCACTGGTTGACAATCACATGTTGACGTGATTGGTTACAAGGTAGTTTGTGACGTCAGAAACACCAGCGATTTCAAACCGTGTTTTTGAGACTGTCTTTGGTTCACTGCAGATTTAAGGAGAATATACTCAGCAATGGTGCTGACTTATGAATTTGCGCATGGTTTGTCTTAAACCATATTAAAAACATCACATAGACATATAAACAACGTTAAGAACTTGATTATCACCACAGAAGGATTTTAAAAAATATTTTCTGTGAAACCGGGCCTAAACTTAATTGACTGTGTGTACTGTGAATGACATTAAAGCAGACGAAGACAATGGTGTAGAGGACCCAGGTTGATTATTCTAAAACTTGAAAAATGAACTATAAACTTGAGCTTTTAATAAAACAAACGCCTAAACATGATGACTTGAACTTGAATTGACTGATAACAATAACCTGATATGTGGAACATGGAAACTGCAATATATACAAGACAACTAGACAGACAGACATGAGGGCTTAATTACATGATGGGGAACATATGACAAGACAATAGCTGTGTCCCAATTCAGAGGCTGCATTCGGATGCGAACTTCAAAGGCCAAGCTTGCGAAGGCCATGAAGGTCGGACTGAGCGTTGTTAAATGGGACAGTCTAGCCTACAGAGGGTTGTTCTTGTCGCCTATAGCAACTGTGACAGCTACCGTTGATGAGTAGAAGTAACGTTTGTCCTAGACTTTTTTAAAAGTTATATTAAACTGTCTGAAAACAAAACAGGGTACACAAACTGTCTAAATATGTTCAACATGGTCCATTTCTGTATATAATAAAGAGTATAGACTATACATGTGACCCTGGATCACAAAACCAGTCACAAGTCGCATGGGTATATTTGTGGCAATAGCCAACAATACATTGTATCGATTTTTCTTTTATGCCAAAAATCATTTGGATATTAAGATCATGTTCCATGAAGATATTTTTATCCATGCAAAAAAGAAACCTATAATATATAAATATAATATAGAATGAGTTTTTCTTTTATTATTATTATTTTTTTTTTTACTGTGTATGCAACATAAGATATGACCAAAGAAATGAACACACACCTTTTAGTAGTTCCTGAAATGTGTATGATTCATTAGTCATTAGTTTTTATTTTTTCATATTGATTTTCAATTCTGATGAAAAGAAAAGCTTTAGAAATCAGATCCAGCACAGATTTCTGTCTATGCAAATCAATTCTGTACAAATATTTGTAAAAGAAAAGAAAAGAAAAAAAGAAAGAAAGAAAAAGAAAGAAAGAAAGAAGTGTTTTGGCAGTCATAGAGAGATTCCTAAAATGTAGCTAACAGTTATATCAGGTCCCAGTTTTTACAATAGTTAATATTTAGTATAAATAATATATTATTTTAAAGTAGCTCCATTTGCTATAATTTTGTACATTTAGCAGATGGTGAAACTGCATCTTGGCCACTGACTATTTACTCCTCTATATCTTCTAATTGTGTTGTTGGCTAAATGTTGCTATGGAAACGCAGATATTGTCCGACCTCAGCTGAGACATAATTCACTGCGAGTCTGTCAATCTGCCCTCACAAATGACTTTAGAGTTTATTTAGAGGCATAAAGAGATCTAAAACTGCAAATGGACATATAATAGCATACACTCTGCAATAGTCGCAAGGAATGTGTTTTAAGCAACATTATCACCAGCCTTCATTCTCATGGAGTCAGTCACTCTTGAGTCCTGAGTCGTGTCTCTGCTTCACCTTAAGGCACACAGCAGATATTGGCAGGTCTGCTTTACCTCGATGTCTTTTTAACACTAATCCACTTAGCAGGAAAATGAGATTAGATGAGGAACGTATCCCTGTCACTGCAGAGGCTGGACGGGGACATGCCGCTTTATTAATGTCCTTATCTCATGTTTGGGCTGGAGGACAGGAAGATGATACTAGAGCCCATGTGCATCACAACAAACCTCGCATGCCCTATCAATGCTGTGCCTTGCACTAAAGTTAGAGAACAAGCAATATTATGACAGATACAAATACAGATTATAACTGTCTGATCTGATATACTTATGCATCATCATTAGACTACAACAATAAAACCATAATATTTATGAATAATAATATTCATAATAATAATAATGATCTATCTATCCATCCGTCCGTCCGTCTGTCTGTCATCTATCTGTCTGTAATATATCTATCTATCTATCTGTCTGTTTGTAATCTATCTATCTATCTATCTATCTATCTATCTGTCTGTCTGTCTGTCTGTCTGTCTGTCTGTCTGTCTGTCTGTCTGTCTGTCTGTCTATCTATCTATCTATCTATCTATCTATCTATCTATCTATCTATCTATCTATCTATCTATCTATCTATCTATCTATCTATCTATCTATCTATCTATCTATCTATCTATCTATCTGTCTGTCTGTCTGTCTGTCTGTCTGTCTGTCTGTCTGTCTGTCTGTCTGTCTGTCTGTTATCTATCTGTCTGTCTGTTTATCTATCTGTCTGTCTATCTATCTATCTATCTATCTGTCTGTCTGTCTGTCTGTCTGTCTGTCTGTCTGTCTGTCATCTATCTGTCTGTCTGTTTATCTATCTGTCTGTCTATCTATCTATCTATCTATCTATCTATCTATCTATCTATCTATCTGTCTGTCTGTCTGTCTGTCTGTCTGTCTGTCTGTCTGTCTGTCTGTCTGTCTGTCTGTCTATCTATCTATCTATCTATCTATCTATCTATCTATCTATCTATCTATCTATCTATCTATCTATCTATCTATCTATCTATCTATCTATCTATCTATCTATCTATCTATCTATCTATCTATCTATCTATCTATCTATCTATCTATCTATCTATCTATCTATCTATCGCCTGTCTGTCTAAATATAAATATAATATAAAATATAAAATATAAATATATACTTATTTATTGGTTTTAAAAAAGTAACATTACCTGCTCAAATTGCTGTACGTGTAATACCCTTCTAATCATCTGTTTTTCATGGCTCCAGTGGTTCACTACACCGTCCATGCAGCACCAGAGGCGGACGCTGTGTGGGGACGCGATCTGTTTCCTGCTCATCACACCATTAGCCAGTCTGTCGGGATGGCTGTGTGTGCAGGGAGCCATGGATCTGTACTACAGCAACAGCATGGAGGCCATCGGACTCATAGTTCTCACACTCACACTCTTCACTATTTACTTCTTCTGGACTGTTGTAAGTTTATTCTTGTTTTCAGTCTAGCTAAATGAAAGCGCACAGAAGCTGCGTTCACGCCATGTCGTAATTACCGTAATTACAAGATGACAACCCGCTATGTTCTGCCTGGAGCTTTTCATGTCCTCAGAATTTTGCACTTCTACGGCAACACTATCAACGGCAAAAAGAATCTGCAGAGGTCAAGTCGGAGTTTATAATCTGTAATTACCAGTTCTACGAGGACTTGATTTTTACACATCGGAATCTCATAATTACAGTTATTTCAACATGGCGTAAACACACCTAGATATTTTTATTTGCAGTGTATGGAACCCCTAAAGGGACGACATGGTGCTGGTAATAAAAAAAAAAAAAATGTATGGAAGGAAAAAACATATTTCAAAACTTTTGCTTTCGCTTGTAACACTTTGCGTCCCCCGAGACACTTTGCATTCTCTTGCAGAAATTTTGCGTTCCCACTTTCTCTCATGATAGGAAGGCACGATAGAATCTGGAATTTGGTGAACAAATTGTAAAAGAGTAATAAAAAAGTCAAATTTTCTGCATAATCTTCCTTTTTTACTGCAGGTATCCCTCCGTTACCATGTTCACCTTTTCAGGACGTGGAATGCGACGAATCCCAGCGTCCGGCTGCAGATTCCCCGCCCTGTGAAGACACAGCAGAAACAAAAACATCTAACGATGCACTTCTTGTGCAAAAACAATAAAAAGGAGACCATGGTGTAATGCCGGCGACAGCATCAGGAATAAAAAAGCCCAACGGTTATTTCAGACACCCTGATTTCAAGATGTCTTGATTTTGTGTGAAGCCCTGATTTAGTCACACTCAGATTTGGAGAGACATTCTGATTTGGGACTCACACACTGAATTGAAGCGATGCCCTAATTTGGAGTGACACCATCATTTTGAGAGCGATATTGAGTGACGTCCTGATTTGGAGCGACATTCTGATTTGAAGTGGTGTTTTTACTTGTGTTCACTTGAGTTTTTAAATAATGGAAAACTCTGAAGAAGAAACTTTTCAGTCATGAAATTTCATCAAAACATTGGAAAAGCATGTCAAACCACTGGAAAAGAACATACCTGCATAATTATTCCACAGAACAATGGTGTTGAGATGATAACGATTGAGCTATTTATACCTGCAGGTTTTATTTTACAAGATTGTTTCATAATTATTCAGAAGAATATATATCTAGGTGAACGTACAGTAAATAGGTAAGACAATCATACAGATATGCAGATCATTTCATTACTGTTTGCTTTATCATGGAAACACTGGAATTATATAGAAAGTGCCCCCCCTCACCCCCACCCCCACCTGAATTGAAAAGACTAAAACAAATTTACTTTAAAATCTTGTTACATTGTGTGCATTGTAAATGTCACATCAGAATATCCAACCCGATCTCATGAGAAAATATAGACTATCGTTCAAAGGTTTGGGGTCAATAAGATTTTTTTCTAGAATTAATACTTTTATTCACAGAGTATGCATTCAATTTATCAAAAGTGACACTGAAGACATTTAATATGTTGTTATAAAAGATTTCTGTTTCAAATAAATGCTTTTCCTTTTTATTTTCAGGATTCTTTGATGAACTGAAAGTTCAATGTATCACGGTTTCCACAAAAATAACACGCAGCACAACTGTTTTTAATATTTATAATAAGAATTTTTTTTTTTTTTGAGCAGCAAATCAGCATTTATAATGATTTTTGAAGGATAATGTGACACTGAAGACTGGAGTAATGATGCTGAAAATTCAGTATAAATCACAGGAATAAATTATATTTTAAACTGTATTAAAATATATTTTTTTTTAATTCTAATAATATTACACAATATTACTGATTTTATTGTATTTTTGATCAAATAAATGTCGCCCTGGTGAGCATTAGACTTCTTTCAAAAACATAAAAAAAATCTTACTGACACTAATAAATCTTACTGTTTTATTTTGTGTTAGCCTAATTAATTCATAATTCACCACAAGCCAAAATTTCTCTTTTAATATAAGAAACCTTTTTTTTTTACTTTTCTGTTCTGCCTAAATGCTGTGGACATAATTTAATTCCTATTGTGAAAGTGAGAAACAAGCAAATAAAACAAGTTTTACTTGTTTTCTTTTTTTACTCTTTCTATCTGCAGACACAAATATCCCGGGGTGTTTTTTTCCCACTGAGATCTGAATCATTCAGAGACTTAACTGGCAGGATAACTTTCTCCATTTCAACCATTTCAATCCTGCCAGAATACAAATAACTGCGTTCAGTGAGGTGAATTGGTCTGCAGTCAGAAAAAGAGCAGTAACTGTTCTTCATGCTTTAAGATGATTTATAAACCATGAATATTGTTCAATGTTAGGCTAATGTGCACAACATATGAAATTACAGGGGTAGCAAATGGGTAGCAGTAAATCAAAATGCTAACTAGGCTAGAACCGTGCATCACTGCTATTGCAATCATTGTCCGATAATTGCATCATGTGCACAGTAACAGCTCAGAGTCTAGAGTAGTGGTTCTCAACGGGGGTTAGGGTTATGGAAGCAAGATTTTGAAAGAGTTTACACCAAAGATCCAGGCAAGACAAGATCAATCAAAATCATTTTATACAACATTCTAAAATCTGCCAGTTTAATGCGACATGTAAGCTATGTATCGTTTCTTTTGCAACGACTCTGTTATTTTTCCCGTCATAGACCAGCGCTCAAGCACTGACAAGAATCAGCATTCACGTGCTCAAAAATGTGTTTCGATCTGACAGCAATCCAGCGTTGACTAGAATCACGCAGCGGAGGAATGGAAAGTTGACAAGCCATTAAAAAAGTATTGACTAAAGGACCACTTATATATTTTCAACATTTTTCAATAAATCATGTTCCCATTAACTAATGCCAATGCCAAAATGTTTTCTTTGTTCTCCAAGTAATTTACTGGTCAGGCATTATTGTTAAAGGGGTGGTATAATGCCCTTTTCACAAGATGTAAAATAAGTCTTTGATGTCCTCAGAGTGTGAATGTGAAGTTTTAGCTCAAAATACCCCACAGATATTTTTATATAGCTTGTTAAAATTGTCACTTTTTAAGGACAGATACAAAAACGCACCGTTTTTGTATCTGTCCCTTTAAATGCAAATGAGCTACTGCTCCCAGCACAGGGGGCGGAGCTTCAACAGCTTGTGTTCTGAAAATTTCAAAAACATTTAGCCTTTTATGTTCAAACCGGAGTCAGACAAACATGGAGAGTGACAACATGTAGACAACATTTCTGAATGGTTAGTTGGTGAATTTATGTAGCTGATGTGGAGTTATCTTCTAGTCATTGATTAACATAACTAGAACAGCATCTAGACATAGATCATGTCATGATAATCTATAAATCGCGTTCGGGGTTTATGTAAACTTTAGGGTTGGTGATGTCACTAACCCGGGAGCCTAACCAGCCGTTTGTTGTAGTCCTTAAAGAAAATATCTCCCTTTGCTTTGAACTTTGAGCGTCATAACTTTGCAGATGTTGTTTATGCTCAAACAGCAACATTACACACTAACTAAAGTTAGAAAAGTGAAATCATAATCAACCACCCCTTTAACTCGCAAGACTGTAAGGAGAAAATTACAATTTGATGGATAATTTAAATAGCCTATATTCTGTAATCACATTATGGTAATGCATTAATTCCACCGTCACATCTGAGCGCGAAATGCTGCTTTGATTTCAAGATAGTTAAAAATAATTAATAGCCTAATACAACAAAAATGTAATTGTTCATATGTGTTTATTCTTTGTAAGGGACTTGGATAATGGATAGGGGGCACTGGCCCAAAAAAAGGTTGAGAACACTTTTCTTTTTTTAGGCACTTTAAGAAAAATTCTGAATAGAAACAGCCAATGTTCGTCGCCGGGCCAGCATGCAAACAAACTGCGTCTTTGGTGTTAATGACAAAAGAATCTGCAGTAAATAAATAATGAATAAAGACCTCCCCATTGTTTCCTTGAAATAGTTGGTGCAGCCTGTGAATAAGCTCGTTATGTCTCTGGAAACCATTAACTTTGATAATTGCAGTGAACACAAAACCGCAATTGCCAAGAAGTGTCAACAGAGGGCGCTGATCAGGCGAAACCTGTGAATTAGGCAACTATTATTTACGTTATGCTATTGCTCCTAAATAACTTTCAAAATGTGATTCTATATTTGTGTCTTGTGTGCTTTATTTTAGGCTAATTTCACAAACCTCTGGATGTTGTGTCTGTTTCAGCTTTTTCAGGTGAAAAGTGGCGCGAGGCTGAAGCGGCTGTAATTCTTTTTAAAACGTGCTAATGAACCTAGAAGATAATAGGCCTAAAACTTAATGCTTCAAATCAAAATGTGTAATGTTCTTGGCTTAGAATTCTTTCATAAAGAATTTTGAAGAACCCTATGGAGAAAATGAAAGACAAAAAACCCTTCTTTCTCATTATTATGACTTATTAAACATCCAGCAATCCTGCTGTGTTCCTTTGGACACCATTCTGTCAAAGATGTGTGAAAGATTCTTTAAAACAAGTTAATGTTAGATAACTAATAGATTAAACTGGAAAAGTATCATTGTACTGTCAAATGTATATGCAAAATACTGCATAGTTAAAGTGCAAATATATTTTATTCATAATTTTAGTATGAAAAAGGGACCGTGCAGCTGGACGAGTGACACAACGCCCCCGTCTGGAGGATTCGGTTATAGTCTAAAACTAACCATCGAAATGTCTGAGTCCACACTCTCAAAATTCTGATTAAATCAGTAAATTAAAGCTTTTTTTATTTTATTTTATTTTAAAATAATCTAGAATAAAGAAAAGTTATGCTGTAAAACGAATAAATATTAAACATTTACGATTCTTCACTACTTCCGGGTCACTAATCAATTAAGTAAATATAGATGTATAATTCTCAAATCGTGTTGGAGAACATCATAAGGTTCAGATTGCTCAAATTACTCAACTTGATGGGACAGATCAAACGTAAGACTATAAATAATCTGCAAAGAAAAATAGTTTCAGATGCATTTTCACTAGTGGTCTCAGACTTTTGTATCCCACTGTACGTAAACATCATGCCAAAAAGGTATTCATCATGTTCAAACAGCATGTTAATAGATTTAACAGATGTCAAATATATGATTTAGCTGGGAAATTTGAAATGTCTTCTAGTTTTGGAATAGAAGAATTGCTAAATAAGGAAAAGAAGAGAATGAAAACTGTTGCATGATTTTCTTCAACAGCAGGTGGAGATAAAAGTCCATGAATCCACTGAAAGTGATCTGACTCTAATATTGATGATGACTGATTATTTCTGTGCTCAGAAAGCAAACACATGGATGCATATTATGTATCATACTTTTGCAGTTCAAACTCTAACATCTAAAATCTAAAATACACATCCGTTGTTTCAGTTTGCCACTTGAACACTTCATCATAAATCTGCTGCTAGATCTGTGTAGAATAATAATGACCGTATAGATCCCAGAACTGTTTAAAAGAATGAAAAGCTTTGCCTGTCTGCTGCTCACTTTGACTTCAACCAGGACAGGTGAAAGCATATCAAAGCCTCTCGCTGCCAAACTCTACTCTACACTTCATAATAAACAGATATGCTGAGCCCCAACAAGCTCTTTTGATCAATCGCAGGAGCATTTAGAATGATAGAAGCTGACTTGAAGTGCTCTCTGGAATTGATCCAAATAGTTTAATAATGCTGGGAAAGTAGGCTATTTGAACACTTCAAATGTCTGAAAGGCATTGCATTAGATAAAAAAAATATCAAACCAAGATTCAATTTCAAACCAATTCTTGCTAGATTTTTTTGGCTCAATGTCTTTTGATCAACTAGTGTTTTGGGGATTTTGTTTTTATTTTTTTAGAGAATCTTGTGCCTCTTGGTTTGATATTTTGTTAGCTAATATGCAAGGACATCCTGATATTTTTAAGTGTAGCTTAAAGCGATAGTTCACCCAAAAATTCTGTCATTTACTCACTTTCATGTTCTTCCAAACCTGCATGAGTTTCTTTCTTCTGTTGAACTAAATATATATTTTGAAAGAATTTTGTTGTCTATATTAGTATTATATATAATATATATATATATATATTATTAAGTCAATATATATATATTAAGTCAACTATAAATAAAGGTAAAGTTTAGTTGAAATGTTGCTGTATTTTCAAAACAAGGGTATTTCTAATAAATCTTAGATCGGAGCAAGTTGTCACATTTTCATTGGGGCAGTTTTAATGTGTTTTAAATGTTCTATATTTATATAATTAGATAGGCTACGTATTTATGGACTAAAATGTTGATATTTCTATAGCCTATAATTATATATATATATATATATATATATATATATATATATATATATATATATATATATATATTACCATTTATTAACTTTTTGGGTGCAAAAATAGGCACTTTAATTACAGGTTCCATCGCAACACCTCACCCCATGAAGTGTGACAACATGCCCCGCTATGGGGGTGCGTTCTAGCCGCGTCGCGTCCGGTATGGGACGCCTAGTGGACTATAAGCTCAGCACACGAACTTCTGTCAACTCAGTGTTCGGTACGCAGACGTGCGCTGAGGATATAGAAGAAACTCACAGTCATTCGACCTGCGTTCAGCGTTTATAACACCCGACTGACCGCTGCGTGACGGCCACACGACATTCAAGTGCGGCGCGCGCGTTTCATGGATTAAAATGTGAATCTATGAGTTACTTTGCAGCAAAGGTAAGAGCTGATCACATAAACGCACGTCTTTTCTTAGCTTTGCATGACGAGTTTTTCTACAATGATATCAGCTTGTCTATTGCTTTTTTATCTTCATGTTTTTAATATGAGTCATTTATAAAGCAACTTTGATTTGTCTGTCAAATTATTAAGCTGAATGTGCGTTTGGGCAGATCGTTCATCTCATACTGTTTGCAGCATCTCATATAGGCTATGCATTGATCTGATAATATAAAAGCTGTGTCATGTAAATATGGGTACATAAGACATTCACTGTTGCACAGAAATGATGCACAGAAACCTATTGCACTGCATTCCTACTGCTGTTGCATTATGCATGGGGAATACCTGAGATAGAGGCTGTATTTTTTCACTGTCAAAAACCTTGTACCAGCCTAGATAGGGTAATTAAGTCAATCAGGAGTACCCCTGCCTGGCACTTTCAATCTAGATTCAACAGAGGTAAATAATCAAGCATCATTCTTACAGCAGCAATGATGCCTAAACGCATCTCTCTCTGTCTCTCTTCAGGCTGATATCTGACTGACATCATTCACCAGACAGCTCTGGAACGGGATTTTAAAGATGGAGTTCTGGATTTTGCCCATATGTCAGATCAGCTTCATGTTGACACTGATGTCATCCACTGGTCAGGTATGATATACCTGTTAGTTATCGCTCACCTGAACCATCAATCAGATTTTCTCTACACTGCATTATACTCGGCTAATAGCTGCTGTACTTTAATCATTTTTACAGCACTGGCTTTACAATTACATTTCATATGTGTAGTTCATTTTATAATCAAACACTGTACTGTGACATTACAGCAAGCAAGGCTGGGTTATTACTGTGATGTTTCAGCATTGTTTAGCTTGTTTTAAACTCATTTGTCCTCTCTAATGTGCTATATTGCCACATATAGTGTGGATTAATAGTTTTTACGTTGGCTAAACATCATAATGGTGACATCACGTTATCCAAGCACAAGGGTTAATAAGTGTTCGGCCATTTTTGAAATCTACAATGTAGCCTGATCTGATCATTTGTAATTTGTTGTCCTCCGACAGAAAATTAGGTTGATATTGCAGTAAAAGTTAGAATTTTGTGTTTTATTGTAACAAATTACCGCAATAGAGAAGAGTGCATGAAGATTTGAACGTGTACAGATGTATGTTTTTGTATAATGAGCGTATAATTATAATCGTGCACCCGTGCATTAGAAATCACACCTTATATTGGACACAATGTTTTATTTATATAGTGCTTTTATAATCCACATTGTTTCAAAGCGGAAATATTTCATAAACGTATAACGTATATTTAGTCTATATCTCACATTTTGTATTTTATTAGCAGTTTTAGGGATTTAGAGTTAGTTTAGTGAGTTTTAGTGACCAATCCAGACCAATCCATTTCATACTTGACCACTTTGAGATTACCAGCATTTTCATATAGTTTATGAATAGTAATGAAATGTAGCAATTTTATACATTTTAATGTGTACTAAAGTATGAGGTCTGCGAGATGTTTTTAAAGAAGTCTCTTGTGCACCAAGGCTGCATTTATTTGATATTTAAAATTCAGCAATAAATACATTTATTTAACAAAACAGTAATGTTGTAAAATATTAGTACAATTTAAAATGTACTGTTTTCTATTTGAACAGATTTTAAAATGTAATTTTTTCCTGTGATTCAAAGCTGAATTTTCAGCATCATTACTCCAGTCTTCAGTGTCACATGATCCTTCAGAAATCATTCTAATATGATGATTTGCTGCTCAAGAAACATTTCGTATAATTATCAATTAAAAATTGATAATGTAAATTAAAAATGTAATAGTCTTTACTATCACTTTTGATCAATATAAAGCATCCTTTCTGGCTAAAATTATTACTTTATTTGAAAATCTTACTGACCCCATATACTTTTAAATAGTACTGTATCTGTCATTTAAATGGAATTGCTTGATATCACATCTGCATCAGCCATTTAAAATGCCCATATACGTTTTGTTGTTTGAGAGGGAATATTGAATACTTGCATCCCAGTTCGACTTGTGATATTTACAGACCAACTCAAATATTCCAGTCAAATATCTCAGCAAGAGACAAGCTCCTCTAGCCTCTAAGTCAAATTATAGCCACAGACTGCATCTCAGGTCTGGAGGGAATGGTTGAATCTTGCCTTCTTTTTTCGTGTTAGAAACAGGTTATAAATAGAGTCCTGGTGTGGATGTTAATGGAAGAGCTGGCATGAACGTGGACGCCAGCCTAATCCACCGCAATAGGGCCACTCGATAACAGCCATTTACACCGCAGAGCTGCCACCTAAAGTGGCCAAATCTCTTTGTCCTACGCGCCGGTACATGAATAACGACAGCTGAAACCCTAGTCTCTCCTTTGTGGGATACTGCCGTGGCTGAATGAAATGCAAGTGGAAAGACGGAGGAGAGAGCAGGTAGCAGGTATAGCGTTGTGGCATTAGTGAAGCAATGCACTCTGGGATAGAGTTACAGCCGGCCACATCGAGCACCTTTTCCATGCACGCACCTTTCGGCTAGTGTCATTCATTCCCTGGTTCCTACTTTTGCGCCATCTTTACCACATCAGAATTGATCATATGCATTCTGCTGAGTGAAGCAGGTGACTGGAGTCATCCATCTTGGAGGGAACAGGTTTCTGCTGGAGTCTAAATTGAAATTTGATATGCATTTATCCAGAGTCTCCATTAAAGCTCTTTGCAGTAATCTTTCAGAATAATATTTATTCTATGGGCTAAACACTTCGGCTTGATTTATGCACGCGTGGGAGCCGCCGCTGGGACTCTTTAAGAAGCTGTGAGTTTCAGCACTGAAAGTGAAGCAGAGTCTAACAGGTGTTTTCACTACTCTTTTCCCACATCTCCGATTTTCCTGCTTTTCCTATTAGAGTGCGGCTCTGCTCTTTCACCTCCCTCTGGCAGTGCGCTTCTCCTGGTAGACACGCTCGCTCACACACACATGCTGTCACTTTCTCATGAAAGGGTTTTTGCAAGGTCAGTGGTGTTAGATGTGGGCATATGTATTTCATTTTACCTTTTGTTCAGCCTGAATAAAGGGATGAAACTCACAAGGCCTCGGCTGAATCGGTGTATATAGTTCTGTCAGTGGTTTATCAGTCTAGTATTAGGCCAGAAACATGTTTAATCAAATACACAAATGCAGATGTGAATGCTTGGCAAGCACATTGCAAGTATTCACACTTAAAGTGTTCTTGTGTTAGGGTGGCAGTCACCAAACTCAAAGGGGAGGATGTGTTATGATTCAGGTAACTAGCTAGAAAGATGTCAACAATTTAAAGGAACAGTTTACTAAAAAATGAAATTTCTGTCATTATTTATTTCCTCACCCTTACCTATTTTGTCCATGAAACACAAAATGAGAATTTGTGAGAATTTGCATATTTTCATAGCTTTGTGATGAAAATTAAGTTGTAAGTTCTTTCATATCTATCTATCTATCTATCTATCTATCTATCTATCTATCTATCTATCTATCACAGTATGGCTATTATGTATGCATATTGTACACTATCTAGATTTGAAAATTAAGTTGTAAGTTCTTTCAAATCCATCCATCCATCCATCCATCCATCCATCCATCCATCCATCCATCCATCCATCCATCCATCCATCCATCCATCCATCCATCCATCCATCCATCCATCCATCCATCCATCCATACATCCATCCATCCATACATCCATACATACATAACCTGTTGCATACAGAATGCTTTGGGTCTTAGTTAAACTGCTGTGCTTTCAACCCTTTCAACCCAAAATACCGGTAGTTTGGTGCACTTTGGCAGCAGGTTCGTATTAAGCTCTTAAATTCACTTGTTAGAATTAATCAGTACCTAACACTTTATCTCAGCTGGACAACCTTTATTCTGCTGGGACAGAAAGCATGCACTTCTTCGTCCGGAGGAATGCAACATTTAAGGAGAAGCTCAGAGGTTAAATGAGTACATAGTCAACAATTATGGGCCAGAGTAGATTTTGAAATAGCAATTCTTGCTTGGCTTATAGCATAGATTATGACAAGCAGATGTTGCACTAACCCTGTGCCTGATTGCTTTTTATTGCATTCTGTTTTCAATGGTATTGATATTCTCAAGCTTTCAATTGAAGCCACTTGTGCTCTCTTTTTCAATGTCACCATCTCCTCTATTATAGGGAGTGTTCGCTTCGCTTTCCATTTTTCACATTTTTTTTTTTATTCCCAATTTACAGATTCGTAAACACTACTGAAGGGTTGCATTGTAGGCGGACTAACAAATGAGCCTTTTGTTGTCTCTGTCTTTCAGAGACAGGAAATGCATAACAATATGCTCTTTCTATGGCATTGTGAAGTTTCATTTTTTTTGGGGATAGTTTTCAACGCTTGTTATTGACAGAGACCATAGAGAGATGGCCGGAAATGATATGGCATTGAGAGGAGGAATGAGAATGGGTTGAATTAGAATCTTAGAGGTTGCTTTTTCATTGCAAACAAATGAGGTATGTTAATATGCCGCCTACCTTTTGGATCAGCCACTGTGTTAGGAGCGTGTTTATGATGCCTTAAAATGCGCACTAGCTTGGAACAGAGACATTATTTTAAACAGTTATTTGTCAGTAGAGACGTGTTCATCTACACACAAGTGAACAGTCAGAAAAACAACAGCTCTATCTCCCATGTCATTTCTGGCTAGCACTCAATAGGCTCTGAGAATGTGTTTGCGTGTGTGTACATTTTAATAAGTGAGTGTGCTGTGTTGGGCACGGTGTGAAGTTTTCCGTGGATGTGTCAGGCAGCAGTACGAGAGCTTTGGTTTCTCATTGCTGTTGTATTGTGGGTTCAGAGACACTACGGCTGAAGCTTCAGCTTGTTTGAACAGCTGACACCTAAAGCAGAGACAAAGAACTGGCTCCAGACAGCCTCATTGCTGTGAGCCGGGAATAGGTTGTGGATGTTTGAGTGCGTTTCAAGTGTGCACTTGTATGTCTGTATTTGTTCTTTATGGATGGACAAGAAGGCTACAGGGTCCCACAAAATATCCCCCCCCCCCAAATATGGCAGGTTATATATTTGACATCCATATGAAAACTGAAAAGTGTTGCACATAGTGTCATGGAAGGATGACTTTACAAGGTTTCTAGGTAGCAAAAAATAATAGACTTTTGAGGTACTTAAGATCTTGACATTGACATTTTAAACTCACTTTTGCTGCTTTGTACCCAGGAGACGATTGATGAGGCAAAATCCTATGGTTTTATTAAGCTTTCATGTGTTCTGTATAGCTTCACAATATCTATTGATGCTTCAAAGGGTGTTAATGTTTTGATTTATTGGTCCATGCAGGGCCATAAATACACAGCTGCTTTTAATGACAGTTTTACAGATAAACACTTAAATCAGTGCAGCACATGTTACTCAGAGACAGTCAAACTCAGAGTGCAGGATAATCGTTCTGCAATAAATGATCGAATCCCAAATATACATCTTTAAACTCATGCATGATGTAAAACTGGATGTATTTCCTGTAGCTGTGGTTTGATCCGTGTAAGAAAGCAGTTTGTGGATAGTCATCATGTCTTGTTATTGAATAGCACAATAGGTGAAATTGTCGGGTTTAATGTCCCCCTGTGGTGAAATTCAAGTTTTTAATGTTGTTAAGTCTGTGTGGTGTTTTTAATATGCTTTAAGACAAACCATGTGCAGATTCATCAGTCAACACCATTGCTGAATATTTTCTCTTTAAAACTGCAGTGAACTAAATGTGGTTTGAAACCGCCTCTTTTAACCAGTCCCATTAACGTGCAGAAAATGCAGAAGAAACTCTGCAGATTCTGTCTGAGCCTTCCTTGACATCCGTTATGCGAAAGGGTAAAAGAGCTCTTATCTGTATGTTTTGACATATACTGCTCGTCATGAATTCTCTCTCTCTCTCTCTCTCTCTCTCTCTCTCTCTCTCAATATTCGGTAGGTCAAGTTAGAACTGAAAGGCTCATTCATCCACAGTTACTGTGTGGCCATTCACTCTGACCAGCTGTAAACAGACTCACTGCCTTTTTGCACCCTCTGCACTGCTAATCTTTTGGATGGGACCCTCTCTCACTCTCTCTCACTCTCTGACATGGCAAATTGGCTCTTGACACTAAGCCCTGGCACATATTTCATGAGCCATTAATGGGCCCAGTCAGCTTTTGATAGAGAGAGTGGCATTATGCTTAGAACATGACCTTAAAGGAATAGTTCACCCAAAAATTACAATTGTATCATCATTGACTCAGTTCCATGCCGTTTCAAGCCCTGTATTATTTTCGTTCTTCCATTAAAGAGATGTTTAGCAGAAATGAATGATTTATACCATCATGCTCCAAAAAGGACATGCAAGTACTGTACCATGCAAGTATGAAAATAGTCCATAAAGTCCCCCTGTAGTCAATCATGTTATCCCTTAAAACTCATCTTTGATCACCAAAATGACATATTTAAAGCGGCGCTATGCAGTTTTGGCAATTTCTTCGCCGTTTTCTTGCTTTTTGCCTGCAGGCTTCAGCTTTGGAATAGATATTTGACAACACTGTCGTAATAACTCGTTGGCTACTCTCCCCCCTTCCATCTTCTTCCTCTGGTCATGTGCATTTGTTTTCAAAGAAGCCGGCGAACGCACGGAGCCATGTCCACTGAGCTATATATGATACACAGAAGGCGGACCACCGGCCCAAAGTTGCAAGGGTGGTTTTTCCGCTCACAATCGCGAGACGGCCACCATTCAACCCGAAAAAAGTAATATAACCATTCCTATGAAGCTGTTCAGTTAAGGTAAATTAAGATAAAAAAAAAAAAACTGCATAATTCCCCTTTAAACGTTTTTTTTTCCTTGTAAATAATTTGTCATGCCTTAAAATAGCTTGAAAGTAACTCTACACTCTTGCTTCATTTAGTATTCGCGGTTCTATGAATATGCAAATGAGCCCCACCTCCACTCACTCACACCATCTCATAGATCCACTCGTTGACGATCACGTTGACGTGATTGGTTACAAGGTAGTTTGTGACGTCAGAAACACCAGCTATTTCAACCCGCGTTTTTGAGACTTTCTTTGATTCACTGCAGTTTTAAGGAAAAAATACTCAGCAATGGTGCTGACTTATGAATTTGCACTTGGTTCGTCTTAAAGCATATTAAAAACACCACATAGACATATAAACAACATTAAAAGCTTGATTTTCACCACAGGGGGACTTTAAGATTCTGAAATAGTATGATAGCTTTCAGTTGTTGTTCACTGATAATTGTCCTCTCTAGTCTGATTTCCTGTCACACTTTTTTTTAATTGCTGTGCATTTTTGTTCCAAAAGTGTTTTTTCCAACAAAGAACTTTTATTTTTAAAAGTGTAATATGATTGGTCACGACACATAAGAAATAATGATGTGTGTGCATCTAAAGAGGCACTATTTTGGAATTGAACACAAACATGAATGAGATTTGGAATACAGCGCACAATGCTACTTTAATGATTTTAATGTTTAGTATATTTTACATGACTTTAAAGCTAGGGTAGGTAATCCTGTTCAGAAAAAAAAACATTCCAAATTTGTTTAAACTGTCTTTATATACCAATACATAATTAAAATGTAAGTACTCTGAAAAAGAAAGTATAAAAATCGAGTGTCTGTAGACCTCTCACGACTGTTGTAAACACAGGTCATTATTTCCATTCACTCCACCCCCTCCCTTCTGGGCTCCTTCCAAAGCCACGCCCCCAAAACACATGAACGCGCGACGCCAAACGCTCAGGCTCAGCTGGAAGACGCATTTATTATTTACCTGAGACGAGCGGAGAGGAAGGAGCGCAGTGCATGCAGTGACATCATGTCAGAATCACATGTAATAAAATACCTAACTTTATCACTATGAATATAAACAAATATGATGGCTTTTAGTACTCACTATCAAGCTAGCATATCGATACTGGTAAAGTTTAAAATATATTTTGTTTGATTCGGTAACGAGCTATATTTAGGCTATAGGTAACGAGCTATATTTATAAGGCAAAGCTAGGTTGCATTGATACACGTTTTTCCATTACCATCAGTTAAACTGTGATGAAGGTGAATTTCGTGTAAGAGTCATAACATATACGGTGTTTTGCATGTAAGAGTTTCCATGATGAAAACATTGTTGACTCTGATGAGGACTAACGTTACACTCCGGTGACAAGTACCGCATCGTCGGTTCGAGGACAGGTCCACTCCGGGGTCGGGGACGAAGCAGAGGAGGTCGTTCAAGAGTGCGGGCAGGGTCCGAGGAAGTAGTTTAGCAAAGTAGCAAAGCTGGCATTGGTACTTTTTGCTGCATTTTCTCAGCCATTGTGCCGCAAACTCCTGCTTACTCGATGTAGTGAGCTGAATATTTCCGGGAACGGTGACATGTGATGATGAGTGCACGCAGGGCTGTGCACGCAGTGGTGCTCGGGCACGAGACATGAAGGCATCTGATTGGTTCTTTACATTCGCACCGAATGGCAGTGATTGGTCAGAGTTTTTACTGTCCTACAGCTGCTACAGAGGTCAGATTTTTTCCATTCCTTTTTCTGAACACATAATGTATTGACTACTATCAGAATGGAAGGACCATTTCACCCAGTATAAAAAAAAATGTTTCTGAACAGGATTACCTACCCTACCTTTAATGTTGTTTATTATCATTGGAGTAGAATAAATCATCCAATTTCGCTGTTTCAAAAAGAGCAGCTCGGATATTTTGTCTAGCATCTCATTTTGAGGTTTAAAGCATAATGAAAGTAATATGAGATAGGAATATCAGAGTGAGTAAATGATTACAAAATTTTCATTTAGGTGGGAGGGATTTTAAATTAAATGTCTAAGACAATTCATTTGAAATGTAATCATCTTAGATTTAAGCCTATGTGATCGCTGATTGTGGCTGAGCTCTTTGGTTCTGCCTCATTTCACACAAATCTCTAGTTGTTGAAAGGACTGTGATATCTCACTGCCACCAGATCCTTTGTTGTTTAAAGGTAAGATAACTGGTTTAGGACCAAGTGTACCAAATCCCAGTGTTACTTTAGTATAATTTTAAACATAATATTATCATATTTTTTCATATTTTGAGTTAGCTTTTATTTGTATATTTTCAGTTTGTATTATTTTTAGTTCACGTTTTACCAATTTTGTTCTGTGCTTTTGTCATTTTTACTGGTTTTAGGTTCATTTTAAGTTTTATATAACAATGAGCAATACATTTGTTACAGCATTTATTCATTTTTCTTTCCATGTTAGCTCTGGTCCATTAAATCATATTAATATATTAATATTCATATCTAGTTTCTAATTTATATTTATTTTGGTTTTAGTTTGAGTCAGTTTATTACTTCAGCTTCAACTTATTTTATTTCAGTTTCCCCCAACTTGTTAGGGGCATGCCCTTTTAGAAATGTTTACGTTTTTCACTCCATTTTCTGGGAAATCATTTTGTATTTGTGTGGTGTTTTTTAATGTGCATAGTTCACTATTAGTAAGACATTTTGTTGGATAATTCCATGAAAATTGGAAACGGCCTGCCTGATAGTAATGCAACATTGACTTTGGGGCACGATTACCTGTTTGGAGCAATGATAAATGGGAGGAAACCTGTTTGAAAACTGTCATTGTTTTTGCAATAGCACCCACTAGGAGTGTTTTTGTAACTTGCGCCCACTTAACTGGCTGATAAGATTTATGACTTAAGCCAATTTTTTGATCATTCTTAGTTCCTTGACACCATATAATTTTATATTTCTTGCACTTATATTGATCTGCATATGAAGTTGGCCTGTTAGCATGCTCTTTATTTGCGTCGCTACACTTGTAGTGTTTTATTCAGTCATGTGGAATGCTTACCCAGCACCGAGGCACTTCCTGAAGGAGGCATGCTTAGTAAATACATTAAATTGTGTGTTCTCTCACCTTTACTGTTTATCATTCTAGTTAAGTATTTCAGTATCTGCATTGAAGCGCCTCAGGCGGTTTTTGGATTTGCATATGGAAGATATCCAGCAACAGTTCACCTCAGTGTTTTTCGACCTCATGGAATCTGTTAGCTTGTGCTGAAATTTAATTGTGGAGGAGGTCGAGATCATGACTGCTCAGAATGGCTGGGAATCTTTTAAATTATATTTTATAACAAGTTCTTCTCCTCAGGGGCTTGAGTCATAACGATAGCAAACAAGCCGATTCTTCACATCCAGTCTTCATACTGGATTTTTAGTGTTCAAATGATCCTGTTAGAGTGGGTGATTTACATTTATGTTTTTACCAGAGGGTTTCTTATCAAATAGATTTGCAATAAAATACACATATGTGTATGTTGAGCTTAAGCTAAGCTTCTGAAACTAAGTACAGACTCACAGTAATTGCAAAATTGCAGTTCAGATCATTGCTGTGTGCAATAATGAGAAATTTTAATTCAGATTTACAATTTCTAAAAACCATAGAGTGCTGCAGAGATGACACATTTTTATAGGCCAAAATCTCAAAAACTACCAAAAGAATGTGATAGAACTCTATTGTCATGACAACCAAGGTTTATAAGGACCATTTACCTCAATAATATAAAAAAATATGGCAAAGTAGAATTATAAAATTGAAGTCATGCGACCGTGGTGTTGTTCATTTATAGCCTAACTTTAGCTTTTTACTTCTGCTGATTGTATTTAGATTTTAAAATTCATAAAATATGTTAATTTGTGAAGAGTATCATGATGAACAAAACATGCAATAATCATAAACTTTTGTTGGTCACAGAGCTTATTGTAATCAATAAACTAAAAGGCAATGTACATATGCATGTACATATGCTTGTACGAAGATTGTTTTCTTGTTGAATATTCTGTTTCACTTATAAGGAAGTTAAATAAAAAGTTTAATAAAAGGAAGGAAGTTAATAAAATAGGTTGCAAATGCAGTTTCATGTTGAATTTGAGGATAATAAAGTTGAAAAGGGGACTATATTTTCAGCCTCTCAACCCCCCACTTTATTTTGGGTGGTATGGACAAGCGTGAGTTATGGATTTTAGGACCATTAAATGCTTAGCGGTAAATCCTGGGCTTCCTGCTGAGCCAAGGCTGGACTTTTCCCACAGGCAGATGCTGTGGAATCAGGATGGAGACTTTTTTGTTGGTATTAGAGGTGGAGGAGGCAGGGTTAAGAGTTAACCGAGGTGGAGTGGCGTTAAGCAGACGTGTTAAGGGGTGTGATTAGAAACAGAAGAGGTTTGGTCAGTGCCGAGCCGGGCTGGAGTCAAATGTGCCAGTGTTGGTGCTTGTAGGGGAGGATGATAAGAACCGTTAACAGTTAAGGAGGTTAAGAGCAGACGATGTGGGGTCACAGACTAAAGTAAATATAACAGTGGAAGAATTATCTTGGGCTGCTTCCAGACATATTTCAGAAATGGAAATATTTTAACGTGATTAACTGTGAAATATTGCAACAATGTGTATAGTTTGTACCTTCATAAATATATCTCAATTGTAGAGACTTTGCCTTAACAGGCCAATGTGTGCAAATTCTTTTTGTTTTATTGTTTTGGTGAAAAGAATATTGGTCTGTTCCAAAACCTAGACTGCTTTGCTAGCTTCCTGAACCTTACAAGTGAACAATTTTAAACATAACATCCTTTAGAAAAGTTCACACTGAAATGGCTAGTATTTTTATTTATTATATATACCCCCCCCCCCCCTTACTGCTTAAAAAAGCTTACTGATTTAACATTTGTAAAGACATTTTGTGATATAATTGACTTTGTTTCATTGAAAATTTTCAAATTTGATTGGCAATGATTTACAATCATAATGAACTATTTATTGATACATTTTGGTACTGAATTATACTTATAGTTAACATTTATCATGTTCCCTCTACTATTTTTTTGGCTTCTCTGCTGCCAATGAAGATGTTGCTTAGAAAATGTTTACATTTTGTTACAGCCTTCACATTTCGGGTGCACCTATATTGTTTTAAAAAGGGTTCTCATTAAGGCAGCTTACTAGCCTCAGTAGCCTATGTCACTTCAAAAGAAATATCCTATACTATAGAATTCTGTACCATGCCCAGGTACTCAAATAGATCAAGAACAGCTGTTTGCAGATCCTCACATTTACCCAACTCCCATTCTCAAGGTCAGCCAGACCCCTCTCAGAATTCCTCAACAGGATTTTCCCTGAACACGTCACCCGACCTCTGCTTACACGGCTCATGGGGTGGTCATCAATGCTGGAGGTAACTGTTGACTTAAGGGTTATTGTCCCATAACCTTTTTTTATTGGCTTTTCATAACCTCAGCAGAGCACATAAGCCATCAATCACTATCTCAAACTGGATTATTGGCTGGCTGTGGAGTCAATGGCTCACTCTGGTGTGTTTTTCAGAGATCTACTAATGTTCAACTTAGTCCACAAATGGATTGATGTGTCTAAAAATGAATGGTTGTATTTGATTGGTGCTCAGAAAGTTATGCCCTCTTCCAGTGCTCTTGTTTACACATCTCGGTGTGCAGCTCATGCCATCAAGTGCCTTCTAATTGCTTTAGGAAGCAAGTTGTGTGTAATTACCTTGTAAGTATGTAAGTTTATGTATGTTTAGATATGTGAATGAGTGTTTGGCAACTGCCAAGCTTTACCTTAGTTACTCAGTAACACTTGCTGGCATGCTGTGAGCACATATGTCACAGGTGTCAGGTTGATAAAAGTGTTACCATGACATGCACCTCCATCCTCTTAAGCTCTTGCTTATTAAAGTGCCTTCTGAATATAACAAAGATCAACAGACAGCTGGAACAAGCCAAAAAAGGTCCATCTTACTGTAAGACTAATGACAGTCCAACTAAGGATGTCTGGTACTAGAGGTGTGTACCGTCTGCGATAATATCGTAATTGTTGTTTTAATGGTGTGGAAGCTGACTTTATTGAGTGTCACTCACTTTTCAAAAAGAAATAAAACATTTCAAAAACACACCTTTATATAGCCTATTAAAAGGCCCCAAAAATTCTAGATTTGAAGGCAAAAATGTACCTGTATGAGTTTTTGTTTTGTATTCCGATATGATATAGTTAAGCAATGTCACATGAGCAAGAGTACTTTCCCCCCCAAAATAGAAGTGAAAATGTTATATTGATTTTAAACAGCAGTTCAATAAACAAGAACCTAATATTGTGAGTTACATTTTAGACACAATATTGTCTGTTTTTGCTCTATTTTGCCCACAAAAATAGTTCCAAACAAGCGATAACTCAACCGTTGTGTATGTCCGAGCAACACACAATGGTGTTTTGTTCCTGAATGAATCAACATTTTTTCAATGAATCAATGATTCCATGATCTATTCATAAAGACAGTTCCTGTGCCTGAATATGCCTTCTTCTATACTATATTTGAGGATTTGTGAATGGCAGTGAAGCAACACAACTGAAGCCGTAGGTCACATGACAATGACAACATGGCGGATGTATTACGTCTGAATTTCATTCGTACTATACATAACACACATTCATAACATTCTTTTTTTACGGTCGTGAAGTAAGTTTCAAACCAAATATAGTACCTATATAGTATGCAATTTCATTTGCAGAACGTCACTTGCTTTGTTCCTGAATGAATCAGCCAATTGAATGAATGACTCAATGAATCATATATAATATTTTTGTAATAAATATCCAAAAATCACTTGCACAGTGTGATATATTTCCTGCAGTTGTGTACTAACAGTAACCCAAAAGTTCCCAAAGATGTTTAATTTCAGAGAAATTCCAATTTTAAATAATGGCTCGTCCCTGGTCATTGTCGCCTGTCAATGACGTAATATCCGCTTTATCCCTGGTTTCCACTTGTACTGCCATAGTAACCATGGCGACAGACATGGAGACAACTGCATTACGTCTAGCGGTATGCTCTCATGCTGTTGTTGTTTCATTCAAACATTATGGACCATGGCCAGCAGACTTGCAGATGCCGAGAGCTCCATGTCCGCGACTAACTTGGACTTAACAGAGCTCTTGTATGTACTTTATTAAACAGGTGAGCAAATGTACATAAAACGAATCAATGTTATATAGCTCAACATGATAAAATGTTAGAATATGATCAGGATGTTATTCTGATGTTGATCTAGCTTACTCCTTGTCTAATATAGCCAACAAACTAACACATATAATATCATTATTACTTTCAACACACTCAAATGCAGTTTAGTGTGATAGTGTAGACCAAATGAAACAGCGCTGCGCTACCTCACAAGTTTAATTCGTCAAATAAACTGACCTGTGTGAGTAGTTATTCAGCACTTGCGATTCGGTAGAATGAAATGTCCTTATTTCTTTATATACGCGGGTCTCGCATGTGGTGCTGATATCTGTCTCATTAAAAATTCAAATTAAAAAGCATCAATGTATTCACTCATCCATAAACATTATTAGATCCATCAGCATGACGACAAGTTCCATAATTCCGCTTAGCATCATTAACCTACGCCTTTGTTATTGCAAGAGGTTAGCGACCCCTAGCGGCGAAACAAATTACATATTGTACCTTTAAGACAGTGACTTGCCGGTAAGAACTTGAGGATGACATGGTTCCTCACATCAGGAACTTGAGGACAGCCTGCCGGAAGCTAGTTATTTTAGTCGATAAAGTTTTAAATATGGATATTTTTCTTACATGAACGCATCACTTCGCTTCAGAAGGCCTTTAATAACCTCCCAGAGCCGTGTGGATATCTTTTATCATGGATGGATGCACTTTGATGGACTTCAAAACAGAAATGGCCATTCACAGCCATTATAAAGCTTATAAAGGTAAACTATGCCTTTAACGCTGACTCGCTTTAAGTCCTCTTTGAATGTTCTTTGCCAAGTCTTCTTCTGCCTTACAGGGCGGTATCCATGTCAGTGCAATTTTTGCTTGGCATTATTACGATCGCCGCAAAATGTGACCTGCCAGTTTGATGCGACTCTCAGACACAACGGCGGAAAGTCTGTGTGTTTTAGCCCTGTGCAGAATCTCTTCTATAGTAACGCGGTTATGGTATGTGATGTGGAGAATGCATCTGATACACTGCTGTTGGAATGCATCCAGCTTGTGGATAATTCTCACTATGTTTTTCCAGATCTCGCAGACATAGATTGGCATCGGTAACACAGTGGACATATTTAGTTCCAGCACAACTGTCTGTACCCAGACAGCAACATAGTGTCGGCCCAGATCCGACCCATACCTGGTACATGTGGATCCACACGTACCAGATGTGGGCCGGATCTGGGCAGACACTATGCTGCTGTCTGGGTAATTATCAACTGCTCCTGAAGATCTTAATTCACTGGTTCAGTTGCGTTTGATTAGTGTTGAAGCTGAACTTTAAAGGAAGTATCTCCAGGAACAGGATTGGATGGATGTTAAAGGTTCTTCATGGGAACCATTGATGCCAATTAAGAACTTTTATTTTGAAGAGTGTGGGATGTTGTGGACTAAATTCATTGAATAATTTTGCAGAATCATGGCCTTTGGGTTGGTGATAGCCTGTAGGTTATGACTCAGGTTTTTTTTCCCAAGAATAAGCCACATCTCTGTTCTATTAATCCCTGCATACCAACCGCTTCGGGTACGAGAAAAACAGTCACCAAGAACATCAAAGTATAGCCATAGGGAGCAAGCTCAACCCTGCAGGGCAGTTTTGCTCACACTGATTGGAATATGTTCAAAGAGACTGCAACATGCTGAGATTACACTGATGAATATGCATTATCCATCATGGGCTACAATCAGCATGTGGGTGGATGATGTTGTCACCAGAACCATCACCACACATCCCTGATTCCCTAATAAAGGCTCTGGCTATATACACACTCTGTACTCCGCCACTGAAAATCCAGCACCACACCAGGCAAAAGAAATTATAAATGTCTGAGTTTTGACTGTGAGTTTGCAGTGTGAATCAAATGTCCCATGAGCCAATTCACAAGTAACTGACCACTCAAAAAGTATTCATCACTTAATGTATTCTCTGAATCAGTTAGAACAGCTACTGAATCAACATCTGACTCATTTACTAAACTACAAGTTTTAAGGACTTTCAGTAGTTTCAGTCTCAAAATGAAGCAGGTTTTGAAACTTAAATACAAATTTGTTTTTAAGTATATACGCTAGTGTTCAAAAGTTTGGGGTCGGTAAGATTATTTGCGGGGAAAAACACTAACATTTTTGAATATTATTACAATTTATAACTGTTTTCTATTTGAATACATTTCAAAATATACTTTATTTTTGTGATGGTATAAATAGAATCTTTATCAGTCATTACTCCAGTCTTCAGTGACATGATTCTTCAGATTCTTCTTTGATGAATAAAAATTTAACAGGGTGTCCTTCCTTTTTCACATGACTGTATATATATAAAAGGAAGGACACCCTGTAAAATTTCTATGGTTTTATGTATCAGAACATAAAAATAAAAATCATCTGGTCATTTGCAAGTCTTAAAATTAGGTAAATACAACCTCAGATGAACAACAACAAATGACATTACACAATGTCATTATTTATTTAACAAAAATAAAGCCAAAATGGAAAAGCTATGGGTACACACTATGATTGAATTGCTTGTAGAGCCACTTTTAGCAGCAATCAGTTGAAGGAATTGTTTTCTGTATGACTTTATCAGTCTCTCGCATCATTCTGGAGGAATTTTGGCCTGCTCTTCTTTTACAACGTTGCTTCAGTTCATTGAGGTTTGTGGGCATTTGTTTATACACAGCTCTCTTAAGGTCCCGCCACAGGATTTCAGTCAGGTTGAGGTCTGGACTCTGACTGGGCCATTGCAACACCTTGATTCTTTTCTTTTTCAGCCATTCTGTTGTAGATTTGCTGGTGTGCTTGGGATTGTTCTGTTGCATAACCCAATTTCAGCCAAGCTTTAGCTGTCTGACAGACGGCCTCACATTTAACTCTAGAATACTTTCAAATGCAGAAGAGTTCATGGTCAACTCAATGACTGCAAGGTACCCAGGTCATGTGACTGCAAAACAAGCCAAAAATCATCACCCCTCCACTACTGTGCTTAACAGTTGGAATGAGGTGTTTGTGCTAATATGCTGTGTTTAGTTTTCACCTAACTTGGCACTGTGCATTATGGCCAAACATCTCCAATTTGGTCTCATCTGTTCAAAGGACATTGTTCCAGAGGTCTTGAGGTTTGTTCAGATGCAACTTTGCAAACCTAAGCCGTTCTGCCATGTTATTTTTAGAGACCCCCTTCCAAACATGCCATTCTTGTCCCGTCTTTTTCTAATTGTATTTTCATGAACTTCAACATTTAACATGTTAACAGAGGCCTGTAGAGTCTGAGGTGTAGTTTTTTCAGTTTCTATGAAGTTTCTATGTCTGACCTTGGGGTGAATTTGCTGGGACGTCCACTCCTGGGTAAGATTGGCAACTGTCTTGAATGTTTTCCACTTGTGAATAATCTTACTCACTGTAGAATAATGGACTTCAAATGGTTGGAAACTGGCCAAATAACCCTTTTCAGATTGATGGCAGCAATAATTGCTTCTCTAAGATCATTGCTGAAGTCTTTCCTCCTTGGCATTGTGTTAACACACACCTGAATGCTCCAGACTAGTAAACTGCCAAAGCTTCTGCTTTTACAGAGGTGATCAGTTAATCAAAGAAAGGCATTTGATTAGAAGCGCCTGACTGCTACTTACCCTCTTAATTCCTATGGAAGCAGTAAGGTTGTACTTAGCTTGTCACCCATGGCTTTTCCATTTTGGCCTAGTTTTTATTAAATAAATAATGACACGGTGTAAAATGTCATGTGTTGTTGTTCATCTGAGGTTGTATTCACTTAATTTTAAGATCTGCCAAGGACCAGATGATTTTTTACTATGTCCTCCTAATACATAAAACCATGGAATTCAATAGGGTGTCCTTTTTTTCTTCACATGACTGTATGTATGTATGTATGTATGTATGTATGTATGTATGTAGAGAGGCCTAAATTTGAAGTGTGCTATGAGAAAAAAAGTAGTTTTATAAGATAAGTCACAAGAATTTTGCAGCTGGCAGGATTCATTGATGACAGTACGCTTCTAAGGTTTCTGCCAATGGTAACTGATTGTCATAAAAAGGGCCTTAAAAGCATTTATGTGACGTCAGGGACATTGTGTTTGTTTAAAAAGGGGTATGTGACTCAAATTGTTGTTGCCGCTTTTTCAGAATGATTTAGAGTCAGGATGCTTTTGCCAACTCGTGCTCACATTGCTCAGAGTAAATGCCGAATCTTCATTGTCTCACTGACTTCAGAGCTGAGGAATGCTAGAGTGACCAGATGTTAACCTGGCCCTGTTTTAAAAGAGAAGCGCCCTTTCTGGAAGTTATGATCCAGGATTAACTCTTCCTCTGACTGTACTGATCCTTGGCATCGAGTACTAAAAGTCGAAAGCTTATTTAGGGTTAGTCCGGTCTGAGAAAAGGCACTGGCCTGCTGCCATTAACCCAGAGACCAGCTGGAGTTTTCTCCACATTATTGAGGATACTCACTCTGATGGCGTCGCCACATTCCTTCGGTCAAAGCGGAGCCTTTTACTTCCAATCTTTGATGTTAGAACTAACGGCGCTGCCGTCAACTTAGTTCTTTACTTATTTGGCACTTATGCCCCGCTGAGACAATGTATCTACAGTTCCCTATTAGAGTGCCTGATGAAACATCTTCTGGCACATGAAAACAAGCACACCTGCGCCTGCTCTTGTGAATGCCAGTGGAAGTGCGCTGAGCCTTTAGTAATGAGCTTGTGTGTGGCGCTAAGTTGAACGAAACCCAGTACGGTTACTCACATGCTGCCTGAAATTTCAGTTGAATCAAAACCAGGTTAAATTACGGCAAGATTTAAGGGCCGTTCAAACCAAGGTTGAAAACTATAATGAAGAACAATCAATATAGCTCTTTTTACTATTGTTACATATTGTTTCAAAGCACAAAGTGCAAGGTTATGGGAATATATTATGTGAATGTTTGGCTAAAGAGATGTGTCTTTAATCTAGATTTAAACTGGGAGAGTGTCTTAGCTCTGAACATTATTAAGAAGGCTATTCCAGTGTTTAGGAGCCAAATGCGAAAACCCTCCTTTAGTGGATTGAGAGAACTTGGTTACTACCAAAAGTCCAGAGTTGTGTAATCTTAAAGAGCTTGATGGATTGTAGAACGATTGAAGATCGGTTAAATACACAGGAGCTAAACCATTTAGGGTCTTATAAGTCTGTAGCAATACTTTGTAATCGATACAGATCTGAACAGGTAGCCAATGTAGAGATGATCAAATTTGTGTTATATGATCATATTTTCTTGACCTGTTAAGAACTCTAGCAGCTGCATTTAGGACTAATATAACTGTAAAGTTTTAATAATCATTCTAATTCTATGAGATAATGGAAGTCCACACTACAACTGTAACGCTAATGACAAAGAATAACGATATTGTTGGAATCACTTTCAGAATCACTTTTATTCCAGCTGATGAACGATACAAATATTGACAGCCAATCAAAATCCACCTGACATGAAAGTGCTCAAGCATTAAAAGCAGCAGACGACATAACTGCAGCGTGTTCTCTTAGTTATTTATATTAATATTTTGAATGAGATTTTATTTTTATATTTTTTAGCTTTCATGTTGATTTTAGTAACATTTCTAGTGCTAGTCATTTTATTTTAATTGGCCATTTTTAATTTATTTTTATTTCAGGTTTTAGTGCATTTTTTTATTTATTACAACTAATATTTTATTTTATTTCAGCTTTATTTCAATTAACAGAAGTTTTAGTTTTAAGACGCTAATAATATAGTTTTTGCTGTAGTAATATTTCTTGAATGTGCCTTTATACTCTTTCAGAAGCAGCCCAGCATTAACACTATCTGATTTGTATAGAAGCAGAGGTGGTGATTGTAAAGGGAAATTTGAAGTCCTCATCCGTTGAAAGACTTTTTTTCTTGTTTAGGGCACTTAACGGATCCAATGTCAGACTGAACATCCTCAAAGAGTTTTGTGCAGCTCTCAGAGCCTCCCTTCGACTTCTATTCTTGGTTATGAAATGAAAGTTATTCCTGTTAGCCATATTATTTTTGCTCTGTCAGGGCTGTTTCCTGTAAGAGATGATGAGAGATGGCTGAGCTGCGCGACCTTTCCTTTGCTTGCACGTAGAGGAGGGAGTTTGTTGTCGTAAGTCTGTGTTGGGCCCCCGTGAGGTACCTTGGGGCCTCATAGGGAATTTACTGGTGAAGATGCCCCCTGCTAATGCAGTCAGCACCTGAAGGATTTCTCTGTGTGTGTGTGTGTGTGTGTGTGTGTTTTTGAGGAACACAGATGGTGGGGTGTTTACAAGGGTGACAGATGACACTTGTTTAGGCTGTAAGCAGTCTGGATTGATGCTTCTGTTTGGGGACAGATTGCGAAAACGTACAGTACATGACACACACACACAAACACATTTATGCATACGCACACATTGATTGTAATTTTGCCATTAACAACAACAACAACAGAGGGTCTTTATTTTGACTAGATCAGGGTTTTTAATCTCAAATATACATGCATCAGGGTTGCATCGCAAATGCATCACCATTTATATTAATATTTCTGGACACATTAAATGATATTAATAAGTGCTGTGCTGGTGCTGGGTAGATTACTTAAAAAACTGTAGTCCATTACTGAATACATATTACATGATGAAAAAAAGTATAGTTAGTAACCTATAGTATTTAAAAAGTATTTAATTTTACATTAAATATTTATAATTATTTTGGTAACACTTTACAATAAGGTTCATTAGTTAACATAAGTTAATGTATTAACTATGCTGTTTGTTCATGTAAGCTCACAGTGCATTAACTAATGTTAACAAATACAACCTTTGATTTTAATAATGTAATATTAAATATTGAAATTAATATTAACTAAGATTAATAAATGCTTTAGAAATATTGTTCATTCTTAGTTCATGTTAACTAATGAACCTTATTGTAAAGTGTTACCATTATTTTTAATAAATCAGTACTTCACTAGTTTTCTTAATCATTAAAATGTTGTTGTCAATAATTATTTCTATGAAGTTATCTAAGGAAAATTTAGTGGTGCTCTACACAATGTAAAATTAAAAAATCTGTTATGATAACCATATTGAATTCAGTTTAGAAATAGATGTCTAATTAGTTATTATGCGTGTTCTACAAATGAGGAAAGAAATAGACATAATTATTAAAAATGGTGTAATTATTTATGTTTAGTTGAAAAACTTATGTTAAAGTAATGAAGTTCTTCCGTGTTGTGACTGTGAATTTGGAGCCGGTGCTTAAAATTCTTCTGAATTTTGCTCTGCACTCGCACTCGCACACGCACACGCACACGCACACACACACACACACACACACACACACACACACATGTCTGGTGCACTATCTTTGTGAGGACTCTCCATAGACGTAATGGTTTTTATACTGTACAAACTGTATATTCTATCCCCTTACACTGCCCCTATCCCTAAACCTACCCATCACAGGAGACATTCTGCATTTTTACATTTTCAAAAAAGCTAATTCTGTATGATTTATAAGCTTTTGTACCCATGGGGACCTCAATTTAGGTCCCCACGGTGACACGAGTCCCCATGAGTCTGTGTGCATTCAGGTTTAAGTCCCCACCGGTGTAGAAAAACATGTCCACACATACACACACACACACACACACACACACACACACACACACACACACACACACACACACACACACACACACACACACACACACCAGGGCTGTTAATTCAGGCTTGTCAGTGAAAGTCGGTGTGGCTGATGAAAGCATGCCGGGCGGCTTCTCTGAGCGTGTGCCAAACTCCTCTGATCTTTAGGGCGTAAGTGCTTGGAGAAGTAACCAGCGTTAGCATGTATCCATTCACACTTGCACCAGCAGACGCTCCCAGTGCTCAGGTGTAAAATTAGATTCGCTTTTGATACCCAGGTATATTTTGTTTTCAAGCTTCAAACGCTTGTAAATAGTTCCCCATTTAATGAGAAGGGAGGGAAAAAAGCTTTTCAGGAGCTTGCTGTGATTTTATAACCTCTTTAACTTGCATGAAATGTTTATAAGAGTGTCACCACCAGGCACTTCTGAGAAACCCGTCAGCCTGGCATCAATACGGTAAACTCATGGTAGCCAACTTCAAATTGGTCTGTACGATTCAGGATTTGGTGCATGTGCTGCAGCTAATCTTCCTCAATAAACCTCTAAGACAAAAGGGAGTTTCAACTCTGAAAGACCCCGAACCGCTTTCTTTTCTGTGGGCTTCTTACTATCTCACAGTGAACTTTTGACACTACTTTTAACAGTTGCAATTCCTCTTAATTTGTCCATGCTGTAGTCCTTTATTTTCTTTTAGTTTGGGGGATGTCATAGATGGCTTGCAGCTGGCAGGTTTTGAGGTTCATTTCATGAGTCAGGAAAAGGATGATTATTTTATGTACTGTATAAGTTTTTTGATATATAGACACTGGCTGATATATGTGTGTGATATACAGTACATTAATTGCATATGCATACATCATATATGTACATGATACATTTATTTGATTTAATACAATTCCAAATCCAGTAAATAAGACACACTCTCACACTCTGTCATGCACAAAATGTGTGTGTGTGTGTATATATATATATATATTCAGTTTAAGATGTCTTGCAACTGTTTTCTTCATGCTTGATATATATCTTCTTTTTTTTCAATTGTCTATATGAATGACCTTAACTGTTTATTGTCTAATATCTAATGGTTAGATTGGGGAAGATATGGGTGGTTTAGGTGTGATGGAGAGCTTTTGTCTTTGTTCTGTTAGTATGTATGTATGTATGTATGTATGTATGTATGTATGTATGTGAAGTATGTTTTTCTTGAGGTCCCCTCGAAAACGAGATGTCACATCTCAAGGTGTTTTCCTCTTAACAATATAATATTTAAATAATATATTATATAAAGTAACCCAATTAACATTCGAAAAGTCCTTAACCGACTTTTAAATCTAAATCTTACAATTACAATTGCAAAATTATTCAGCTTGACCTGTATGTACAGTAGTTGAACACTGTTAACATTTCATAACATCTTACCTCATGGTGTGGCAAATGTTACATGCAGGCCTCCACAGTACTTTTCGATTAGGTTTAATGTGGATGTTGTGGTCTTGTTTTACAGGGGTTAGCGAGCCAGACGCAGAGTGCTTACTTCCTACCTGAATTTGCTCTTTCTCCACAAGGAAGCTTTCTGGAAGACACAACAGGAGAGCAGTATCTCACCTATCGCTATGATGACCAGGTCAGAATAACAGAATTACACACACATTCCCTGTGAATATTCATCTGGATTGTGTCTATTCAATTGAGATGATTTCTAATTAAAGTCATACTTGCCACTTCATATTGTGGTGATTAAATTGCACTTTGTAAAAATGCTGCTCTGTGAAATGATCGTGGTTCATTAGCTTCTTGAATTTAATACTAGCTAATAGGCTTTGTTCTAACACCTCGTGAGCTGTCTTGATGTGTGTGTGTGTGTGTGTGTGTATACAGTAGGGCCTATATGTAGAAAATGTTAATTTTTTTTGCATATAATATATAATTTTACCTAATATACGCTGGATAATTTATGTAAATTTTATATATAAAAATTTGTATCAGTATTTTTCAGTATTGATTGAAAATGTACATTTGACTTTAGAGTTGCATGATTTTTTTGTAGAAAAGTAAACTCAGTAAGAATGTCCTCGGGGCGTATGATTAAATGAGTCAGTGATTAATTTCACAGGATGGCACAAGTCAATGAATGAATCATTTCTGTTTGTGCATATCTGTTCTGCACTAAGGGGAAAACAGTTCGAAGGATAGTGAGAAATAATATCAGTTCTACAATGTGTCATAATTGTGCTATGAGTAACTTAACATTTAATATGATATAACCCTATTATATGTCTTCAACATTGATAATAAGACATGTTTCTTGAGCAGCAAATCATCATTTTAGAATGATCTTCCCAGCCCCATACGAGTGTTTTTAATATATTTTTATATTAACTCTTTCCCCGCCAGCGTTTTTTTAAAAAGTTCCCAGCCACCGGCAGCATTTTGAAACATTTTCATAAAAGTTTCATCGCCCCCATTATATTTTGTTGTATGAATATCTGAACATGCAATATATCAAAAGAAAGAACAGAGCCTCTGCTTTTAAACAGAAAATTAAAACATTTTATTCTAGCTTAGTGCATTCTTTTTTCAATCAATACATGAATGTGGGTAAGTTTCATTAAAAAGGCAACATTTTGAGAAAAACACGTTTTTTTTTTCCAGACTACATCCAGATGGGATTCAGAACAATGATCAAAACATAGATGGAGTAGATCGAGTTCATCAACACCTCAAAAGCTTGCACAGTCCTATACCTCATCCTAGATTTACATTTCATTCAGTAACTTTAGCCAGTTTTGATTTATAATGTTTATGATCGCGTTATTTTACATATGCATCTGCTTACATATGCTATCGTTTGTTTCTGCTTATTTTTCACCTGTGTTTTGATCCGGAGATTCAGTACTCTTTCAGAAGATGTGTCATAGCGCCCCCTACCGTATAACAGTGAAAACACGGAAAGCAGGACATTTCCGTCAATGGCGGGGAAAGAGTTAAGCAATATGTTATGAGAAGCTATATTGTGTTGTGAATATAGTGACTGCTGAAAGGCTTTGTCAGGCACGGCATGTTTCGTATCAAAGCAGTTACTGTTGTGTGTATCACGACTGGAATGGTGTATTGACCAATCAGAAGCCTGGACCTAATCTATCTGTTTTAGGACTATGACACTGTGAAAGTGTTAAAGGTGTAAGGGAACATCGATACATCGCTTCACAGAAAGTGGAGAGGGAAAATCACCCAACTGTCACACCGTCACCAGTCAGAAAGAATAATGGATCAGAGCCATTGAAAGAGTTTTTCAGTGGCTCTTCAGTGGAGGAGTTTACATACAGTAGTGGCCAAAAGCTACAAGTTGGATGAAACCATCAAAATATTTTAAATATGAGGGAAGAACAAAAGGTTAAGGGATTTATGTGACAAAAATATTTGGCAAAAAAAGCTACAGGTTTTATTTTACTTTGCAAAAATATTCATAGAAAAACAAAAACTCACAGGAAAAAGTATACATTAACAAAAAGATAATCAGTTATTCATATTTTGTTGGTCCTCTATTGTTTTTGCATGTGTTCAAAATTTCTTTGTATGACAGCGTGGACAAAAATTATATCCGCACAATTTGGCCTGTTTCACTTTAACACATTTTTACTAATTGAAATAAAGAATGACAATGTCAATTCTCCAAGGCTGGACATCACTTTTGGCCACTACTTTGTGTTTGAGTATTCACAAATTTGGTTATTATTATACAAACTAAAGTATTTATGCATGTTATGGCGATGAATGTTACATTTGCATATTTTGTTGTATAGGTATGGCAAAGTAAAAGTGTTGAGAAGCAGCTGAGGCTCTGTCCTTTCTTATTTTACTTTATTTACCTCAGGAGTTTTTATGTAGCTGCACGTGGGAAAGAAAACACATGATATAAGACCGATTCAATGCGATTATTATGACCATGGATTAACACATATACACATGGCTAAACAAATCAGAACCTGGAACGCACCTTTATTGAAGGCACAAGACCTGTCAATGATGTAGAGACTGATTTGTCAAATTTTGAATGATCATAATTCACAGAAATAATATAACCTTCCGTGACATGCTCTGTGTTAGCGGCGGTTGGAGCATTTCCACTCGATGCAATCAGTTAAGACTTTCAGATCAGCCCCTCGGCTTAAGGGGAATTTAGGCCAGGCCGTCTCGGTAAACCCTCTGTAACAGGAAAGTCCAGGTAAACCCAAAGTTTATAGGCATTATAAAGCTCTGCCTGAGTGTTTTCTTTTGAACGCCTGCCCTGGGAGCCATTAACCCAGACACACTCTGTGCCACTGAACTGTTTTGGGGCCTGTTATGGAAACCTTGGTTCACTTTAGTTCAGCACTGATGTCTGTTTCCAGGCCAGTTGTTATGTCTGTGACGTGTTGGCATGCATGTCCAGGATGGCTTTTATTATGGTGATTTAATACTGGAATGCGGTGGTGGCACAGCAACCATGCAAACACATGCTGCTTCCTGTTGTTATGACAGACTTCCAAGCATTTCTGCTCGTATGGGCTCATACTAATGCACTGCTGTTGTATATCAATGCTGATAGGTGTGTGTGTGTGTGTCTCTGTGTGTGTGCACGAAAACATACTCAGTGGCCCTGTTTGCAATAGAATTCTACCTTACTACTCTTACTTTTGCTGCAGCATATATAGAGTATATGTGATTTTCAATTTCTAATTGATAAATTTAGCATTGTTTTCTAGTTTCAGTTTATTTTAGTTAATAGTATTTCAGGGCTGCTAAAGTTAATCCGATAGGATCATTTAAAAAAGGTTGTTACATTGGAGGTGGATTGTTTCACGTTTTAGAATATACCCTGTATCAGAAGTAGTAAAATTAATTTCCAGCCATTTGTGAAAATGTCATTAAAATGTATTTGACTTTTTTTGTAATTTATTATTTGATCAGGCATAAATTTTGATACATTTTTTTTTTAATTTTTATTTAAATTCACAAAATTTGATTGGAAATACAACCTTTTTGACTTCTAAGATGATAATTAGACTTCTTTCGCTCAATTAAACAAATTTGTGTGGACTTTTATTCCAGACTATTTTTTAAAGGAGTATTGTTGCACAATTTTTTTCCAGTTTCGCACTGTTATTTTCTGTTATTTTAGTATTGTTTATATTCTATTATATTCTATAGTATTTATTAATATTTTGAATTAAATTTGTATATTTTGAATGTCATTTGATTAAATTTTTTTCTTCATTTTTAAAAAAAAAAAACTTTTAAAATATTTTCATTTAGCTTTTATTTTAATTTATTTAAATTTTAGTTTTAGTTTTAATTTTAGTAATTCAACTATTTATTTTTTAGTTAGTTGCCAAGGAAACATTTCTAATTTTCATTTTCTCAGTTAATATTTAAATTGTATTTTATTTTCAAAAAATATATAATAACAACACAGACACAGTGTATAATATATTTTCCTTTGACAACATCTCTGTACAGTGTATATAGACAGTTCCCAATAATTTCAACATAGTTTCCATTCTTATGCAGACACAGAAAATGTCCTTGCTGAAAAAAAGCATCACATTCCTGTCCATTATGGGGGAAAAAACTATACGACTGATGTTTTAAATTTAGAATATGTCAAAAGATTGTAAAATCATCCCAGTTGTGCCGTCTGAAAGGTAAAGGCATCAAAAGAAAATGCCACCGGCCCCAGTGCCGCTGCTTGCATGCTGTTTCTCTCCATTAGAAAGAAGGTGGATACCATCCAGGCCTGTGCCTGCTGAGGTTAGCCACAGATGGAGGGCTTTCCCCTACAGACACGGGGCTTAAACTAATAGATAATGCACATGTTCCCTTTGGGCATCTCCCCGGCCATCCGAAACCGTATAAAGCAGCTTTCCTCAGAGAGCCCCGTAAAGCATATCTAATGGTTTTTTGTGTTGCGCTACCTGCTTGAGACTTTGAGTTTAGCCAGCTGGAGATTTTTGGCTCAATGCAGCACGCTAGTGCCAGTGTTTCCACTTACAGCCAGTCCAGTTCTCTCTAAAATAAGTTCTCATTTGAAAAGACGTGACACAGTGCAGGCAGAAGGTGGATTTTTAATGGATGGGTTTGGAGTGTGTTGATTAATTTGGGTCAAGGGGCGTGCAACGGTCGGGGAGATTTGAACGTCTGGGTTTGAGAAGGTGTTCACCTTGGGAAAGCCAGTGCCAGGTTTCATCTTTGTGGTGTTTGACGGGTTTTTTTGTAAGAGTGGCCCCCGTCTGTGGCACGCCGATGTGCTGGAATGGAGATTTTAATTGAGAGAGTCAGGCTCAGCATGGCTTAAAAGAACTCAGAACTTAAATACTAACTATCACTGAAGTGAACAATAATGAACAAAGCAGGAGGGTGTTGCATTTTAGCCATAAAGTGTGAGGGGCCCTGGTCTATACTGAATGCATCTGCATAATGATATACAAAATAGCCGGTAAACAGGTGTTTTGCATCATAGCTGTTTTTATATTGTGTGTTTTAGCACAGTTGGAATCAAAGCATTGTTCTCTTACACTTTAGATTAGGGCCAATTCTCACTATTAACTAACTATTAACTATGACTTTTGCTATAATAAGCATCCATCCATCCATCCATCCATCCATCCATCCATCCATCCATCCATCCATCCATCCATCCATCCATCCATCCATCCATCCATCCATCCATCCATCCATCCATCCATCCATCCATCCATCCATCCATCCATCCATCCATCCATCCATCCATCCATCCATCCATCCATCCATCCATCCATCCATCTATCTATGTGAGCGTTCATGCATGGCTGCTCCTAATTGTCTCTAATTAAAGCCTGAATTCTTTCCAACTGCTAAAAAACCCATTTCATCACCCCACTGCCTGCTAATGCTCATAACGCCTTTTTATTCAATGACACCCTTGATCTATTTTTAATGTGGATTAAAATTTCCATAAATGCGCTTCTCTGAATGCCTCCTTTGACTTTCAGGTCCGTGTGCCAAAGAGGATGTTGGTATTGCCAAGGTTGGGATGCTAATCAAGACTCTCTTAGTTATATGGGACATCTAGTGTTCTACCCTGAGCACTTTCAGTCGAGGGTTGTGTAAAGTCCCATTTGCCTAATCCTCAAGAACGCCTGACAAGATGTGGCTCAGTTATAAGTTAATGCTTGACATTTGAAATTAGATAGCGATGCAAGCTTTCTAGTTCAGCGTTGGTAGGCAGATATAAGCTGCAGATGTTTTGTTAGTGCTGTGGAAAACAAGGGCGTTGATGCCAGAAACATTGACAAGAACAAGTTTGGGGTCAGTAGGTTTTTTTTTTTGTTGTTGAAAGAGTTTGATACTTTTATTCAGCAGGGATGCATTCAATTGATCAAAAGTGACAGTAAAGACATTTAGAATGTAGCAAAAAGTTTTTTGTTCCAAGTAAATGCCGTTCTTTTGAACTTTCTATTCATCAAAGAATCCTGAATAAGTTTCCTCAAAAATATTACGCATAACAGCTGTTTTCAACATTGATAATAATAAGAAATGTTTCTTGAGCAGCAAATCATCATATTAGAATGATTTCTGAAGGATCATGTGACACTTAACACTGGAGTAATGATGCTGAAAATTCAGCTTTGCTATCACAGGAATAAAATACATTTTAAAATATATTAAAAGTTAAACTTTTTCTGTAGTTTTAATCATATGCAGCCTGGGTAAGCATAACGTCTTTAAAAAACATACAATTTTTCATTAAATTTTACAGACCGTAAATTTTGGACACTAGTGTGTGTTATTTGCTCACTCTCATATTGTTCCATATTCTTCTGTGAAACAACCGTAGTGACCACATTTATCAAGATCCAAAAAGGACCATAAAAATAGTCTAAACAACTTCTGTGCTATATTGCAAATCTTTTGAATATAAGCTTACTGTGAGTCTAAAAGTAGGGTCTTATTCACTGATAATCTTTCCCTTTGGCAAAGCTTTAAAATCTCACTTTCAGATTCAGATTCAAAAATCAGGTTTGACCTAATTTGTCTTTTTTTGACTGAGCCTTTGATAAATACAAGGCAAAAATGTGTCCTCAACCTACACTCACAAAGTTCAACATGAACTTCAACATGACAACAAAACCTCCTGCCTGAAATGAAATGTTTTTTTATTGAATGATGTTTCATTCATTGTTGCCAAATCATTTTCATGGTCACACCGCATAAAATTATCCTCAGACCTTGATGTGTCAAGTTGTTGATAAGACTAGAATGAAGATGGAGAGGAAATTAAACATGTTGGTATTGGTAGAGGAAGCATGCCAGGCATGTCTCGTTTTGGGTTGGAATGGAGCGGTAAAATATTTTGATCCATTTCTGAAGTCAGGAGTTTTCTTTGCCATATTTAATTGAAATATTTCAACCTCAACTGCCCCCAGCACAACTATAATAGCAGCTAATGTTACTAGAACCCAGATTTATCTTTTTATTGTTCCATTCACCATATCTGAACTACTTTATTAATAGTTGTTCACAGCCATTTCATCCAAATGAGTCATGTCATGAGTCATTTTAACTTTTTTCTTTACTTTTTGGTGTTTTTATGGTCATTCTGGAGCTTGATATTCATGGTAACTACAAACTGTTGATATATGGAAAAAATAGCTGTGTGAAGTGTGTTCCACTGGAAATATAACAGCATATGTGTTTGAAACAACATGAGGGTACGTAAATGATGACATTCCATTCTTGTAGTGCGGCTGAATGCTGTTATTTCTCTGAGAAAAGCACAGAGTCACAGTATGCAGACCACATGATGTTAGTATTAACTTAGGAAACATAATTGTGTAACTTCATGTAGATTAGTCAACCGTGAAGGCCCTGCATTACAGCTGCCATCAATGATATTCAGGGAAAGTGTGTGTATCCTATCAGCCTCTCTCTCCACCATTATTAATCAAATCTGGAAAACTTCTGGAATTTAACCTGGGCCGAAATGACTGGGTGTTATTTTAGGTCGCATGTTTTTGCTCGAGGAACAGGCCTTTTTGAGGTTCTGACTTATGGGCAGGGAGGGCAAGTTGGATTGTGTGTGCTTTGCTTTGAAAAATATTAATGTTGCATTGCATTAAAGTTGGCATGAACCGATGTTCTTCCCGATTGTGACGTATATCCAAGAGGAACGGCTTCTTGAACAAGAAAAAATGTAGGACAGGGACTTGATTTTGTCATGGGGAAATTGATTGGATGTTTGGATCATTGTGGTTTGCTATTGGTCGATCTTATGTGAGTACTGGTTGTCCCGCCCTCATATCAGTAAACACATCATCAGAGAAGAGAAGAGATGTCGCTGCAAGAGGGAAGGCAAGTTATTTTGAATAAAGATTACTAGGGCACATGAATTAAAAATAATGATGTGCATGGATAAATCATTTTTAATAAATTCTGCAATTTTTCATAAAAAACAAACAAATTGAACTGTCAATTTTGATTTTATTGTGACTTTAAGGATAAAAAATTATCTTACTTAGCCAACTTGGGTATTAGCACACGAGGCCTTAAAATGCTGTCTAAGTAGGGAGCTCACTAGGCTTTGGAACAGAGCTATTTACACTTACATTTTTACAGTTAAATTGATTTAGCTCATGTGGGGGTTTTCATCTAAAATATTTAGCTGTTTTTGTCATTAAGGCTTCAACTTGTGTGTTTTGCTGTTCCTGCTCTGTGGGGGTATGTGTGTGTGTGTTTGGGGGGGCTGTTGCTGTTCTCAGATCAGCTTGTTTCAACTTAAGGGACCTGCTCAGGCTGCACACCTGTTGTGTCAATTCCCTGCATTCAAGTTCACTCAAGGTCATATTTTTAACATGGTGACCACGTTTGAATACATATGCGAACTGCGTTATGTTTTATGTGTGTGCGTGTGTGCGTCTCCTGTCCCCCCCCCCCCCCCCCCCCCCCCCCCCCCCCCCCCCCCCCCCCCCCCCGGACAACAGGTGTGGCCCCTGGAACAGAACAACCATCTGGATCTCGTTTGCCTGTCTTCTGAGAGCACGCCGATTTAGCAATCGCCTCATTTTGCAGCCCTTTTTCACGTTCTCTGACACGGCCTTCTTTGGTCGCGGTTTAACATGAATACATTACGGCAGCGCCCCCTTCACCATCACTGCGGCTTTGGTATTACGTTGAATTTGGGCAGCGGTTGCGTTTACTTTGCAGGACGTCAGCGCTGACCGTAGGGAGAAGATTGAGCCGCTAAGAATTTATTGCTCTGTGAGGAATTCCACTGGAACAAGAGAGTTTGAGAAGCAGGAACAGATAACAAAAGGATAGATGATGCCAGGGCCGTCTCTTGGGTTGTGAAGCAGAGGTTCAACAAGGTTTAACTCAAACAGAGGCTTCTTTAAGACATTCTTAACATGCTGGAGAGATCAGATATTGTCCTCCCTGTGTGCTTTATGTGTCTCAGTTAGGACTTCGCATGAAACACTGGTCTAAATTAAGTTGTTGCAAACAATTCGAACAAAGGGACCTTAGAATGCAGGAAGAAATATTCAACTCAGCAAAAGCAATTACCTGCTAAATCAAATGAGGTCGGAGAATGTCTCGCTCCTGCCCCACTGCATCATTCACTGATATTTTATGTGTGAGGACAATCAGAAGGACTAATTTTCTGTGGGGAAGTGGAGACTGCAGGGAACTACATCTTCCTAAAAATGTAATGAGAAAATGATTTTCGGTGTAATTGGTGCATATAATTTTAGTTTTAGGTGTGTAGTTTAGTTTGAGTAGTGCGTTGCAACACACTTTCCCTGATTTTGAAAATAATCAAATGCAAATAACATAAACTACAACATTTACGTGTGAATTTACAGTTAAATTAAAGATTTACAAGGTGAAGTTTTGGAAGACTCTGGCCTCCCAGTGGTCAGAGCCGCAATTAATTGAGTGCATTGCTAAAACTAACACATCCTTGTGGAGCGCCAGAGTTGATCGTGCGGTGGTTGGATGTGAATTTTTGCAGCCTCACTAGCTACTGCCTGTCTGTCAGGAAGTTGATCACCTAACTAATGTAGGTGGGCACAGAGAGCTGAGTTAATTTGGACAGGAGGCCAAACTGAAGTCCACAAACAGGATCCTAGCATAAGTCCAGATGTTGCAGGATGTAATGCAGTCCCAGTCCCATTACAGACCTGTTTGCTCAATAAGAAAACTGAAGGGGGTTTAGCAAGGGTCCAGTGATGTCCTTCAGCTGGTCCAACACCAGTCTCTCGAAAGACTTCATGACCACAGACATTAAAGGATCAGGTCTGTAGTCGTTCAGTCCTGTGATCTTGGGGTTTCTTTGAATGAGGATGATGGTGGAGCATTTAAAGCAGGTACTTCACACAGCTCCAGAGATTTGTTGAAGATTTGAGTAAAGATGAGTGACAGCTGGTCTGCACAGACTTTCAGACAGGTGGGCGAGACATTGTCTGGGCCTGATGATTGCCTGATCTTCTTTTTCCGGAAGAACTGGCATACATCCTCTACACAGATTCAGTGCAGGTTGAGCAGTAGGAGTGGGGGGTAAGCAGGAGGTGTTGAAGGTTGTGTTGAGTGAAGGTCAGAGTGGGTATGGGCTGCGAGACAACCTTTTTCAAAACAACAATAGAACTCATTCAGGGGTGCGTTTCCCAAAAGCATTGTTAGCCAAATATGTTCGCAAGTTCTGTCATTATCAGCATAGTTCAACGAGCTGGTGTTTCCCAAAACCAACGTTCCAACGGACATTCGCAAACAGCATCGCAAAGTTGTGTGGATGGAATGACAACTCTCGACCTGTGGTTAGAAGCAGAGTTTCTAGTTTGCATGTGGACTATTCTGAGTAAAATAAGCAAGTTGACATTCCGTACAACCTATGTCTTTTATTTAGTTTCTTTTGTCATTTATGTCTTTTAGTTTGTCAAGAGGTTTAAAGCTCCGTTTTTGAAGACTGCACATGTGCGTACATACTCTACTACATAAGAACGAGCCTATGATTGAATCTGGAAAAATAAGAAATAGTCCTCAGATGCCATGTCTGTAATTTATAGCAAAATATAGCATTAATTCGATCTCAAACAGATTCTTTAAAATAAGTTATTACTCCACCACGTATGTGACGTCATTAACCAACGTGGTTGAACGACACTTTGCGACAATATGGTTTTGGCAAACAATCGTGACTAGCAACGTACTATGGTAGTTAAGCAGCGAGTTACGTCGTTGTACGGGAAACACCCCTGATCATCAGCCAGTTGTTGATTCCCAGCATATAAAGATGATGATGTCTTGTAATTGGCGGTGTCTTTGACACCTTTCCACCTTCTCTTAGCTACTCTTATCTCTTGTTTTTTTGGCCTGTTACATTTTTTTTACATTATATGTTTTGCCCCCCCAAGGCAAGCTCACACTACAGGACTGTAAGACTACCTGAATTGTTGTGGTGCTTACACAACAGAACAAGGTTTCTTGTCATCTGTTGTCTTATCATAGCAGCACGCATACTACACAACACAGTACTGAGGGGGTGCACAAACTACCAGACATTTGGTCACGAGGCAGTCCCGACCAACAGTGAAAACGTGGCGATAATATCAAACAGGTTTGAAAATATCACATTGTATGTGACTTTTTGAGACAGGCTCAGGTCACGTCACTGACCTGCTCATACTTAACGTATGGTGACCACAACAAGCATATTTTGGACGCGATCCGGGGTTTTTGTTGCAGACCTTGGAAATTTGTCTGGGAGAGCAAAATCCAGCCAAAAGTCATGTAGTGTGAGCTTGCCTTAAGAGATATTATTGAAAGATATAGATGCTCTAACATTTTATGTATTTAGTCTGTTATACTATTATCTCATTGATGTTTTGGCCATATAAATAACAATATCTGGCCAAATTTTGCTCTGTTTGGGCCTCTATATAAACCTGAGATTATTTTTTTCAACTTTGAGTATGAGCACCATAGACTCACTATAACTATATCATACTGTATGGGCTTTAAAAACCTGATTTATCAAATATGATGCAAAATCTATTTTTAGATTTTCAGCTGAGATTAAATAAACTGTTCCATTTAAAAAATATTTCTGACTATCCTTTCCTATGCCAGGCTTAAAAGGGTTAAAAACAGATTTTCAGTTGGTTATTTCTTCAGTTTAGTTAGATATAACTTCAGGTCATACAGACAGAATGAACAAGCGTGCAAGTTATTGTTGATGCTTCAACAGCTTTACACCCAAATTCAATTAGATTCATTCAAGACCTAAATTGTATAAATATAATTTTTTTTCTTAGCCTGTTCTGTCCTTATCATCGCGTCATGCTCGCAGATCCACCCCCCCAAAAGGCTTCAAAAAGGGCCGAGTTCTAATTGAGGTGGGCAGCATTGAGTAACCATAGCTACAGGAGCCGTGTTATCCCAGCCGAACTACGGCCCACTTGCTCATTCCGGGTCTCAACAACCAGTCGCTAACTTTTATTACAGGGGAGCTCAGATGGATTAGGCCTGAATTGCAACAAAGAAAGGCTGTGCATAGATTTTACGCCACGTTACCCCTTCCTGGGAACTGCCCGTCACCGGCTTTGTTTGAGAGTGGACGTTTTTGGAGAGCTGTGTATACACCTGCTTTGTGTCTTGCTACTACACACCCTCAGACACACATAGACACACACGAGCACAGGTTCATCCTTTATTCAACCCCCGTAAGCAAAATGAAGACAATGCACGCTGCTAAACTGTACAAAATGAGGTCTATAAACCATTTTACTTCTATAGTGTGAATGAGAAGTCTTTATTTTATTAGAAATAGCATGGATTGTGAAACTTAGGTGTTTTTTTTTTATATAAACAAAAAATAATGACATTTATTTCCAAGATTATAAGTAGACGCTAAAGTTAGGTTGAATTCAAGTTAATATTTTTTTCTTAAATGCACATGCGCAACACTCTACCTGCTCCCGAGAGGGAACGCCTATTAAACGTGTGCACAAGCTAATCATAGCTTACATTAACTTTTACTAGCAGTGATTTTAAATGGATTTCTCCAAATAGCATGCCAAACTTTACCTGTCAAGAAACTTCGCGACTGAGGCATCAGTGGGAAGCCCAACCTGTGTTTTGAGCGCACGCCATCGTGTGAATCATGTGCACGAGCACGTACGACGGCCTTACGTAAACATATCACCAGAATGATTGACACTTAGGAGGACCAATAGTCTTGATGATCCACCCGGAAAAAGAAAATCCTCCGCTATAACTTTAATATTAATATTTTGAGAGTTTCCTGTTTTGTTTTATTTTTTATTTAAAACATGTAATACATTTGTTTTTCAATTTTTTATTTAACGTATGCTGTTCCCAACAAGCAAACTATTCTGCATATTGGGTTGTTTTATTTAATTTTTAAATATTTTATTAATAATATTATATTTCATATATTTTTTTTTATTTTTTTTAATTTAATTTTAAATACATAGACTCTTATCAGAGTCTGCAGTCAGTTTTCCTCTTGAAATACTGTCATTTCTGTCAGGACCACTATCGTCAAATACGATTGACAGTTAGCATACAGTTTGGATTGGCGTTATGGTTCTATTCAGGGCAGCAGCAATAACCCCCCTTAGGGTAAACAGAACAGAACCAACATGAATGAATTGCAGATATCATTACATCAATATTTTAATGTACAACATAATTCGAGAATTTAGTCTGATTCAGAGAGGAATCAGAACGCCAAATCCAGACTGGACGAGAGGAGGAGCTGGGGATGGAGGAGGGTAATTAGCTCCTGAGAAACGCGATAGCTGCTGATAATATTGAGGAGCTTATATATGTATACAGTGATATAGGCGTCGTATTCCCATAGGTAGACGTGGATCAGCTGATGCGAGCTTGACTAACGTGACCTGCCAGAACTGGATATTTGGACACTACACTTGATATTTAAGCACCCTTGGTATCAGTCTGAAAAGTTGTGCATTTTGGTGAAGAATTACACAGACAAACATTTTGTTTCTTTGGAATAGCATGCAATGAGTCATGCACAATAAATAACATGCATTAAGAAAATAAATAGGGACAATTATGATTTCATGTTGACTATTAAAGCCAGAGGTCATCTGTTGATTTGATTTTGGCTGATGTTTTCTGTTTTTACTGAGGTCATTTTGTTTGTTCTGGAACGGATGAGCCAGTGTGTCGCGCTGATCAAAGGCTGTAAATAGCTCAGGATGAGTGTATATGTGTATATGGTCATTCTGAATCTAGTGTTTGATATTCAATCCAAATCCAAATTAAAGTAAACATTTAAGTGCTTATACAGCACCCCATTTCTTTCGATCATTATTTTCTCTTTCCTTTCAACTTTGCATAATAACACTTCTGAGTCTAATATAGGAGAGATAACTGCAGGATACAGGTTTCTTGGACGCTCAAGATTGCATGCTACTAATATTATACTTCTACACTACAGTATTTATGTATACTGTGCACAGGGGATTTATTTTACTTCACGTCATGTCACGTCACATCACATCATGTCATGTCACTTCACTTAACTTCACTACCAGAGCACACTGCTAGGAATAAAATACCCCACAATGCAATGCACTCGAATTGACCTTCCATTTCCATCACTATGATGAATGAACTGGACATGATATCAGCTGCGATCTCTTTTATGACTCATTGTTTGAACAGTCTGCCAAAAGTTTAGTCAGTTTTTATATAAAAAAATTAATTATTAAGTGGACGAACTGAGGTAAAGTTGAATTCCAGTTAGTACGATTTTTGGGTGTAAAATATATTTGAAACACACATGCTGTTCTCACTGGGCATTAATACAATTTTGTATTTTATTAATATTATGTTCAACAATAATATTAATATTTTGAGAGTTTTATGTCTAAATTTAGGATATTTTTAATTCATATTTTAATGCAATACATGTTATACAAACTGACATCATATTTTGCCTTAATTAATGAATTAATAATAATATATTTTTTAAAAAAATATTATATTTTTTATAAAATACATATAACATATTTGTATTTAATGATTTTATTTGAATAAATAATTGGATATAAGATATTCCTGAAATACGTATGCTGTTCACACTGGGGAAAACTTAGATTATGTCATGTTTGTTGCTGTTTTTAATACTGATATTTATATGAATACTCATATAATAATTTATATTTCATGAGTTATGTTTTTAATTTGAAAATATTTTTTCATATTTCAAATAAATATATTCAATATTTTTGTATTTGATAATAATTTTATTTTATAAAAATAATGAATATTATAATAATTTTATTTATTTATAATAAATCAAATAAATACATAAAGAAAAATGCATTCAGACTTTCAAAGCTTAGAATATAACCCTGCTGGTTTACACTGGTGTTGTGTAACGGTGTGGTATACTCAGGAACAGGCTCAGAAGATGAAATCCAGAGGAGTGCAGGAGAAGGAACAACTTTAGTGAACACAACGAGGATAATTACTAAATACCTAAATGACCTAATAATGACGGTTGCCAAGGAGACGGACAAGTAGCGGGAAACTGAACTAAGAAACATGTGTCATATGAAATCACACTGAAAGTCCATGAACAAAACAAAACTGAACTGAATGTGACAGCTGTATGTGATATTGTTGAATATAAGAGTTGAAAAGCAGCTCATAGATGCTGATTAGAAAGTTCAATTGGGCTTGTGCTTTTCTGTGTTGAGATTTGGGCTATGAGCCCAGACGCTCTGTGGGGTTCTCCTCCGTTCCTCCTCCTCTCGCGCTCGCTACCTCTGTTTCTCATGCGCTCTCATCCTGTGTGTGTACTTGTATTTTTGGACTCGTTTGCGATATCGTAAATCTGATAACCATGTAGTAGTGTTGTTACCTGGGAAACCCACCCTTAGGATGTGTGCTGTCGGGTGGGTGGAAGAGTGTGTTATTTGGCACATCAGAGCACATTCCATGAGATCTCCAAACACTGCTACTAATGCATACAGACACACACACACCAGCGTCACACCGTTAGATAAACCTTCAACACTCAGACAAATACTCAAACTGTCACCACGCCGCTAGTGTGTTGTAAGTCTGATCGCTTAGAAAAGTAAAAGCACATTGCTCAATGTGAGGTGTAATGTCCGTAGCACAAAAGGTGCTGGATAAATCACACACTGAAGTAGGTTTGGGGTCTGATCACTAAGCACTATAAGCACTATAAGCACTAATAGTATTAAGCACAAGTCTCTGTTCCCTTTCTACACACACACACAAAAAAAGAAAATGTAGAAACAATGTTCACTCAGAAATGTCTCTGATGTGAGTTTCACAAAGAAATTACAAAAAGAAATTTGAAATTATGAAGTAGAAAAACGCTCTCCAATAATCTTTTATTTACAGAAAAAAAAAAAAATTATTTACTTTATTTATTTAAAGCTGCAGTCCGTAGTTTTTCCTCTTTGTCGCCATCTCTGTTTGAAATCTGCAATTGCAGTTATTCGCGGAATTATCAACTTTACATGGGTTGAGCCTCGCCGCCGGTGTGGATACTGGCATTCGCAATCACAGATTCTACTTTTCGGAAGTATGACCAACATAAGAATTTTCACCGGAAAATGTCGTCTGAACAAGTAAGTAACATCCACTTTTGTTCTGACCAACTAAGGGGAAAAAAGCATTGCAGTAAATTGCGCTGATTAAATCTAACGATCGCTTATCATATCACGTCAAACCGTGCAAATTATACTTTGTTCCCAAATTGTTAATGTTAACAACATCAGCATTGCGTGACTACATTTAATGCCCTCCCGATATTTATCCTTGTTTTCGCACCCGGTTGCAGTCTCTTTTTTTCTGTAGCCACTCCGAAGTCCGAACTGTCTTGTATTTTACAACGGGTGAATCTCCAGTTGTCACTGGTGATTGTCGTTTGAACCTTTCTGGATCCGCCATCAAATTGATAAGTTTAATTATATCAAGTGCTGTGAGAAAAGGCTATAAATCTCCACCTCCAACATCCTCACACGCAACACAGCCTACTAGCCGAGACACCTTTATGTGTACAGATGTGATGTAATGACGCAAAGACATGCTCGAATTTCCAGCGGAAATCCACCTGTACCACTGGAATTAAAAACGTTACTACAAGCTTACCGTTTTGAATCGAGCCAAGGCAAGCAGATAGTTTTGAACACTGGTTGGTTATGTTCTTGCTCAAAAATTTATTTGGGATCATTTTTAACCCCAAAAAGTTACGGACTCCAGCTTTAATAAAGCATTTTTGCTTTACTACATTTGCTTTATCATACTATGGTAAACTCACCGTAATAAAGTTTAAGTTCTCAGTTATGTTTCATGTAAGTGTCAATTCTTTTAAAGTCTTAAATATTTCTCCTTATGAGAAATAGCGTTTTTAAGCATTATTTTCTACGCATACTACTAATAACTTTTTAACAGGTTGTATAGGCCCACATTAACATTAGTTAATGAATTGTAATGGGAGTGAGCATGAATTAACAATAAACAATATTAATAAATTAACAACATTGCATAAAATGCTGTTAAAAATGGTTAGTTTTCAGCATCATTACTCCAGTCTTCCGTGTCACATGATCCTTCAGAAATCATTATGCTGATTTGCTGCTCAAGAAACAATTCTTATTATTATCAGTGTTGAAAGCAGTTACGCTGCTTAATATTTTTGTGGAAACCTTTTTACATAATTTATTTTTACAGGATTCTCCGATGAATAGAAAGTTTAAAAGAAAAGCATTTATTTGAAATATAATTCTTTTGTAATTATTTTAAATGTCTTTACTGTCAAAACAATTTAATCTGTTCTTGCTGAATAAAAGTATTAATTCCTTTTGAGTCTTGGAAGAATTAGGTGAGATTTCTGACTTTTGACTGCAGACTTTGGTATCTTGGCAAATGTGAGCACAGTTTGAGACACTGCTGAGATCTCTATTGAAACTCTACAGAGGTCTTTTTCTCAAGAGTCAAATCTGATTCATGCAGTTTCCATTCACTCGCCATTAAATCTCTCGGAGAAACATTTGAGATACTGAAGAGATTTCACACTAACCGTCCTTGATAACGAGATTGGTCTAATTTGTCCATTGTGTCCTTCCTCTTTCCGAAATACTGCTTGGATTCGTGTTGACTCTGTGTGGCAGTGGAAAATCCCCCAGCATTACCCGACAAGGTCTCGGCATCTGGCCAGCGCAGACCCACAGCGGCCCACTTGTTGAATAGGTCAGTCGGCCCTCAGGGAGCGAGGTGGATAAGAATAACTGAATGTCATGGAGGGCTTCGGTGGACTTAACTTAATTAGGGGACATTTTTAGATGAAAAGCCTGCTTCACAGCTGCTATAGCCCTGCAGGTACATGCAACAGGGGGCCTCAGAGCTTCCATGCGCCTTTCCTTATTTAACTACTTCTTCCTGATATAATGCTGCTAAAAAGGCCACCTGGCATTCCCGCTAAATGATAGAAGCTCTCTGAAGGATTTGTGGGGTGACCTCAACGACCTGATGATATTAAAGGAAAGATCGGCTCGGATGGAGAGCTCTTTCAAGCTGGAGAAAGGTGAGCCAGAGGTGAATATTCAGAGTCTTTTTTTTTCATGTATATCTTTCAAGACAGTAGCTCTAGTATGCATTAGTTGTGGAATTCGTTGTTAAGCTCACCCGTATTAAGTTGCATAATCTTCTATGGTTAGTTTGCACTGTCATCTCTTAATATTCTTGTACTCATGGAGACTGTAGAGCAAAGAATATCCCATAAAGCATATTGGCAGCTGTAATCAGACCAACTGACCATCACTAGGATCATGCATTATAAAGTTATTTATAATTCATAATTAATCAATATATATATATATATATATATATATATATATATGAGATTTAATACTTAATTATGTTTTAATCGTTAAAGAGGGTAATATGAATTTAAAGCATTCAATATAATGCATTGGCCATATATGATACATTAGATACTGTAAGTATTGATTGCTGTGTTTACAAATATTTAGAACAACATACCAGCACGTGTTTTACACTGGTTCAGTGTTGGTACACATACCAACATTGGTTCAGTGTTTGTCTACGGCAAACACTGAACCAGACTGTTTAAATGTTGAGCAAGCAATCTCATTGGCTGCAGGATCAACAGAGGCCGATCAGCTTGATGTGAGTAATGATGTGATTGCTTGCAGATTTAAAGTACCTATCAGCCTGTGCCCTCTAGAATTTCATGAGTGACCAAGATATCTAACCCTCTTTAGCCATTTTCGCATGCAAGGTTGGTTAGTTGATTCTCGTACATGATTTTGACATTTTATTTAGCCAAGCTAACGATATTACGATATCTCTGCTCCTGGTAGCAGACTGTTCTTCAGCAGGGACAGATGGCTTACTCATGACTTCATCTGGAGCCGCATGAGATCTGCCTGCCTTTGGGCAGCTGATTAGCTGATTGATGACATTAGGCGGTCAAGCTCAGGATAGGCGCACACATCAATGAGAGAGCCGAAAAGTTTGGTTAACTGACTCTTTTCTCCACACACTGTTGGGAATTCTTGTATGATGGGAGGATTTTCATAGCTCTGCATCTGTTTCTCACCGATGTGTTGCTTGATGATGTGCAGATTGTCTTCACTGTGTCTGTGGTTTTTCTTTGCTGGTGAACAGTGGGATGTGTCACTCTAGCTTGAGAAAAAAACACTTGATGCTTTGCACTATCCCACATCCTACCTAGTTTTACCCTGCATCTTGGAAATAATAAATCTGCTGATTTGCAAAAAAGGCCTAATAATACCTAATTTTATGAAGCTGAGTTCAAAAATACCAATTTTTTTTTATTTATTTTTTTACAACATAAGTACATTTTTTCTTATCAAAATTACAAAAGCAGTTAAATATCAAGTTTAGGTTTTAATGACAACATCTGTAATTTACTGTTGCTGTTTGGATGTAGTAAAACACATACACGTGTAGCAGGAAACATATGGGTCATGCTTCCATTTTCTTCTGTCACTGGCCATAATTATGGAAGTTTGTTTCCGCACAGAATAAAAACTAAAAAAGCTTATTCCAACTTTTCATCTCACAATTCTAACTTTTTTTCCTGCTATTGTGAGTAATAAAGTCTGAATTTTGAAGTAAAAATGTCAGAATTGTGAGATAAAAAGGTGATTACCTTTTTTTATTTGCGAGTATATCTTGCAATTCTGACTTTATTTCTCTAATTTGTGAAATATAAACTTGCGATTGCGAGTTATAAAGTGCAAATTGCGAGTTAAATCTTGTAATTTGTGAGATGGAAAGTCACAATTACCTTTTTTTTATTTTTTAATCCGTGGTGGAAACAAGCTTTCATACATAATTCTTCCTAATTCTTGAAATCAGGATTAGGTGTAAAATAATGTCATAAATGTGAAAATCGGCTGAGAATTAAATGGATAGTTGTAACCCGGTTAAGGCAGAGTAAGACTGAAGGATAATACAATACTTCTTCCTTAAAAATGTTTGCTGAAATCAAAAATGCTAAGAAAAGCACATCACATTTTGTGAGAAAGTGTGACGTGCTAGAGCAAAATAAGCACTATTTTTGGAATCAGCACCCTAAAATAAAAATGAAAAATGAAAAAAAGAATAAACAAGCATTGGATTTCATTCAGCAAATAAGATGCAGAGCGAAAATGATACATGCTCAACGAGGGTTTACGTGTCTAGCACACAGTCTCATCCCCTGCAACTGCCTTTCGTCAGCTGTGACGGGCTTGTCGGATGTTGAAGTCTTCTCCTCCACACACACTGCAGACTGTGGTCTGCTCAAATGAAAGAGTGAGAGTGTATGTCCTGCAGCCAGGCAGTGGTTTCACCAAGCTCTCCACATAAAAGCTGTGGAACATGTCCAGAGCACTTCATTACTGACAGGGACCTGGGTTCATTAACCTTACGGGAGTTACACCTTGATTAGTTTCCCATCAGGTCCAGCTCACGGTAATGCAGCCTGATACATCTGCGGCACCGCTTGAATATGAGGTTTCCATGGTAACGCTGTGTGGATACAGGCTGGTGTCAATGAATTCTGTGAAGATTTTAACAGAAGTCTCCTAGTAGGCTCAGTGGTTTTAAAACTGGATTCAGATTTTACATTAGACATCAAGTGGACAGTATCTTATGTGTTTTGGTCACGTTAATGCTTTGTGCCTTTCTTTTGAAGTCTAATTTGTGATTATTAGAATATGATTTGCAGCGAAGAGACATTGAACTCTGTAACAGTTGCACACACTCATTTTTGGGTTAAAAGAGCAAAACAGCAATAGATATTTTTCTTATGCATGGATTTTATGTTCAGAGAATTAGGACAAAGATCGTGCTGCTTTTGGCAGATTGTTTTCTCCTACAGGTCCAATAAAAAAGATGGATTACAAATATATGTATTGCAGCTATTCCAGTTCCATTTCATTTGTCTCCTTAGCATTAACAATTTTCCATTTGCTGGGTTTGAACCCATGCTGCACCCAAATAATGTTTATAATATTTTGCTGGAAAAACACCCTTTCGATGTATCAAGCTTTATGAAAAATGAAATCCAAACAAATGTGTGTTACTTTCTTTATAATTTTTCCTGGTTTTACTGCACATCATTTGTTATTCTTTACCAAAATATATCTTGTGCCTTTCAACCTTATTTATTAATTTACTCTTTTATATATATATGCACTCACCGGCCACTTTATTAGATACACCTTGCTAGTACCGTGTTGGACCCCCTTTTGCCTTCAGAACTGCCTTAATTCTTCGTGGCATACATTTAACAAGGTGCTGGAAACATTTCTCAAAAGATTTTGGTCCACATTGTCATGATAGCATCATGCAGTTGCTTCAGATTTGTTGGCTGCACATCCATGCGAATCTCCCGTTCCAGCACATCCTAAAGGTGCTCTTTAGGATTGAGATCTGGTGACTGTGGGCATTTGAGTAAAGTGAACTCATTCTCATGTTCAAGAAACCAGTTTGAGATGGTTTAAGCTTTGTGACATGGCGTGTTATCCTGCTGGAAGTAGCCATCAGAGGATGGGAACGCTATGGTCATAAAGGGATGGACATGGTCAGTAACAATTCTCAATATCCTGGCTATAGCGTTTAAATGATGTTCAATTGGTACTAAGAATATCCCCACACCATTACACCACCATCGCCAGCCTAAACCATTGAAAAAAGCAGGACGGATCCATGCTTTCATGTTTTTTTTTTATGCCAAATTCTGACCCTACCATCTGAATGTCACAGCAGAAATCGAGACCAGGCAATGATTTCCAATCATGCATTGTCCAATTTTGGTTCTCCTCTGACATCAACAAGCCATTTTCGCGCACGCAACTGCTGCTCACTGAATATTTTCATTTGTTCTGACCATTCGCTGTAAACCCTAGAGATGGTTGTATGTAAAAAGACCAGCCAGTCTGGCATCAACCATGCAACGATCAAAGTTACTTAAATCACCTTTCTTCCCCATTATGAAGTTCAGTTTGAACTTCAACAGATTATCTCGACCAAAACTTTGGCAGCCGACTTGTTGCATTGCTACCTTATAAGACATGACTTTGTAGGCAGCGTTTGCACAGGATTGTGGGATATCAAAGGCGAAAAAGGATACATCTATTCTGCCTTCAAAAATCGGATCAGATGAAAGTATCTCATGAGACAGGAAATGAAGCTAACATTTGATATAGAAGTGCCTTGATGCCTTCTTACCTTGGAATGCATTCTCCGAAGGCAGCATTTTACACTTTTGGACGATTCCAATGTCTATATGCCTAAATGCATTGTGTTGCCGCCATGTGATTGGCTGATTATATATTTGCATTAACAAGCAGTTGAACAGGTGTACCTTACGAATTGGCCGGTGAGTGTATACATATAGTTGCTGCCGGGGGAAAAACTTGAACTTGAACTCAGGTCACCCGAGCTGCCCACAAGGCTATCGGCGCAGACGATGGGACATTATTTTCAACTTGACTGAAATGTTTTATTCTCCATCATTCACTGCATATTGTCCGTACATAAATTAACATTTATGTTATGTCTTCGCAAATTAAAATCTACAAATCTAAATATTTATTGCATTTGTAAGGGGAGAAGGCTCAGCACCCAAGTCAGCAACAGCCAATTTAGGATTGTTTGTGATTTGGCTTTAGTGACTTAGGAGTCCTTGTGACTACCCCTAACTTTTTACAGATTTAGGAGCTTGTTTTAGGGCTAAAATACTTTGGGAAATACTCCTAGGAGTCTTAAAATTAGGACTGGCCCGCGCCCCACCCATTATTTTTTAAGATTTTCTCCTAAATCAGCAAGTTAGGAGCTACTTTTAGCCTTAAGATGTTTTGTGAATACGGCCCCAGATGGACAGATTGCATGTTTAGGGCTGGTAATCTACTAAACCAACTTGCATCTGCTAATAAACAACTTAGACTTGTACAGTATAATATAAAAAATATATAGACCATTAGCTGGGATGCACCTCTTTAAATTTTTTCCAGTTTTTACCAATCTGTTTTGGTATACATGGTGCTGTTTTTCCATGCCAGCTTATTATTGTGGTGTTATGGATTTCTTATTCATCTGCTCCTGTGGTTGGTAGCTTCTAGATGAATTAGATGAATACCATTTTTTATATATATATAATTTTTTAGGTTTATTGCAAGTTGCTGGACTCATCAAGTTGTTGGTGCTCTGGTGCATGTGGTCTATATCCCATGTGTTTCAGTTTAGTCTTCATATTAGCCTTAAATCATATTATGCAACTTTTGTTAGTCTTCAGAGGTCTTTTTTAATTCTGAAATAACAACCTCTCAAACCTCAATTACTGCTGTTGCCTCTAGGGGAGCGGTGTAAGTATCACAGTCTCACTATCAGTGGATTCCAATTGATGAAACTTGACTCGCTTCATTTCTTGTTTGTTATTGGGATGCTGTGGCTTCTGGTAACTAGAATAGAGACTGTTTGTAAAATACATTTTGAATTAGATTTATATTCAATTGTTGTATTTCACTTTAATTCATGATGCATCCCAGTCACTTTAAGAACATGAGGAGTCATTATTTTTCAGGTTTGTATATGTTGTAGAAGTGGGTTGTTTAGTTCTATCTTTCAGCAAGAAATCCAAGACAAGTCATTTGTTTTGATTTGCTTTCATTTTGTCTTTCATTTTAAGTAGAGTATATTTTGGGTCTAACCCTATCTTTTTTTGCAGAACAAGGTTTACCGTCTTGACACGATTGTAGATCAGAGAGTTTCTGAGATTGATCTGTAAATGGTACATAGCTGACATCACTTTAATCTAATCTGACTGAAATCTTCAAGACATTTATCATCGGAGACTCTCAAGCCAAATATAACCGGCATGTTTATTAGTCCGTTTGTTTATTATGTCTATTTTCTCTCTCTATTGATCTTCTGCTTTCCTTTTGGCATATACAATTACTCTCGCTCCATCCTCTACCTTTGCTTTTTCCCACTCTGTGGAAAGCTTTTTAATCAGAACAAATTAATCTCTCATCCTCTCGTTTATTTTTACTTGAGCCACTCTTTTACCTTCTTTCCAGCTAACAGCTAGCTTCATGATCAAAGCTAACTTCAAGGAACATAATTATTTCCCCTGTTCCAGCCAAAAAAACCAGGCCATACTGGCTTAAAGTGGACATTCACTGTGTTTGTTTTCATAGCCTTCAATATGAACATTGTTTGTAGGACAACATTGGGCAGGAGGTGAAATAACATGTTTTAAAATAAATACAGATTTTCTTTTTATCCAAATAGAAAATACCGAGATATATACCGTAAATCGCCATTCAACCAAAAAATACAGAGACATTATTTTTTGGCCATATCGCTCAGCCCTAGGTCAGACCCCTTCAAACTGCTTGGAAATGTGGTTTATCAGCTCAATCGAGCCTCCACTCCCTTAGCCAAAGTTGTTTACCAGTCCTAATCATGCAATTAGTCCATCTGATCAACCATCTAAACCGACTTGAACCAGCTTACCAATATCTTAGACTATGGTATTGTATATACACAAACTATTATTAATATGTGTAATATATTAATTGAATTGTTTATTTTATATATTATACATGGTTTCTTGGTAGTTTAAGTTGTTTATTAGATGCATTAGATGATTAGGTACAAGTTGGTTTAGGTGATTTATCAGATCACCAAAGGGGTTTAATGGTCTCAATCACGTAATCAGTCCATCTGATCAACCGACTTGGAAGAGCCAATGACCATTTAAGACAAGCTATAGTATAAACCATATAAAACCAGCTATTGTATCTTCAGATGCTGTTTTTTCTTGAATGTTCTGGAATAGGGTGACTGGACTGGACACTATTTGTAAGTATCTAGCAGGCTTTACACATGTTGTTCCAGACAGATGTTCACCTTTGTCCCGTCTGAGAGCGAGGGAGCCCATCTTTTCCTGCCTGTTTTATCTTATCTTGATCTGCTATGCATCGGCCAGGACTTGCCTCTTGGCTTGGACTCCGATTAGTTATTAAGACCCATAGTCAGCCTGCAAAGTCGACCCTGCTAAATAGCAAGAGTGTACAAATAATCTAGCCAAGGACGTGTCCCATCTGTGCTTATAGCCCTCCATGTATTTGGCAAAGAAAGACGGCAATAAATCAGGACAGCCTGTTGTGAAGTAGTGAGAAACTATGGCATCTTTAAGTAGATGTGCAACTGATGGTCTGTTATACAAAAGAACTAGGGAATATATGGGCTCTGTTCCAAAACCTATTGAGTTCCAAAACCTACAGTCTACAAAGGCAACTGCCTTCTAAGGCAGCATCCTAACTGAAATGGCATCTTGTAAGTGACTAATTTGTAAGTCACAATAGGCTCTATGCACGATCGCCTCCGCATTTTTGTCTCAGCCCGCCCAGTTACATCCGGTGCCCAGTTACATCTGTTTTGGCATTAGGTGGAGATAATGCCAAATTACACTCGCTGTTTACAAGAACTTCCAGCGGTTAACGTAAATGATGTTAACAATATTGTGAGGCAATTAGCTGTCACACCTAAGAGTAAGAAAGAGAAGGGCTTTAAATGATATATTTCGAGCTACATCGACAACTTTGAGGGTGAGTATTCTCTCAGCGAATCGGTTTCTAAAATCGTTGTCTCCGTTCTATACACTTCGCTATAGAACGCGCTATGCGGAAGTAAAGACGCTGGCTGAGATTCTACCGGAAATACGTCAGCAGCGTTTGTGCATAGAGCGTATTGATTTCATTAGAGTTTGATGTTAGCATTTTGCTAATGACACTATACTATAAAGCATAAAATACTGTACATTGCACACTCAAATACGGGAAAACAATTTTTAGTTACCGCATTATTGTATTATTATTTATTTAATTGTTGTTTTCATTTTATTGATACTAAAATATTGTTTTTTTATTGATATTTTTGATATTTAAAATTGTAAGTATAATTATAATATACATTTCTCTCATCTGTTGTAATCTTGAAATGCTTTTTACAATTTAATGTGAGATTGCTTTTTCTGCAAATTCTTTTTATATTTACGTTTTCAATCTTTCTAGTTTGTAATATAGCAGTTTGGGAATCTAAAAGGTCTGCAAAGTTTCAAAAGAAAGAACCGATTCTGAATTGCCTGTCCAGTCTTTCCTGCTTTAACCTATATAGGTTTGTACCATAATTGTATAATGCCAGCCTATGGTTTCTGACACGCTCTGTAAGCGGTAAACCAATCACAAACAGACTGGACAGTCTGACCAATCAGAGCAGAGTAGACTCTCGGAAAGGTGGGGTTTAGAGACCAAATGTGACATTGTGTAAAAAGACATCATGCAACAATGAATATAAAATAATATTAAAGTGATTTTTGACCTTGGATGCATGTTAATCCTATTGTAGGAGACCTGCAAAACTAAATTAGGAACCTTTAAAATAGCAGTATAGCGGCACTTTAATACATTTCCATTACTTTTTAGTTTTTTGTAATTACCAAAACGGATCTCAACTGAAAACAATATTTAATATCTTATAATCCCTTTAAAATTCTGTCTACATAGGCAGCACGTTAGGCTTTTGAACAGAGCCAGGTCAGGGCTGCATGTCTTATATCATTCAGATCAGGCAATGTGTGTTTAGTTAAGTTGGCACTGGTTGCGGCAGTGACCGGACAGGAATCTAGGCCAAACATGGCATGTGTCTGTATCTTTCATTAGACTTTGGTCTCATCAAACAATTTTTGAAATCCAAGTTATAATAGTCACTTGAAGCATTTGTATATATATATGTATATATATGTCAGAGTTTGAACGCGGCCGAACAAAGTTTTGCTTGGACAGTTTCGCTGGGTCCTCTACTTAAATGAAAGAAAAATAAAATAAAATAAAATACATAATTATACTTGCTATGGGATTTTTATCCTCTAACTTTAATGACATTTATGAGGTGGTGTGGTTAAGTGGTTAAAAATCTGATATCCAAAAGGTTATAGAGTAACAGTAAACTATCACCATTGTGCATATTAGCTAGAACCTTGTTTCTGCAACGACATCTGACATGTTTATGTTTTATGTGGTGTTAGAAAGTGACATAAGAAAAAAAGCTACGCAAAATCCGATCAGAGCGGTCAGACTGAAACAGATTTTCAAAAATTAGATATGAATAGGATTTCAAACCACATACAGATTAAAACAGATTTGTAAATATCAGATTTCCTGTGATTTATTTTTTTTGTCGTTCTACCAAACGGATAGATTATATGTCCTTCTACTTACAAGTTTCTCAGAAGCTAATTGTTTAATTATAAATCTGGGATTTGATTGTTCCACGTTTACAGATTTCCATATTTTCCGACCTGAGAAGTATAAGTCAGTCATGAAATGGCCTTAAACAATTACTAAACAAAGTGTGTTTTCTGTGTGTTATTTTCAAATACATTTATTTGCAAGTGGTGCCAGCTATAATCTAATGTTTTCCACATTATTATAATAAAGTTAATTTTATAATAATAATAATTATTATTATTAAATAATATTTTTTACAGCACATTTGTTTTGCCCTTTGCTCATGTTTTTTCTTCTTCAGATATTAGCAATATTTCATGTCCAGTATATACCTGATATTATAATTCGGGTATATACTAGCACGTCTTTACTGGTTTTCCTGGTTAGTGCTGGTTTTATGCTGGTCTATCTGGTAAAGTCATTTCTCCGGGAAGAAAAGGTCACAGTCTACTATTCAAATAGGGTTTATAGACTTAGAATCGTGCTGATTCTTAAATCTTAAACATTTTACATTGCAAACCAAATCTGAGCATTAGCAGGGATCCGTTCCGCCCATAGGGAGGTGTACAGCAGGACATATTGGGATAGAGCACTGTGGTCCTCTCGTTTCTGAGTTCCCAGACCTGACAGTCGTGAGGGTTCAGTGGTTGCTGCGCAAGCTGATACGGCTGTAATACGTTCTGCTGAAATTTCCAGTTGTGTTGTATTTCCTGATTCGGGGAGATTTACAAGCAGAGCCTTGCACATCTGTATTAGTGTGCTGTTAAGTTGTGGGCCTGGAAGAGGAGGACTGCGGCTCTTCTCCAACACACACACTGTTGGCTGTGCCTCTGTTCTCCTGACTCCTTGTTCACTTATGGTTCACTTACAAACTTGTCATTCTTCCTGTTTCGGTGAAGCGTGTATTTAGCTACAATCTAAGATTCTGAAATGAATGTAACTTAACAGGTTTTATTTCTTGTTAGAATTAAAATGCCATGGATCACATGGAAAGCACATGGAATGCTAGTGCATATTAATATACTGAATGAGAGGTCATGATTTTGCTGCTTAATGAAACTCAATCGCAGTCCATTTACATTTGCAAAACAAAAGTTTACTCAATTCATTTGTGTTGGGACTTCTTCAATAATTTCCATTAGTGTTAACGTAGCATTACTGAAACTGGGCAGAGGATTTGTAGTTCCCAGCATGCTTTGCTTGAGACTGGATGGGGAGAGTAAATGTTGAAATTAGGTGCTATTTTATGTGTTTTTGAGCAAGCTGAGAAAAGAGGGAGAGCTGTTGGAGTTTAATGTTCTGTTATGTTGGGATTTAGAGGAGTTTGCTATGTTGGAGTTTTGGTGGTTACCGTTGTGGTGAAGAGTGGAGATTGATTGCAAAATGCCTGTAGGTGGCGATATGCAGTAAGAATATAAATCGGCATTAGTCAAAATAACAAGCAGGCTTTTTTTGTTGTTTTTACTCAAAAAGCAATTCATGTTCAAGCAAAGTGGAATCATTTCACCCATTCTTTTTTTACCATGTGCTGTTTAGCATGCTAACTTGCTAATGCCACTCCTTTCTAGTAACTTACTGTTGTTTTTAGTTTTGCATGTGCAATGCCAACACTCAATCCATTTAGCTTTCTGCAACACAAGGCGTTAGTCAAAATAATTCTTGTATTTGGTTGTGCGTATTACAGCCGTATCAGCTTGCGCAGCAACCACTGAACCCTCACGACTGTCAGGTCTGGAAACTCAGAAACGAGAGGACCACAGTGCTCTATCCCAATATGTCCTGCTGTACACCTCCCTACGGGCGGAACGGATCCCTGCTAATGCTCAGATTTGGTTTGCAATGTAAAATGTTTAAGATTTAAGAATCAGCACGATTCTAAGTCTATAAACCCTATTTGAATAGTAGACTGTGACCTTTTCTTCCCGGAGAAATGACTATACCAGATAGACCAGCATAAAACCAGCACTAACCAGGAAAACCAGTAAAGATGTGCTAGTATATACCCAAATTATAATATCGGCATTAGTCAAAATAACAGGCAGGCTTTTTTTTGTTGTTTTTACTCAAAAAGCAATTCATGTTCAAGCAAAGTGGAATCATTTCACCCATTTCATGTGCTGTTTAGCATGCTAACTTGCTAATGCCACTCCTTTCTAGTAACTTACTGTTGTTTTTGGTTTTGCATGTGCAATGCCAAAACTCAATCCATTTAGCTTTCTGCAACACAAGGCGTACATGAATGGAGTTCATAAGAAAATGTGAAGAAAATCAATTTACAATGTGTCTGCACTGCACAGTCTGTTGTTGCTTTGTTTGCTTTACTAAATACAGCCCTGCAGTTATTGCTGATAATAACTGCAGGGTTGATATCTTTTTTCTACAATATTTAATATTTAATCGTATTTGATTGATGGTATTTGCTCTGTATACTGTATATGTTTTACACTTGGTTGTCCAAGGACTATTTGAGGTATTTTAGCAGTTGAAGAGTGTTTGTTATTTCTCATGTCTGTTGAAGAAGTCATTGGACTTTTTGGAAGTATCTGTTTGTGTATAGAGCCTCAAAATGATTAGCACCAGCGATACTGTCAAGTACTGTATGTTTTCATGAAGACTAAGTTGTTGATATATATTCAAAAAGCAGATGTCCTTGTCTTAAGTGCGTGTAAACCTTAGATTTTAGATAAATAGGAAATGATGGTTTAATGTTTAAAACACGAAGAGAAAACAATTGAATCACACATCAAACAGAACATCCACTCACTCTGACAGCATGTTAACATACTTTATTTATGAAATCAGTTCCTCTTCATGATAGGTGCTGGAAAGACTCTAATGCAGGAAAGATGTTCTGGTCTAGTTCAGCCGTGGTAACGATGAGCCAGTTTTCATCAGAATCTGTGTATTCTCAAAACCACCTCCTCTTTAGACAGACTCCTAAATTCTTGACACATGTATTTGGTTGTGCTAGCAACCCTTAATTTTTCCCTCAAAACCCACATGCAAGCTTCTCCGATGCTTGGGCAGCATTGAGCATCATCTTTTATCAGTGTTATCTTCCATTCAGTGATTGCTTGGTTATTCCCTGTTTTATGTCTTGAATATCTGTAGTGAAGCCTTTGTGAAGAGTGGAATGAATCATGACTTCTCTTACACATAAAGGGGTTTGAAGCCTGAAGCTATAGGGGACCTTAAGAAGTTACTATGATGCCATAGGAGAATTTTTTTCTTTAAGTTTATAAGATCACATTACCAACACATTCTCTTAAGGAAATGCCACTCAAGCAACTTCTGTCCTGAACTACTAAAATATAAAGAATTAGATTCATTTTCAAAAATATTTTTTTTAGAACAGTAAGCATTTTAGATGTTTGATTGTACATTAACTTTTATTTAATATCATATTACTACTTTAATCTTGTAATGTTTAAACTTTATTCTCAAAACTTTTACTTTTTTCTTATAGAAGTCTATTGTGAGATTTTATTATATCATTTATATGACTTCTTACTATGCTAAAAATCTTTCTTTATTTTAGATTATTTTATAAACATGGCACTAAAATGTCATCATCTACAAGTATTTTTGTCAAATTAATATAATAGAAATATATCTTAGTTGCATCTACTTCTATGTTTTGCATAATTCAAACTCATTATTATATCCAAATATTACCCTTTTTTTTCAATATTTAGAGTAATCCTTTGAGCTGAGGAATGTCAGCATGCTTTGGTGATCCAGCACAAAAGTCACTATTAGCTATCAATAAGTCAATATTTCTCTTATGAGATGGCAATGTCATATGCCAATGTCTTAAAGTGATCGTGCACCCAAAATTTTTGATTCTGTCATCATTTACTGATTTTACAAGTCAAATGTTTCACGCTTCATAGTTGTGCTTTTTAATCTATTAGGTGCCATTCACAATCTTGTTCTTGAGATGTTAAAATGTCTTTATTCTTCTCTTTTTTGGTTAATGAATAGTTTTTTCACTCAGCTAGGTTGGCTGTTTCTGTGTTTATAGTGCAAATAAATTAAATTTTTAAGTTACATTTCTAAACTCAATGGTTGGGTTTGTCCATATTTGAAACAACCCAGCATTTTTTAGAGTGTAGGTATGGTGACTCCAAAGAGAGCACTGTGACCATTGGTGCAAGGCTTTTGAAGTTCCTATGATGCCATAGACTAGCCTGGGTTTCCCCATGCTGCCTTGCGCGCAGCGCGATTTTATTCACGCTGCTAGGCAGCCTGGACACCATGGACCAGATTTTCCCCTCAAAAAGGGAACCAATCACAGAACGGGAAGGGAGCAGCAAGACGATGACGACGTCTATGCGACACACCGAAGCAGTTTGTTTATATCTATGGATCCAACATGGCATCAGACGCTAAGTTACCTTCCGATGCAGCCTTAGATAGTGTTCTAAGTAGTTTAGGACGCAAGTTTATTTCGTCTTCTTCCTCGTCGAATTTCTGTCGCTCTACATACGTCATCTGGTATAATTGAAACGATTGGCTATGAGCTACGTACAGGTGCATTTGATAGACATTCGTAGCGCCCAATAAACGGCTCTGGGCATTCGTAAACCACGCCTCAAATACGAGAAAATGAACATGTGGTTCCCAGACCACGTCTCAATGAGAAGAGGTCTGACATTAGCCAGGCTAGCCATAGACCAAGATGTCAAAAAAACAAAAACAAATAGCCAACTCAAGAACCTAAACAGCAAATAATGGTTCTTAATAACAAGCATGTTCCTTGATGAACCTTATGTGTTGCAAAGGACCAGTGAAGAATCATTATTATAGAGCTTTCTTTCTTTTTCACAGTGTTGGGAAGACAGTCGTGAGAATGAAAGCGAGTGTACTGAGAGTGTCTTGGAGACCAAGCAGATGTTGTCAGGCATTAACTTCCCCTTGACCAGATGCAGTTTTAGTTCCAAAGCCAATAGCATTACTAACAAAAAAGGGCTTATTGTCCCTTAGATCAGCCCCTGAGAGACAGCCAAAGACCATCCACCAGTGACTGTCTATTCCTTATTATCCTCATCAAAACTCAACTGCGATTGCCAATGTGCGTTGCTAGGGTGCAGAAACAAGCGCAGGGTAAAGCCTGAAGTCTCTTAAACAGTCTGTGTCCATAAAAACAACTGTAGCCTTGCTCCGTTGTTTTTCTTGGGGGGTGACCCAAGTTTGTTGAAGGAGCCGTGAACTCTGTGATGGCAGTACTATTAACTAGATAATTTTTTGAGTAACATGAGTGGTACATACTTGCTCATGCAAAACTTGCCATCATGACTGTAGAGTGCTCTGGGTGGTTGCTAGAGTGTTGCTAGGTGGTTGCCGGGGTGTTTAATGTGGTTGCTAGGTGGCTACCAGGTTGCTCTGGGTGATTGCAAGGGTATTGTTAGGTGGTTGCCAGGGTCATGGTTGCTAGGGCATTGCTGTGTAGTTACAACTGTTTTTCGCCTACTATAGACCTTATGCGCCAGAGGAACGAGGGCGCCGCCATCTTTAGAATATTGTCTTTTAACTTCCGTTTTTGCGGTCGCTCTGTATATTTCTATGGCGCTGCTGTCCAGGAGTAATTAGCTTTTGAAGTGGATTTACTTAATGTAAAGTTAACGAAAGTTATCATGAGGACTGTGATGTTTAAGGCAGATGACTTAACAAATGTCAGTCGACTGGGAAGATTTTAAAACGAGCCGTTCATTAATAAACGCAAAATCGCTGTGAAAATACAGACCGGAAGTCAAAAGACAATGAGCGCAGCGCTGAAAAGGGGTGGGGCTACATAAGGTCTATAGTAGGGATTCAGGAAGTATGCAATTTTTGATGCAGCCATTGTTTTATGTTGTGTTTGGGTTCATTCGAAATCACCTGCTCAAAATAAAGATATGCAATCTGCGATGGTTTTGGTTTACTAATGTTTCGAGAAGTTACAAACAAAAATGCGGCACAAAATGTGTATACATGGCATCATGTGTATACTGTTTACACGTGTCGGTGGCATTTTTTTTTTTCATACAAATACTTGGTATATTTTGGTCTCTAACTGAAACAAATATGCTTGTTGTATTCTGCTCGTTGAGACCTTTCAACGATATATGACACAAGCAGTTATTTTTTCACGCTATGAAAATAGAGCACTTCTAATGTGTCAGCAATTGTAAAAGCTCTTGTTAAGTGATGGTTATATTCCCTATGTTAACTGTAAAGCCAAGTTTCTAAGCTTTAAAACGACACCTATTTTGTATTGGATAAACAAGTGGTTGTTCAGGAACGTGATAACTTACTAGGGCCCCCCGCTTCGGATTTAAGACATCGGTTAATGATTAATCGATTAATTGTTCATTAATTTAAACAACGATCGATTATGGGGATTTCTGCAAATTGACACGCCTAGTGTAAACAATAGTAATAGTAATGCTTGTCGGTTCTGATGTAAACCTGTATTAGCACCTTATATGTCCCTTCTAATTGTACAACACCCCTTAAAGATGCTAGTCACAGATCCAGGGTTTAATTCAAGAGGAACTACATGCTTTAGAGTTATTTTATATTCTGTATGTCATTTTAGAAACAAACCAGTTTCCAGGTCACCCCACACCACCCTTCTATTATGCAGAAATCTCTCTCCCCCTCCACGTCCCCCTGCCTTTAGCACCTAAGAGGAAAAATAACAGCCCTAATGTCCTTGCAAAGTGACTTTAGATATCACATCACTAGGGAAATGTAGCCTAATTTTCTGCTTATATTTAATAAATGGCAACAAGGCTGACGACATGTGCCAATTGAGGCCATAACATCGTTTGCTGCTGCTGTTGAGCTGTTTTTGGCTGGGATTTGCATAAGACTGGACCTTTGGCATTGAGAAACATGAAATGAAATGGGTGAGAAGCTAATGTATTTGGCCCATGGGGTAAAGGCAGCAGGGGACTGAAGGCGACCCTCCCAGCCCTGTGTTTTACTTTGTGGTACCGAGTCTGATTCTGGGTGACACGTGGTAATTATTGGGTTTCACTATGGCAAGCTTCACTACTATTGCATTAATACATGGGGTTAAAGATATGAATACATTTTGGCCTGTAACTTCAGAGTAAAGATACTTCAAATCATGTATTTTTTTGAAGAGAGGTGTGCTATTACTTTTCAGACTTCGATCAGACTTCCGGATCCCATAGACTCACATTGAAGTAGGGACTAGTTTTGGATTCTCTTTGTGTTGTTTTAGCTATGTGAACACAGTCAGGTTCAAGTATGGCAGTAAATATGTTTATATCCCCTCAAATTATAAATGTTTGAATAAATCTACTAGTTTGCAATACTTTTTTGATGTAGTGCTTTTGGCACAGTTAAATGCATTATTCAGGTTGGTTATTAATAATCCAACAACAACTATCAACAGTAATTTATAAATATTGAAGTCAAGTTATCTTAAAAACGATGTGGCGGTTAATTGGCTTGATTGTAATAATCATAAATCTTTGTTCTTTGTTTTCAAACTTCTTTGCAGGCATCGTTACGTGTCAGGAAAAGCAGTCTCATTAAGATTGCCTTGCAGTAATTATGTCTGATTATACTCCGACCTCTGTCATTAGCTCAGCGTTGAGAGCCTGACACGATGAAGGAGAGCGTGTGTTGGCCATTCATTGTTTTAATTGAGATGCTTTTCAGCACTGTGTGGTTTGGAGATCAGCCAAATGCTGCGATTTGCACTCTGTCCGACCCGATCCACCTTATTCAGGGACTGAGAAGCGCATAAAAATGAAAGTTTACATAGAGTAAAGATTCATTGCCATTTCCATACATTTAGGTTCTGTAATTTTTCAAGAATTCAATGTGTAAGAAATGTTGTCATTAAACTTAAATGGCCACCACATGAAGATGGATCAGGTGATTAGTAACCACATATTTATATTTAATATGTATTACACACACACACACACACACACAAACGCACATTTTTAAATATATAAAGGCATCAACACTTGCTAACACTAACTGCATTTATAGTCATTTTACATTTGTATTAGCAAATGCATTTTTATGCATTTATGTATTTGCATTTTTTATTATAATTCATTAATTCGTTCATGCATTCATTCATTTGTCATTGGAGACTGCACTTTTTCTTTCTTTTCTAGGCTTTGAAAAATATTTCTCATAATGAATTTTCCAAGCGGCGAGTTTGGGGTAGATGGAGGCTTAGTTCATTTTTCTCGCCAAATGATTCACGGCAGACTCATATTCATCTCATCTCGTTTACGTTTTTGCTCTCACTTCCAAAATTACATGAGGATTAATTAGCAGCATGGGAATTAGTATCACTAAACTCTTTCACAGCAGGCAGACGAAGGGCCAAACACTGAGCAAATGTTTGGATCCGCGGGATTAATGATCGCTGGTGTGTTTAACTTGATGTAGTACAATTGGTGTCTATGGATTTGAGAGTGCAACTTTTTGCAAAGATAAATGGATTTGTTTTAAGAGTTAGCTCATAAAATTGCTTGTATTTATGTATTCAGCTGCATATGATGTTTTTGCTTTTTCGCTGATGTTTTATGGCATGTTTTTTCCTCATGAAAATTGGTTTTCAAACGACAAGTTCATGAGATCGCTTGGGGTGAAATAGATATTGACGCAGTGCGCAGGTCACTTGGTCTATTCAGGACATTAAAACATCTGGTTCTGTGCTGTCCCTCTTACTTAACCCGTTTCACCACTTTCAAGTATAAATGGATCATTGACTAAAGTAATACTCATATTTTAGGAATTTCTATAAACACAGTGAAGCACCAGCTGTTTGTGCAATTTAGTAGTCTCACTCAGTTTAATATTACTGTGACTACCCTTCTGAAAAGACTAGCGTTATGTTGTGTTTTGACTGGTCATACAGAAGGAAAATGGGTTTGTAGAGACAAAAATAAGAAGACAGGACATGATGGAAAGCCAAAGATGTGAGCAGTTGCATTTAGTGTGGTCTGCACAATATGCTATAAATAATTTAATTATTTCTGTGCACAATTACAGTTGCAAAAATGCAACATTTTTCATCTCTCATTTGTATTAAGTCGAGCATTTCTCATTCCACTTGCTCTGCTGTCAATCCCACAATTCCCACTGCGAGCCTGCTGCTCAGCAATCCTCCTACAGCATATAGCAGTGGTTCCCATCTGGTCTTGCTTCAGGAAACATACGGTACCAAATGTTTTTTCTTACAAAACTGACCTTAAAATCAAACACTGGTAATCCATGCATGAGGCACTTCGCCAAAAACAGATGCAAAATGTAAATCGGAAGCATTTTAACTTCCCTTATCCATTTTTATTTTATTTGCTGTAGTTTGTGATAAAGTTAATTAAATGTTGTTGTTTGCATTTAGCATTGTTTCTTTCTGTGGTCAGCAGCCAACCAGAAACAGATCTGTGGCTCATTTTCAAGTCATAACTGACCATTTGAGAACCACTGCAATAGGGAATGAATTATAAACGGGCGTTCATCTCGGCTCACTTCACTTTAGAACTTTACTTTTAATGTGTCAAACACTTGAACATGCTGATATATTCCATCTTTTGGATCTGAGTCCAAGCCGTGACTTTTTGTATTCCTCCTTTGAAACACTGAACTTGAAATCTGAATGTACGTGAATGAGCTCTATATTAGAGAGCAGATGAAGCTAGCACACATTTGCCAATGTAAATATTGAACCTGCAAGATGTTTTCCATTGGGTGCTTTTGAGCCAAGCAAGGAATCTCAAAGATGAGTTTAATAAGGTGCTTTCACTGAAGGGTAATGGTGATGGAAAGCATGCAATTTTATTCACCGGAACTAATCAGCTAGCGGTTTCATTTGTTTCACAATTTCCTACTATTTCTGTACATTATATAAGTATAATTGCTCGTCAGAGTTTGCTGACATATAATCAGCCATTGAATTGGTTATATGGTTAGTATACGAAGCTAACCCAACCACACACACACACACACACACGTTTTATATACAAATGTTAAGGAAACATTCCATTTTATAATTTTGTAAACATAATGTAAACGTTACTTTTCAATGTTCTCTGAACGTTTAAAAAACGTTAGCTGAAATCGTGGTGAATTGGAGAAACCAATTCATTTGGAGAAACCAAAAAAAAAAAAAAAAAAAAGTTTCATGAAACGATGTACTGTGTATATATAAAGTTTTTCTACTAACACGTTTAGAACATTATTAAAGATCACAGATAACTCTGAATGAACATTCTCTTAAAGTTCAACTCTTTGAACCCCCATGGACGGTTCCAATATTGCACCAATATTGCATCGAATTCACCGATCGAACACTTTACAGATGGATATGACTCCTATGAACAAGTAAACACATGTGTCATATTCCTGCTCTGATCACTACTTCCGTGTGTAGCTGCTAGCTTCAAACGCTATATCAGCTCTTTCTTTGGGTTGCTTTCTTCAATATTAGACTATTTTCACTTGTCTGTGAGCATGCATGGCCAAACGACATTGTAATATGTGTCAGATGTGCAGATCAAAACATGCGATGCAGCCGAAAACTTTTATTACCCGTAGTTTCGATGATCTTTGTTAGCCGCGATTGTTGATGACATCATCACGTATTGCTTCCTACGTCATTAAATCTGACTATCTTAGCTCTCCATAGACATGTCGATCAAGCTTCTACACTATTCAGAGCCCAAGATCTCCCTATCCAAATTTGAGAAGGCGAGGCACGATCTGAACTTGGCGCCCTGCAGGACGTCCAGTTGAGGTAGGATTTTATGTCAGGCTAGTTGGAGAGTTTGGACAGTGTTTTTTTCTGAATCAGTGTTTTGGAATTGGTTGGGACAATCTGTCTTTGCACAATGGCGAACACAAAAGGTATTTTTTTTGGTGTGAAGTCGATTTTGGAGGATCTTGATCATCTGAGTGACTGAATCTTGCAGCGACGCTAGCTTTTACTGGAAGAACATTTGTTCATAACTTTGAGAGAACTTTCTGTGTTAGTTGGGAAACTTGCTTGCCAAGCAACAAGCTACTCATAATTTTAAGCAGTTAAAGACATCTTGAAATGGAAATTCACCCTATTTGCCTTTCATTTTGCAATTAATATGCAAACTACACTGCTTTATTTGTATTTTTTTACAAATATAATTATGCAATGATATAATTCTCGCATTTCTCTGGTAAAAAGTGGTAAAATGTGGAGGGAATTGTTGATTTTTTTTTTTTTGAAAATCAACTTGTTCATTGATTTAATTTCTTGAAATATAGTGGGGTTTTTTTAAAATGTTTTTGGAGGTTGACACTATGAATTGTCATTGTATAGCAAGAGCTGTGAAAGGATTCTTCAGAAATTTCTCTACATGAAAGTAAATAACAGCAAATGGGGTTGGAACAACATGAGGGTGAATAAATATTGACAGTGAACTGTTCCTTTAAGCCTTATTTTAAATATCAGAATTGACTGCTGTGTGTGGTGTTCCTTTTCACTTCTAGTATGAATTAATAAGCATTTAAGTGACAGAAAAGGGTTTTTTATTACCTAGTATTACCTTATTCTACTACCTTGCTCAAGATGAGTGAAGTTGCAATCGGGTGAAACGTCATAACTCAAATGTGGTCTTGCAGATGTGCTTTTCAGCGATGGTTAGAACATTTAAGGTCAATGAACTGTGAATTTTTGCCTTGCCACAGCTTTATTTTTTATCTGCCATCTTGTGTTGGCACCAGCACAATGGCGCAAGATGTCTCGGTGCAATCTTCTGTATTAGAGAGGGGTTGTGTTGGATCTGATGGAGCTCGTCTTGTGTTTTCTCATATGTGAGTGTGTGGTTGTAAGTGATATCCAAGAGGGAATGTCGGGAGGGAGAGAAGAATGAGGTTTTTCTTGTTTAGCTTTTTCATCACACTGATCTTGTCCATGATAAAGAGTTATTAGTTTGGAAGCCCTTCCAGCTTTGTTTAACCTTGCGTTGGATAGGAAGAAATCATTTAATCAAAACAGACCTCCCAGTCTGAATGGTTTGATGAGCATATTTGGAGCATTATCCAGATTCTTGCCGACAAAAAAAGCAGAGAAGTTTTCACATTTTTAGCATTTCGTTACAGCAGGGGTCGGCTTTTTTGGCATCCAGTTTCATTTCAGGCTTGATTTGGCCCTATAATTGGTTTATATCTTTTTCACATTATGATGAATGCAAATTTCTGTGGTTTTTATGCCTCAGTGACATCTACAGGACAGTTAGCACCTGCTAATGCTAGCCGTCAACTCTGCAGGAATTTCACGTTGCATTTGAATTCTTTCCTTTAGGGAATGAGTCACAGCTGTCTTGGATCGCAAAAGTTTGAGGCCAAATAAGTCAGACGAATTCATCTAATCTGTAAATCTTGATTTCTCTGACCTCAATTCCCCTAGCTGTCATGGATCATGCTAATTAGCTTCATGGCGAGACTCAATCGGTTAGTCCGTTTAGAGAAGATATAAATTGCACCATTAGGACGTCTTATTATGCGCCGATCCTAATGAGAATTCCTGATTTTGCCTGGAGTGAGACTTGTGAAATCAAGAGGAGAAAAAGAAAACATTTAGATTTGCATTCGGTTTTACAGATCTTTTTCTGTCCTTTTTAAAATTAATTTGTTATTACAACCTACAATCAATACTCACAGTAAAGTTTAATTTACTTGCTTATTACCAAACAGATTGTGCTCTAATATTCACAAGCAGTAGTCACGGTTTTATTATTTGCGTTTCATTATGTTCAAAATTGATTTATATATATATATATATATATATATATATATATATATATATATATATATATATATATATATATGAAGAGTTCAGATACAAAAGCCTCTAAGTGCCATCTGAAATTTTCTTCTAGAATGATCATTTTTATCAAGCTCATATATTTAAGTTCAGTCATTTCACTTAAATGGCAATGAAAATTACATATGAATTGTCATTTAAGTGAAATTACTGAACTTAAATACACAAGCTTGATAAAAATGATCATTCTAGAAGAAAATTTCAGATGGCACTTAGAGGCTTTTGCATCTGAACTCTTCATGTGTATATAGTGTTTAACTTTGGTTTTCAAATTGCATATTTAAATTTGACTTTTTTAATCAACTCACAAACCCCAGTTTGGGAATCCCTATTACTGTCCACATCAACACCGCTATTACTGTTGATTTAAACCTCTCACACTATATTTAACTGTTTGGCATACATTTTCCGGCACTGTTTTTGCTATGTACATGAATGATTACTCAAATCATATGGCTTGTTGAGGTGTGCTATTATTTTCTTTGTGAATACACTTGCAGTTTTTGCCTGGCTGGTGGAAAAATTACACATATTTATACAGGAATATCATAGAGACTTGAGGGTGGGCTCTTTTGATTTAACCACCTAGAAACAACCCAGAACACCCTGGCAACCGTATACCATCATGCTAACAACTTCTCAGAACACCTTCATAACTACATAGAAATGATCTGGAAACCACCCAGAACACACTAACGTTGTGGCCGTGAGTTTAACACAGGCATGCACAGGCAAGATTAAAAATCTTGTATTATTTACAATTAAGCATTAGGCAGATGTTTTATCCAAAGCAACCTACACTGAATTTAGTACATTTTCTCAGTTCATGCATTTCCTAGAAATCAAACCCATGATCTTGGCACCATATTCTGCTGTTTGAGCTACAGTGGATTGTTCTTCTGGGGTTGACACAACTGATTGGACAGTGTTTACCATTAAATGTATTTTATAGGTGTAAAGAGTGCCTGACTCTCTAATAATGTTACATATGAAGTATGTTATGGTTTGCTGAACTATGGAGTGCAGCTGTCTAGGCGTAGGCCCAATTCCATATTAATCAGTCAATTAATATTAAGAGCTGAGGTGAGCTAATTTAAGGTCCTGTTGATAGCATGTGCTCACCTAGGCACTGACATAGCATTGAATTAATGTGCCAGGTCTTCGATGAAGAGTCCTATTTTGTGGTTTTGCTCTCACCTTAATGAAAACATGAGACGCCCTTCGCCAAACCAAAACTATGTCTCGTATGTGCTGTTTGGTCCAAAGCCCTCAACTAAAGAACGTACTACTGTTAGAAGATAATGTTCTTCTTACATGTGTGAAATGCTAAAAAAAGGGTAATTTTGTTTCTTCTAATGTGTATAAAGATCATTATTAATGTAAGCATGAGCAGATGAAAAAAAAAAAAAAAACACCTTTGAGATGAACTGATTTAATTTCCAGTCCAAAATTGAGAACATGGATAAGATCAGGGAGAGCAGCAATAACCCCCCTTAGGGTAAACAGAACCAACATGAATGTATTGCAGATATCATTAATTCAGTATTTTAATGTACAACATTATTCAAGAATTTAGTCTGATTCAGAGGGGAATCAGAACGCCAAATCCAGACTGGACGGGAGGAGGAGCTGGGGATGGAGGAGGGTAATTAGCTCCTGAGAAACGCGATAGCTGTTGATAATACTGAAGGAGCTTATACTGTATATGGATGCTGTGATAGGCATCGTATTCCTATAGGTAGACGTGTATCAGCTGATGCGAGCTTGACTAACGTGACCTGCCAGAACTGATTCTACGCTTGATTTGTGTTTCACTGCTTAAAGAAACATTGTAAAATTGTAATGCAGCATCTTTCAACTGGGAAGATGATACCATAATGCATTGCATTGATGAAATAAAATGAGTTAATAATGTAATAACATTTATATAATAATAGGGCCCATTAATCACAAAATCAACATAAACAACAAAACAAAAGTAAAGCAGCATCCTCTTACGGAAGACCCTCGCCTAAACGGAAACAAAACATTAACATAAATATCCCAGGCCTGGCCCTTTCTCGTCCTCCACTCGTCTTCAAACTCTATTCAAATTCGTGTCGAGTCTCCCATGCGTTTCATGTGTTGATTTGTGGTTTAGTTGTTGCTTATGTAGAGTGTTCCAAATCAGTCACTTAAGAGGTTCCCTTTCAATTAAATGCATATGTTGGCTAGGCAGCTCTCTTTTTTGGAACAGAGGCATGAAGTCCTGGGAGTTTTTATTTTATTTTTATCTCTAACATTGTTTCTTTCTCCATCACTCTGCTTGTCCATCATCCTGTCTGTCTCTGTTTCTATCGCTATGAGACTGTGTAGTACCTCTACAGTCTCATAGCGATGCTGAGAATAGACCTCCAGAGACATGCGGCGCACAGGAGAACAGGATCAGCCTGTCTGTTTTTTTCTCATTTCAAGCATCTTCTAATCACGAGAAGAAAAAGCTGCAGACACCATCTCATTTTATCTTCACTCGTCAACAATACATCTGTAGCCAATGCTTTTAAACCGTGAATTGAATGTTCAAAAGAACAGCATGTATTTGAAATACAAATATTTTGTAGCATTTTGATTGGTCAATGTTAATCAATTTAATTAGTCCTTGCTGAATAAAAGTATTAATTTCTTTACAAAGTAAAAATGTACTGACCCCACACTTCTGAACTGTAGTGTGTGCAATATATATTTCAGCTGTGCTTGTCACAGTGCGTTCTGGGATTGTCTTATTGCATAAAAGATAAATCCAAAACTGCATTTTAATTTGGTTAAATAAGGCCTTATATGGTCTTACAAGGCAGCATAATGTTAGAGAGCTCACAAGGTTTTGGAAGAGAGTTATCAAAACAGGAAAATACTGTATATAAGCAAATCAACTAGTTACGTAACATAAAAACCTGCACAGTTCTGGAAGACCAGTTAAGTTGTGAATATCAAACACTGTGCGTTGCATGAGGAAAATTTCACGCTTTTGCTCAACACTTCTAAACATTTGGCTTTAATTTGTGTCCCGTGCAGAAGATCAGACAGTGGCTGATTATGTTGAGAGTTCTGGGGCCGTACATGCGTCGGCCATATGGCTCACTTCCCTGACAACTTTGATCTTCACATCACTACCAGAACGCAATTGTGTTTGTCACAGCTTGTTAGAGTAACTAGCCTCTTGGATGAAATTGCAAGCAAACGTCTGAAAAAGAGAGTCAAAAAAGCGTAAAGACATTTTAGCAGGGTGACTTGGAAGAGTGTGTGTTTTGCGACTCTTTGAGTGACATCATTCCCAAAGATAAAGATTGTGATAACAGAGGATTCGATCCACATTTAGCAATTGGTTTGCTTGAAAACGTTCCACGTTTTGTTACTTTCATTCCTTATCCAAAAACGAAAATCTGTGATTTACTGATTTGTCTGGTCCTCGCATGAAGTTTTCACAAGGCTTCAGAAGACTCTGGTGCATGTGTAAAATGGACCATTTTTATGGTACTTTTGTAATAAAAAATGTGTCAATTTTTATCTGCTTTCTTTACATAAAAAAGAGCTGCTTTGACCTCCTTTTAGAGTTTGTCACACTGAGCTTAACCCAGGGATATTTTTAAAACCCTGGGTTAATCTCACTTTTAAAGCAACATTTCATACTTGTAGTAAGTTCAGTAAGACTGATTGGACAAATAAAGCTTGATGTCATTGACCTCATAAATATGCATATAAGAACATTACCTCAGGGTTTAAAAATAAAGTGCTGGAGTGATTATGTATTTTTGTTGGGCAACCTAGAAGTTTTCTTCACCCTGGTTCCCTTGACAAAAACCCAATAGAATTTTTCCATGGGCTTTTAGATAGAAAAAAAACCCTCTCAACAGAATTATGATTCTTACACATTTTGTTCATCAATATAATCTTCACAAATTAACACAACTTTCATGAATTTTGAAACCTAAATACAATGGCCAGAAAAAAACGACCTACACCACAGTTGCATGACTTTTAACGTCACCACCACTAAATCTTTATTTAAAATCTACAAATGGGAAAGTTTGATTTATAATAGTTTGCAAGAGCTTGAGTATAAAGACAACAAGGCTGTAAAAGCGGACTAGCGAGTAGGTGAGTTTACCTCTTCGACATGATGTTTACCTGTAAGTCCCATTTAGCCGCCTTTTTGCAGATCTGTTTGCGCTCTGGAGACGCATTCGGTCTTTCCACTATCAAATTCCGTCATGTAAATAGCGAATCTGCTATGGCGCAAGCGCAACTGGCATTTAAAGGGAATGGGAGATGAGACTCTGATTGGTTTAACGCACGTAAATCCCAAAACACACCCATTACTCATTATGAGAATAGGGACAACCCTTTTAGACCATGCGCCTGGCGCGCCAACCATTTTTCCCGTCGTTAAACTAGCAAAAGTGGATTCGGACACGACCTAAGTGAACTTACACTGTGCACTTTAGACCATGCGCTTAGATCGTTAAAATAGGCCCCATGGTATTTTTATGCTTTACTATTTTCAAAAAAATTACATACAGCACCTTTTAACCACAGACCTTATTTCAAGCATTTGCAATTAACCAAAAACGTCATTGTTCAGACTTCAGGACGATGGAACCAGAAGTTCAAAAATGCTTGTTTCTGGATTTTTGGACTCCTGCAGCACTCTATGTACAGGTGCAGTTTGAAATCATGAAACATGAATAACTAAGATAATAACTTTCCTAGTGTGAGTTATGAACAGTTTGAAACATTGAACAAGATATCCCTGGTCTCAACTGCTCTCCCAACCTGCAACAGTTTGCTGCTTTCATCTGTTTGTTTGGCTGGTCTCCCACCTTCCAAATCAGGGTGGGAAACCAGCTTGACCAATTTAAATCAGTTAAAACCGGCACAATAGCTCAGGCTGGTTTAAGCTGTCCTTTTTTTAAGCTTGGCGAGTTAACAGTTGCAAGTGTGAAAAGCCCTTTTGTGTTCCACGAGTTTTGAATGAGATGTGGGTGATTAGATAATGACAGATTTTTAATTTTTGGGTCAACAATTCCTTTAAACTCTCCCCAAACCTCTCCTACCCTTTTTTCCCTCTCAACACACACAGTTTGTGTTCGGCAGCCAGCTCACCCAGATGTTAAAGTGTTGTTTAGCCGCGTCGCTGAACGCTGCTGCTTTCCATCCAACGTTTGACGAGAATCTCATGGACCTGTTGATCCATCCGTCGCCCCCACACGCACACACACATCTGGAGCTTGGAGAGATATGATTGATGAGAGAATTCCACTGGTGGTCTGTGGGAGACTCGGAGGAGGTTATGTCCCACTGGAGAGTTTCTAGCCGAAGGGATGCTTATCACCTTCTCACACCCACTCACTGTCTGACCAGGCCAGCCACTGTGTGCTTGAGTGTGTATGTGTGTGTCTGTTGGTATATAGAAAGTTTATGATTATGCATTTGTGATTTCCAAAGCGACATTGGTCAGAAACATGCTTTACACAAGTATGCAGGCACAAATGCTTTGCTAACACTTTGCAAGCATGATCCCTTTGAACATACTTAATGTGCACAGTTGTTTTGATCTGGTGGTAATAAACCTCTGTACTTAAAGGGCCGATATACTTATTACATTTTGCATTTATTCCATTAGCATTCCCATTCAGCAGCCCTGAAAGTATTTTTAGGATTAGTGTTATTTTAGTATTTTTATTTATTTATAGTTTTATAGTATTTATTAATAGTTTAAATTAGGTTTTATATTATATTTTCAGTTTTCATTTCAAGTATTTTTTTCAAAAGTAATTTTGTTGTGCTTTTGTCATTTTTATTTTTATTATTCCTATTACATTTGTGTTTCTATAGCTTTAATTTATTTTAATTTCAGTTTTAATTTTAGTAATTTTAGTACAACTTAAACTATTTTATTTAAGTTAGTTACAATAGCAAAATTCCATTTATGTTTAAGTTTTCCATCTAATATTTATATTTTACTTTATCTCAATTTAGTATTTAACAATAACAACACTGATGCCATCTTTGCTCATGGATAGTTTCAGATTTTTTTGTTTGTTTGCGCAAACATTAATTGAGCAAGAAATAAATGCGATGCAACTGATCACTCTTTATTATCATTTCCATATCACAGAGTTAAGGGCTTTCCTAAAAATGAAAAATCTATTTTAATATATTGAAACTTTAGCACTCTACATGTTGCTTGCAACGAAGGAGTGTTTTTATTATAATTTGTGGTACTTTTGTATGCTGAGAACACATACTTTCACTTCATTATGAATTGTGGTCTGATACATCATTTGTAATGCATGAACGTACAATATCAAGTTTGTAGTGCCAGAAGCATTGGTATACTTGTGCAAATTATATTTCAGGATATGCAGTGCTGCAAACCCACGACCATGCTAATGCTAGTGATGCTATTCCACAAGTTGTACTAGCAGAGTCTGGGCCAAATTCTAACTCACAACTAATTAATCTTAAGGAGTTGTGGGTGACTTCTGGGGTAATGGTGGTTGCAGTTTGGCTCTTTTCGGACTGATATCTGGGGATTCTGGCACTGTTTTAGGCATGTGATGGCTGGTTTCTGGGGAGATGGAATAAGTTGTGGGTGAGTTTTGGTCTGCTCTTGGCATTGAACTGGTTTACTTTTGGCTAGCACCTTTTGGGCCAGTCTTGGACCATAATTCGTAGTGGTATTGTACTGTATGTAGGCCAAACTCACAGCTGAAATTTAAGCAGATTCAGCCAAGAATCAATTTGCTATTTGGAAAAAAAACATCTTACCCAATCAAATTGGCAACTTTCTGCAAACCATCTCCCCTTTTTTGAGCAGTATGTTTGTATATTTTAGGGAAATGTGTGGTAATGATAGACGATCAAGATAAGCTACTGTTAGCAAGTGTTTGCATTTTGCCGTATTTGTCCTGTACATTTGTGTGATTTGTTTTGGCAGAACAAATTGAGGAAAACTGAAACTAATTTTTTCTCTCTCAGACAACAGTATGCTTTAGACAAAAATATGGTTCTATTCATCAAAATAGATTTATGTTTGCACTAAAAATGTTTACTGTTGGAAGACGACTGATGAAGATAGACAAGTTATACTGCCCTTGATCAAGTCATGTGGTAATGATTGTATTTACAAGATAAGCACACGTGGGGAAACTCAGGAATGTCTTTGAGCCCCTTTCCAAGTTGGGGGCAAGTCAGTTTAAGAATGGAGGAAACTAACTGCTATTGTTAGCCTGGGTTTCCCCATGCTGCCTTGCGCGCAGCGCGATTTTATTCACGCTGCTAGGCAGCCTGGACACCATGGACCAGATTTTCCCCCCAAAAAGGGAACCAATCACAGAACGGGAAGGGAGCAGCAAGACGATGACGACGTCTATGCGACACACCGAAGCAGTTTGTTTATATCTATGGATCCAACATGGCATCAGACGCTAAGTTACCTTCCGATGCAGCCTTAGATAGTGTTCTAAGTAGTTTAGAACGCAAGTTTATTTCGTCTTCTTCCTCGTCGAATTTCTGTCGCTCTACATACGTCATCTGGTATAATTGAAACGATTGGCTATGAGTTACGTACAGGCGCATTTGATAGACATTCGTAGTGCCCAATAAACGGCTCTGGGCATTCGTAAACCACGCCTCAAATACGAGAAAATGAAAATGTGGTTCCCTGACCACGTCTCAATGAGACGAGGTCTGACGTTAGCCAGGCTATGCTATTGTTCTCATTATTCTCAAATAGCTATGCTAAAATAGAATAGCGATAAAGCTTATCATAAAATACTTGATACAATCTTAAACTAAATGTATTTTTAAATAGAGTAGTTATAGTAGCTACATTATTTCTTAAAGACCATGCATCCAAAATTCAAAATTCATTATACCATAATAGCCTAAGAGTTAATACAACATCCTTTTCCAGTGATGTTCTTTTTGATATTTTTCATGTCATCATGTCAGTGATCACCCAAAATTTATTATATTTCACATTTATTTATTTATTATAAAATTTGGATTTTTATCTAAATTCAATCTAAATTCTATCTAAATTTTATCTAAATTCAAGATTTACTTATTTAATTGGGTGAAAGCTCTGCACCATAAACCTCAGGCTAACTTTTTCAAACTAATGTTGCAGTATTGGCTGAAAAACATCCACTACAGGGTATTTTTGTCCTTGGCATAAACTGATCCATTAAACTGATTATAGTAATTCATCTAGAGACTATTCGGTTACACAAACCGTGATTTGTTGCATCTTTGTTTGAAAGTACTCTTGGAGGAGAGAACGTAAGTGACAAACAAACATGATCTATCTAACAAGCTTATTATTTGTTACAACTAAGATCTTTCCCAAGGAACAGTCTTGGCAATCAAAACGCTTTACCTAAACTGACAAGTATAGTGGAGTTATATGAGGTCACACAATATTCTGGAGCGCTCTTGTCCAAAATATACTTTCAGCTCACTCAGTTCTGATTGTTGACAAATCAAGAGAGACATGGGAATATGAATTGAAAATCGCTATGGACCAAATGCTTTTTTTCCCCAGAACAATGCAGTGACACTGTTGGCTCTGATCAAAAAAAAACTTGGTGATTTACTTGCTGTCTGGCTACTGCGATCTAGCTAGGATTTGAAACACAGCCATTATTTGAATCAAGTCTAGATTCAAACTCTCTAACTGGATTAAATGCTAACCATGTTACACTCCATAAAAGCTGCATAGTTATTATCCAGAAGTGAAGTATTTCAAATGTGGCTTTAGAAGAAACTACATTCTTGCATTCTACAATTGGGTGCAATAAAGTTAAAAATGTTGGCAATAGGTTAGAAGTACAGTGGCCAAAATATTGGACACTCCATTTCCAGTGGACTCAGAGCGTTGTCTCTTAGGAAATTGCACTGATTTTAATCTCAGATGCAACCACAAAATAAAATATACAAACATTGCCTTCGCTGTTGCTAGGAAATGCATTGCACTGACCTGGAAGTTGAATTCCCAAAATGTGTCCTCCTTGTAAAAATACACTGGGTTAAGAAAACCTGCTTTTGGAATATATCAAAATGAACAAGTTTAAAAAATGTGAGATGTGCTTGACCAATGAAAAAATATGTTGGGGTGTCATGAGTGGTTGCCAGGGGGTTGCTATGTGGTTGTTCTGGATGGTTGTCATGTCCTGGTCTTTAGATGTTGCTCTGCTCCTTCTTTCACTGTATAGGTTTCTCATCATTTATGTCCATAGAAAAAACAGTGCTGAACACGTTATGTATTTAGTATTTCTGGTTGGGGAATTTAACAAATTCCTCTCTTCTCCAAGTTTTAAACTTGGTGCAACACTTAATATGAGATATAAATACTTTATCAATCTTTTTTATCAAGTTATTATTTATTTTGTATGTGGTTTAGTGTATATTGAGGTCCAATTAGGCTCTATGTACTTGTACTCAAAGTACTAAATTGTCATAATGATCGGGAAACTCAAGCTACGCATTTAGATTCTGTTTATTTAGCAATTTCCACTTCATTAAAACAATACAGAACAATACATAAACAACTGAATAATTGCAGGCAGGTGTTGGACACAGGGAATAATACGGAGAACGAAGAAAAATTCCCACACACTGCTGTAGCTCTCAGTAAATCCAATATATTTTTTAATTGATTCGGCCTTGCAAACTTTGTTAGACCATTTTTTCACTTCATTAAACAAACACCAAAATGGGGTTCATTTTCAGGTGTTTAATTCTGTTTAATGTGCTGTTTAATTCAATAATGACATACATTTGGCATTGCTGAAGGTGTGTAGTGCATCTGAATTCTAAGACCGAATATTAGTCAATATGAAATCATAAAGTAAATAAAGACTGTTTGACTGTGCTAGTTCAGAAATCTGTGAGTAACCTGAGAGAGGTGTTTGGTTTTCCTCTTTAGCCAGTATTGTGAAATGACTCCTCTGTAGACGTCGGAGAGCTCAGTCATGAGATGCAGTAGAGACTCTGAACAGCACGTCTGCCAGTGGTGTCTGCCATCTTTTGCTCTTATTTTCTTTGAGTTTTTTAATGTGCTCAGGAGTGCCCAATAAATGACACACCAGAGAACCCAGTAAATATTGTGGGTTTTCTGAGTCACACATTTGTTGCATGGTCCCGCTGTCACTGATTTAGTCTCATTCCTTCTGGCTTCGAGCATCTTGCCGTACCATTGGACAGACCTTCATGCTGTAAAAATTAACGGTAACACCTTATTTTGATGGTCCCCTTTAGACGTTCTGTTGACTGTAAGTAACTTTGCACTTACATGTCAACTAACTCTCATAGACCGTCTGCTTAACCCTCAGACGGTCCTCGGTCATTTCTGACCGAAGCATTTTCTGTTTTGAATTTCTAAAAATCACAGCTTCATCGGAATGTTATGAAACTTGGTGACTTTTATGGCATTAGGTATGTGAATACAAAAAAAAATTGAGGTCATGATCCGAGCATGCTACTGTAAGTGGTCGTAAAAAAAATAGTAACGATTTTGGTCTTCGGTCAAAAATGACCATCCCATAGGAAATGAATGGGAAATTGACAAAAAAAAAAAAAAAATCTTCGAATTTTTGTGTGTACAATCTACAAATCGGCCACAATCCTAAAAAAAGTACACAGCTGTAAAGGGGTGACACTCTACAACATCAAGAGTGCAAAAAAGACACACCCACCCACACACACACACATACAAACACACTTTTATACACATACACACCAATACATTTTTATTACAAAAAATCTGTTTTGAATTTTTAAAAATCACAGCTTCGTCGGGATGTTACAACTTGGTGACTTTTATGGCATTAGGTATGTGAACACAAAAAAAATTAGGTCATGATCCGAGCATGCTAAGTCGTCGTAAAAAAAATAGTCACACTTGTGGTCTTCGGTCAAAAATGACCCCCATAGGAAATGAATGGGAAATTGACAAAAAATCTAAAAATCCCCCCCAAAATTTGTTTTTTAAATATTATTTTACATAAAGTGTTATAATTGAATGAATTGCATTTTTTTTTACAAATTCTGTAAAAAAAAAAAAAAAAAAAAGTAAATGTGTCCATAAACAGCTGGGGAATTCACATGCCTCTCCATAGAGAGCTGTACATGCCATCTAGTGGTTACACCATGGTTCTACGCTTTCTCTCCATACTCTCACCAGATGGTGCTAATCTGCTTAAAACATTTTTTTTTGAAGGCCTAGACTCTATATTAAATTAAAATACTGCATTAAAAAAAACAACAATATATATATATACATTTTTATTTTATTTTCAATGGCAAAAATAGACCATAAATATTGCATAAATATTAATAAATTCAATAAAATTCTCTCAAAATACAAAATTAAAAAGAAAAAATATTATAGAAAAAAAATAAATTGCATTGGTTTTACTGGGATGGAGGAAGTTTCATTTTTAGGTGTCCGGTCACTTCTGACCGGGAAGGCCCAGGATGTGACTCCAAAACGAAGACCGTCTGAATATTTGCTAACACTTTATTTTGATGCTCCACAACAGACTTTCTACTGACAATAAGTAACTTTGCAAGTACACGTCAACTTATTCTACTAACCCTAATCCTACCTCTAAAACTCTACATATACTCAACTACTCTAATGAGAGTTAGTTGAAATGTAGGTGCAACTTTATGTCAACAGAACATCTAAAGGGGACATTCAAAATAAAGTGTAACTAAATTAATTTTCTTAGGATTTTCTTTTTCTTACCCCATGATATGTTTTATTTTAGTATTATTTATATGCTATTATAGTCACAAATCATTTTAATTTTAGTTTAAGTTTTAGTAATTTATTTTAGTTCTGTGTGCAGTAGCTTTAATTTATTTTTATTTCAGTTGTAATTTTAGTCATGTTGGTACATTCAATTATTTCAGTTTGTTGCCAAGGCAGCATTTCTAATTTGATGTTTTCCATGTATTATTTAGGCTATATTTTATTTTATTTTTAGTTTACCTTTATTTCAATTACCTACAACTATTTGTAATTATTTTAGTTTTAGTTAACAATATCAGCACTGATTAGGCTGATTACATTTTTAACACTATTAGTGATTTCTAAAAGATCATGTGACACTGAAGACTGGAGTCATGATGCTGAAAATGCAGCTTTACATCACAGGAATAAATTACATTTTAAAATATATTCAAATAGACACAGTTAAACAGATGTTTTATTTGATTATCTTAAATATGTTACAATAATACTGTTTTTACTGTGTTTTCATCCAATAAATGCAGCCTTGCCTATATATACGGTATATATATATATATGAAGAGTTCAGATGCAAAAGCCTCTAAGTGCGTGTGTTTTTGTGCATTTGTAGGCAAAAGCTGCTCATATTCTTTTGCTATAAGCCTAACAAAAAGTCCTCAAGCCTGAATTTGGTATTTGTCCTAATCTGGTGCACAAAATTGTTTATAAACGGTCAAGTTTCAACAGCCATAGTTGTCAAGTCCTAAGCTAACCTCTAGCTAGCATTAGCCGACAGACTCCTCAGCTTCAGCGTAGATGCTAAATGAGTGTTGATTTCTCCTCTAAAGCATTGATGTGATCTCTTCCAGTCCCATTTTCATGTCAGAGGGTTGTGATGAGAAGAGACAGGAGTAAACTAGGTGCTGTTCTACCTGGTGAGTCTGGCGAGAAACCAGAAAGATTTGCCGCCCATCAGGAAGTCTTATAGAGGGAACCTGTGATAGTAACTTTTAAAACAATAGGGATTTGAAATCTAATCTGAGGCCAATTTACAGAATCACTCTTGACTGGAAAGTTTAGTCTTCAGGGAAATGGATTGCTGTTAGATCATTGTAAAAGCTGACATCCCATCACCGCTGCGAGGTTAGCTAGTCAAAGCCCACTGCTGCTAGTCTGTTTTCATTGGCAACTACTGACGGACTGTTTAACTAGGACTGCGGTCCAATATGTGAAATTAAGAAAGCCTTTACACACATTCATGGTAATAGAACTGTACAAGCAGGGATGTTACATTTTCCAAATGAAAATGAGCAAGAAGAATGCAGGAAGAAATCTGCCTTTCCCACAGAACAACTGCACATTATCCATCTAAAGAATATTTTTGAAATGGAGGTACACCACTGTTCAAGCTTGGGGTCAGTGGGATTTAGATTTTAAAAAAGGGGTGGTATTAAAGGGGTTTATGAAAATGTTAAGGTTGGTGATGTCACTTACCCGGGAGGAATGTGGAGTAGTCTCCACGAGCCGTTTGTTGTAGTCCTTAAAAAACGATTTCTTTAAAAGCAAATATCTCCCTTTGCTTTGAACTTTGAGCGTCGTAACTTTGCAGATGTTGTTTATGCTCAAACAGCAACATTACACACTAACTAAAGTTAGAAAAGTGAAATCATAATCAACCACCCCTTTAATACTTTTAATCAGCAACTTCAGCAAGGATGCATTGATTTGATCAACAGTTACAGTAAAGACATTTATAATGTTGCAAAAGACTTCTAGTTCAAATAAATGCTGTTCTTTTAAACTTTCTATTCATCAAATAATCCTGAAAAAAGTACCATGGTTTCTACAAGAATATTAAGCATAATTTTCATCATTAATAATCAGCATATTAGAAGGATTTTGGTAACACTTTATTTTACAGTGTCCTTGTTACATATGTTACTGTACATGTATTTACCATAGTAATACCAGTAAATTATGCATAATTACATGCAACTAACCCTAAACCAAATCCTAATCCTACCCTAACCCTATAGTAAATACATGTAGTTGCTTAATATTACTCAATACTTAAATATATAATTACACTGTAACAATGACACCTTCAAATAAAGTGTAACCGGATTTTTGAAGGTTCATGTGACACTGAATACTGGAGTAATTATGCTATAAATTCAGCTTTGCATCACAGGAATAAATTACATTTGAAAATAAATTCAAATAAAAATCTGATATTTTAAATTGTAATAATATTTCACAATATTGCTGTTTTTACTGTATTTGTGATCAATTAGTATTGATGAGCATTAGAGTTTAAAAGAAATAGATCAAGTCAAAAAATTCTGTCATTATTTAGTGATCCTCTCCCCCCCCCCCCCCCCCCGCTCTTATATTTTCTGTGAAAGGCATTCAAATAAGACTTTTTCAATGAGAAAAAATTGAGAATTTTAAAATGAGATTTTATGACGAGCAAGTTTTCTGAAACTTTGTGTGAAGAACAAACTGAAATTTGAAGAAAATTGGTTGTTGTTCACTGAAAATCTTGCCCTCCACTGCAGCACTTGAATCTTATTGATTACATGTTTAAAATGGCACTATAGTTACGAACCAATGTTATGTCAAACTTGATGTGCCATTTCTAAATCTGTATGTAAATGAGATTTCAGAACAGGGTTGTTATTAGACACGAGTCAGAGTCTCTCGTGTCTTATTGCTTTATTACAGTCTTGGCTGCTTTTAGATCAGACACATGGGAGGTTGAGGTCAGTAAATGCGAGCTTCAATTGATTTGACACCAAATAAAAAGGCAGTCTGAGCTAGACGTTAGTATATTTTGCTCTATAACTTATATCAACACACAGGAGTTTGAGTGGGTAAAGATATCAAGCAAAAGTATTCTGGAACGCAAGGAGCTCAGCTAATGTTCAAGGTCAGTGTGTAGCTGGTGTCCAAGTGGGATTTACTGGTGGGAAAAGTGAAGGAACTCAATGGATAGGTGGGTGACCGAAACATAAATAAAACTGGGGAATGAATTAGTGTTTTTCTTCTAAAAAAAAAAGTTTGTGCAGCAATAACATTCACAACTGAGAACGATACGATTTTTCAGGTCTAAAGAGGAGAAACCCGAGATCTAAAAGTAGAGGGTATCATTGAACAGTTTAGTATGGGAAAAAAATCCACATTCACAAATTGGTGAAAAGGTGTGGGAACCCTTCAGTATGAACAATAAAAAATAAAAAACTGCTTAGTATGCATTTTCTTGCCTTTTTTATTAACCAAAGACATTCATACACCTACATTACTGTCCAAATGTTTGGAATAATAATTATTTTTTTTATTTTTATTATGCTCACCAAGGCTGCATTTATTTGATTAAAATACAGCAAAAATAGCAATATTATGAAATATTATTACAATTTAAAATAACTGTTTTTATTTTAATATCATTTAAAGTGTAAATTAATAAATAATAATAATAGATTTTATTTATAACGCACTTTTCATTCCGAAGAATCTCAAAGTGCTACACAAAAGAACAACAATAACTACAGAATACTAAAAACCATAAAAACAATAAAACAATCAGCACATAAAAGCCTTTCTAAATAAAAAGGTCTTCAGTTCTGCCTTGAAAGTGTCCAAGCTCTGTAATTCTCTCAGCTCTTTAGAATGTAGAAATCAGCATATTAGAATGATTTCTGAAGGATCATGTGACACTGAAGACTGGAGTAGATGCTGAAAATTCAGCTTTGAATCACAGGGATACATTTATTTATTTTTAATTCAGATAGAAAACAATTATTATATATTGTAATAATATTTCATAATATTACTGTTTTTGCTGTATTGTTTTCACTACCTTTGACTGGTAGTGTATAACATCAGAAAATTCAACCGCATTGCTAAGAATGGTTTACTTATAGTAGACTCTCTTTAGAAATTGGATTCGAGAAAATATTTTAGTATAAAAAAGTAGTACATCCTTAAATGTTGGTGTTTTTGTGTGTTGCAGTCCTCAAGAACGACCCGCTCAGATGAGGAAAGGGACACCGGCTGGGATGCCTGGGGCTCGTGGAGTGACTGTTCTCGAACCTGTGGAGGTGGAGCCTCGTATTCTCTACGCAGGTGTCTCAATGGAGTGTGAGTGAACACACACACACACACACACACACACACACACACACACACACACACACACACACACACACACACACACACACACACACACACACACACACACACACACACACACACACACACACACACACACACAGACACACAGAGAGAGATATGCATTTATATCTTTATGACTTGTCGAACACTAAGCCTTCCTTTAAACCTGCACTGCAAAAATGCTACATTAAAAACCTGTCAAAATCATATACTCTACTAGCCTAGGAAAACCCAGACAACTTCCGGCAAATTTAGATTTGCTCTGCAAGTAGTCTGGCAAAGAGCTCATTCAAGCCCATTTCTAATCCGTTGAAATCGCGGCACCAATCAGAAACGTTGAGGCGGGCTTTACACGATGTCGATCGCTCTAAATTGGTTTTAGGTCTATCCAATTGCGCCCAGAGGCATTTGAGCGATGTCCGTTGGTGAAGCGCTCCAACTTTTAAATGCATTATTATATTCAAATTGCAAACACATGAGGACAGTCTCCATGAAAGACCCACTGGCAGATGAACGTGCTACTACATTTCTCTCCGAAACGGTAGGAAATTAAATTAGATTTAATAGAGGATTTTAACTGTGACAAGATGATTGACAGGGCAGTTTACGTGACAGGATGCACGCGACAGATCCGTCCGATAAAGATGACAAAGTAGTATGTCCCAAAGCTTGCCTACTTTTTTGCTACACATTCAAAAGTAAATACCTTTTAATCACAAAAAGAGTACATACTTTTATGGTGTAGTGTAACTCAGGCGATTGGGACACAGCATATGGCTTTACACGATGACGATCGCTCTGATTGGTTTTAGGTCTATCCAGTTGCGCCCAGAGGCATTTGAGCGACGTCCGTTGGTGACGCCCCTTTGGAAATGAGTTATTAATGAAGCTTTGCCAGACCATAACTCAGTTACTACTGAGAATGGTCTGGTTTTAACCAGGCTAATACTCTACAGTGAAAAACATCATTGAGGCATACACAAAAAAAGGGGTGATGCCTGGTTGAGTTGTGTTAGTAGTGTGTTGAAACTCGCGATTATGGTAAGGGGCGAGACATTTGCCAAACACGCTGGAAGCGGTTGACCAATCACAACACACAGACCCAGCTGACCAATCAGAGCATGTTTCAGAAGGAGGGGCTTTATAGAGAATGAAGCTAAACAGAGCTTTACTGACAGACTGGGAAGAGAGGTGCTGCAACAATGTAAAATATGTGATAAAATAATGTTGTTTTTACATTCAAGCATGACAACCTAATTAATGTTTATTGCTGTGTCATGTTTGTTAGCCTAATAAGGTTCTTCTGTGTTTGACCCTGTTCACTGTCTATACGATGCGGTTTCACTTGATGCAATATACTGTTATAAGTTGTGACATATGCTGTCACCAGTATGCCATCCCATAATACCCAAAATTGTTTATTTATTTTTTATTTATAGACAGTTATTTTCTTTACTGTGAATTTCTGGCAACCACAGCTGCATTTTTTGCCATGAATCTATCAGGATTTTTTTCTTTTACAGTGTGCAGTTGCTCCAAAAGGTATTTTGACTTTTCAGTTACATTTTATAATCAAAACAAAATATCAAATCAAGTGGCATCTGCAATAAAGTAATGCTTTTCTGAAGACTAAATTCTCTTTTCTTGTTTAGAGATAGATGTCTTTTGGCTAGGTCTTTCAATTACTGCAGCTCTTTTTCTACAGACAAGAACACGGTAGAATTAGCCTATCTGTCTTTGTTATATTGCCGATATATGTCATGATGTCAGGCTGCCCGTTGTTATCGCTGATCTCAGAGAGAGGACAGAGAAGTGCTTCCTTTCCAGAGAGAATGGAAAACTTGACAGACACTTTGGACTCAAGTATCTTTCTCTCTCTTTTTGCAATTCAACTTCTATTTCTGTCATATTTCTGTCCTTCTAAAGCAAAGAAAAGGTTTTGTTCCTCAAGTAATAATGTTAGTACACATTATGCATGTGCATAATTTACATGATTTAGAATATATTAAGGAAGCCGTTGTCATTAAAATGAAGCCGAGAGAATTGAATGATTCATGGATACAGCAAAGTGTGTTTTCTGGGTATAATATTCATCTTGAAATGCAAATTGGATTGTTTTGTTTGTAGCCAATTTTAGTTTCTTGAACGTTAAAACAAACTTTGTTGACTTGTAAAAAGTAAGTTTGTTAACTTTTTAATCGTAAACTTTGTAAAGGTGAAATGTATTTTTTTGTGTTAAAATGCTTTGTCCTATCCCAGCTTAATATGACATTAATCAGATCTTCTCCTGAGAAGTGTAAACACTGTGGCACTATCAAAAGATTGCTGTTTGCTTGACCAGCCCAACTCTGGCTCAACCAAAGGCATTAGTTTGGGGCGGGACTGTCTGTTTCTCTCAAGTTATCAAGTCTAAAGGCCAGTTCACACCAAGGACTATAACTATAATGACAACGATAAAGATATATTTCTTAAAAAGATGTGAAAGATATGAATAAAAATGATGTTTATTCAGCCAGCGCACATACCTGTATTTACATCCTGTTTTCGGTCGAAGTCCATAGTAATCGATTGTCGAGTTCACGCGCATTGGTTTGGTACCTATAATCACGCGCGTGAACTCGACAATCGATTACTATGGACTTCGACCGAAAACAGGATGTAAATACAGGTATGTGCGCTGGCTGAATAAACATCATTTTTATTCATATCTTTCACATCTACTGCAGTCAGATTGACCCGTGTTAACTCTAAAGGAATCACTCACATGACCTGTGCACTTGTAATGACACATCAAGGATGTTAAGAGGCTAAAAGCAGGTTTAAAACTGGCCCCATTGAAGTCAACAGGGTGCAAATTTTAAAAAGAGGATAACACGGTGTAGGCAACACCAATTTTTGTCGTTGTTCTCTGTATTGACAGCACTCCAAATGTACAAAAAAAAATGAGCTCAATGTTAAAATTGACCGGAGTTCTTCTTTAATGCAACCTAATGAGATTCACAGCATTAATTACTTGGCACAAGCTGATTGGTTCATGTCACATCTGCAGCCAATGTGCTTGCTGCTCACAACATTTAACTGGCTGGTTTAGCTGGCTTAGCTTTCACCATAGCAGTTTGCAGCTCGCTTTCAGAGTTCCTCCGAAACCTCCAACTTCCCCAGCTCCACCTGTATAGATCTGCTATGGGTAATTTATATATATGCTATTTGTGCAGCAGTAGGCCTATGTCTTACATAATCCCAGCAGCGTATCAGTATGTATTGCCAGTAGCAAGTTCCTGTACTTACTCTGCAGCAGCAGCAATTCAGCAGCAGCAGTGTAGCAGATCTATTAGACCAAATACACTGTCATATCCATTACCATGCTAAAAATCTTTAGAGAGTTGTCATGATAGAACTAAATATAAAAGAATAGCAAATTCCACACCACAACTGTAACGATAATGGCACAGAGGAACAATATCATTGGAATCACTTCCAGAATTACTTTTTTTTCCAGCTGTTGAATTGTAAAAACATTGACAGCCAATCAGAATTGATTTAAGAGCTTAAGCATTTAAAGTGACAGAGGACAGCATATGTATTTATAATAAACAGAGTGATATTGTCCCCTGGTGTGGATGCTATAGTTATCTTTACAGTTACCGTTCTTGGTGTGAACAGGCTCTCTTTGACTCAGTTGAAATATGTTCAAATTGTTTTCATGGATCAATCCGTTGGAGACAATTCCACTTATTTTGGTAAAAGCTGATCCTGTCTTTCCTCTTGTTATACCGTTCAATCGTAGCATCCAAGCAATATCGCTCACACACATATACTGTAAATTGCTAATATTTCATTATATTATAGTGGATGTAACATCTACTATATTTGGAAAACTCTTTGAAGTGTGAAATGGACTTATTTCTGCTGCGTTTGAGGTCATCTCAGTATAGTTAGGATTTGGGACTGTGTGAGTTCTTATGGTGTCGTTAGCCGGTCAACGCTGCCGTTATGCCATATACTGCTCCAGAGTGATTAGTCACATGCTATTTACAGCTCAGGTGATTGGCTACAGACCTGAGAGAGAAATTGTGTACTTTCTACTGACCAACTTCCATTGAAATGAATGGGAATGCTAACGGATAGCTCTCTTCAGGTGCATCAGTCCTCTCTGAGACAACAGAGCAATGCTTTGATAGCGCCATAGTGTTTACACTCTTTGTGTAGATAACCCAATGAATGGCTTGTCTCTGCACATTAAAATTTGGATAGATATCTGTTTTTTTGTTTATCATGTTGGACACAATCATGTTTTTGTAGCCCATTTCCCATTACTTCATTGCTGGAGGGTAGATGACAAAAGCTAAAGCAATACTCATAGAAAATGGAAGTCACACACCATTTATGCCACAATAATCATTTAGAGCTAACTGAGCGGTTAGATCCAACTGAAAACAAGTGAAAGGGCCAATTACTCTTCAGGTCTCATTGGAAATACTTCTACTGACCCTCAATGTAGAATTGCTCTCAGTGATTCGCATTTAACTGATTCCTGTGTGAGGATCATTTTTTCCCAAGAACATTCATTAAGTTTTTTTTTGTAAGTCGCTTTGGTGCCTGCTAATTGGATGAATGTACGATACCTTTCAAAAGATTGGGGTCTGTATGATTTTTTAAATGTTTTTAAAATAAGTCTCACCAAGGCTGCTTTTATTTGATCAAAATACAGTAAAACAGTAATATTGTGAAATATTATTAATTATTAATATTATTATCTATTTTAATATATTTAAAATGTAATTAATTTCTGCGATATCAAAGTTGAATTTTCAGGATCATTACTCCAGTCTTCACTGTCACATGATCCTACAGAAATCCTTCTAATATGATGATTTGCTGCTCAAGAAACATTTCTTTTTAATATCAATGTTGAAAAAAGGGTTAGTTCAAAAGGGTTGAATTCTTTGATGAATAGAAAGCATTTGACAGCATTTATTTGAAATAAACATCATAAATATCTTTACTGTCACATTTGATTGATTTAATGTGTCCTTGCCGAATAAATATAATAATTTCTTTCAACAAAAAAAAGTTTTGATATGTTTGTAGTCAAGCTTTTGTCAATTGTCTTATGTACTGCTGCATTTTTGAAGTAGTTCTTTGGTTTATAGGGTTCTTGAGTTTGTTTGACTCGTGGTTTGGGGATTTATACAAAAGAAAATCTTGTATTAGTCAATCAAAAGATTTTTTTCAATATCAAATTCAATAACAAATTTGACATTTGATGCTATTTCATCCACAGAAAAATGTCTTGCACTGATAAAGTCTTTGCAATATTAAACAGACCATCATGAGTTTGCTGTGAGCTACTGGAATTACCCCCGCTCTCTTCCTCCTTTTGTTTATTGTCAGTAGAACTTTAGAAGTGCTCGAGCAGCAGGCCAGCTTGTGTTGTGATTGGGTTCTGCTGATTACAAGAAGATCTGGAAGTGATTCCACAGTTGATTATGTGGTCAGCGAACAAAGACGCTCTTTCTGAATCGCAGCATCCGAGCAATATCGCTTGCACACAGGCCAGAGCACCTGTTAAAGAGCACTGGAGTAGAAATAACAGACATCTATGGTTTAGAGTGGAGACAACTCAAGCCGTAGTTGACCTGAAAGAGAAGACTGATCAGAGATTAAGAGTTTAAGCTAATAAAAACACATACTTGTGTTGCATTATGAAGTACATTGCAGTAATCATTTTATTAATACTATAATTAATACTTTAATTCAGCAAGGACACGTTAAATTTATCAAAAATGACAGTAAAGCTGTATTCATAAAAGTGTCCTGAAAAAGAAAAGTTTTAAGAAATGTTTCTTGAGCAGCAAATCAGCATATTAGAATGATTTTGAAGGATCATGTGACACTGAATACTGGAGTAATGATGCTGAAAATTCAGCTTTGCATCTCAGAAATAAATTCCATTTTAAAATACATTCACATAGAAAAGTTATTTTAAATTGAAATAATATTTCACAAAAATATTAAATATTACTGCAAGAAACTGCTCTGACACAATTGCAGCCAATCAGAAAATAGCAGATGTTTCATTTTAATTACATGTTGAGCAGTCTCAGATGTCACTTTTTTTCTACCCTATTGTGGTATTATACTATAAAATAATAGGATCATTACAAACCGTGATTGATCACTGACTGGCAGCTGGTTTAACCAGAAGTAATGATGGTTTAACCAGAAGTAATGTCTTCTCCAATGTCTCATTATTACATGACTCACTATTTGATCTGGCTGCCAAATGTTAAAGGGGTGGTTGATTATGATTTCACTTTTCTAACTTTAGTTAGTGTGTAATGTTGCTGTTTGAGCATAAGCAACATCTGCAAAGTTATGACGCTCAAAGTTCAAAGCAAAGGGAGGTATTTTCTTTTAAAGAAATGGCTTTTTAAGGACTACAACAAACGGCTCGTAGGGACTACACGACATTCCTCCTGGGTTAGTGACATCACAAACCCTAAAATTTACATAAGCCCTGCCCCCGGGAACGTGATTTATAGATTATCAAGATAGAATATGCTAATCAGTGACTAGATGATAACTACACATAAGCTACATAAATTAATCAACTAACCATTCAGAAATGTTGTCTACATGTTGTCACTTTCTGACTCCGGTTTGAACATAAAAGGCTAAAGCTTTTGAAATTTTCAGCGCATGTTTGTGTGAGTGCAAGCTGTTGAAGCTCCGCCCTCTGTCCTCGTAGCAGCAGCAGCTCATTTGCATTTAAAGGGACAGACACAAAAACGAAGCGTTTTTGCTCACCCTCAAAAAGTGACAATTTTAACATGCTATAAATATATCTGTGGGGTATTTTGAGCTAAAACTTCACATACACACTGGGGACATCAGCGATGTATTTTACATCGTGTGAAAAGGGCATTATACCACCCCTTTAAGACATTTTAAACAAGCGTTTTTATTTTCATGATTGCAACTGGAGACCTCTTGCTGAATTAAACATGCGGCAAATGTAGTGAGGTCATGTTACAATGGTTTAGCATAGAACACTTTATAAATTGGAATTGGAACTTGGAACAACAAAAGCAAATAGAACATAATATAATTAGTCATTCTGTCTACATTGGATGCAGAGCGGCGTGACGCGACACGACAAAATCCAGACCGTACACTGATGCCCCGTTCCTTTTCTGATGTACTTCAAGCATTCGCGCTACTTCCGACATGAAGAACAAATGGATTTGCAATGGTCACTTTTGTCACGTCCAGTGTGGACAGTTTCTAGCTGTTGTGGTGCGACACGACAACGGTCGCATTCGATGTAGACACAGTGTTACTGTTTTAAAAAAATGTATTGCAGGATGCAGTGTATACTATGCAGTATTCTCTAAATATAAGTATTCCATTCCCAATCGTTTTGCTCAAGGGCAGGATGATTGGAGAAAAAGATTATCTAATAAGATCTTAATAACAGTCTGGTTGCATCTTCCCTCCATCCCTCAGTGTGATGTGAACCTTTTCTGTTTAGGGTGACTGTTGCTCTTCTGAACTGAATTAATAAGCTGAAATATGATTGGCTACTGTTTTTAGGCTGAGGTAATAGGACATTTAGAAAGCCAATATCCTGTTGTCCTTTTCTCTGTATTTCTGTCTCTAAACATCCTTTTCTCAAAACACATTGCTACATATTTCAGACAGCTGTAGCTGGATTCATGTTTTTTGGTGCCATTACAGATAATCACAAGTTGCAAATCAATTCTGTTTTTTTTTTTTTTTTTTCATGCACATCTTCTGGCTTGACAGAGTTGTTGTTATTACCTGACTGGCAATCTAAGTGAAAAATATTTCACAATAGAAAAATAAGGCTTTTTGTCGAGGAAATTTTGTTTTTGATATGCTGCAGCATGCATTCATTTTATGTTCTCAAAAAGCACACAAGCAAACAAAGAACCTCACAAAGGAGTGGGAAAAAATGATCAGGAGCAGGTCTAAAAATGATTTCTGCAGGGATAAATAGGGTGTTTCCTTTCCCCTTGATACAAAAGACGGAGCAGCTGTACCACAAAGAAGAACAATGACTTTGTAACATATCTGATTTTGTTGTTTTGTGTTTGTTCGACAGGAACTGTGAGGGCAGAAACATCCGCTACAGAACATGCAGCAACACAGTAAGTCAGGATGATATGTTATGAGGCCCACCAGGAGTCTCCATCTGCAGAAGTTCCACAAATTTATATAGAATTGAAATGCCTGCCGTTCATAAATTTATACAGATGCCCCATCCCTCTCATGTTCGTTTATTAGATATTTGGACTAATTTGGTCATTCTTCCTGTTACCAGTAAGAGGGTTGCACTCACAGCTCCGTTTAACACATTTTAACACTATTCATTTTAGTGGATTTCCACAGATTTTCCCTGAAACACTACACAAGTCTGCAGATTAATCATAGTTTACTCAAGGAGGATTTACCCTTTCATAAATTCATGTTTACTCAATTTGGCAGTGTACTTTAAACGTTTTTACAGAAGTACATTGTGGAATAATATAATTTGCAAAATATTTGCGTTTCCCTGAGAAACTATGTGTTCACTTGCAAAAGCACTTAAATATAGTTTCCCCTCCATCCTATTTCCTATTCCATGTCCCTTTAGGGCAGGGGTGTCCAAACTTAGTCCTGGAGGGCCACTGTCCTGCAGAGTTTAGCTTGCCTCAACACACCTTCCTGGAAGTTTCTTGTATGCCTAGTAAGACCTTGATTAGCTGGTTCATGTGTTTTTAATTGGAGTTGGAGCTAAACTTTGTAGGACAGTGGCCCTCCAGGAGCAGGAATGGACACCCCTGCTTTAGGGGCTCCGTAAGAGAAGTGAGGGAGAAATAGAAGTAATTTCATAAGATTTTATGTGCATTTTCCTCTCTGAGCGAAGTGTGACATGTCGATTTTAAGGTGGGAATCAAGAGCTGGTTATTAGTTTTAAATATTTGATTTCAGATATTGAAGGTTTACATTATTTTTCTTATGCAAGTGATTTTCTCTTCGCAAATTATTTATTATTTTCCTTGTATTACGCATGACCAGTGATTCATGAACAAAAAAACAGTGAGCCAGTTCTTTATTGATTCTTTGATGAATTGTTCAAATGATTCACAAATCAATCTTAAACTCCTCAGGCTAACATCTCAAAAATAAGTAAAAAATAAACGTTAATGGAATTGTTATTAACCAGAATTGTTTAGTGGAATCAGAACCAGAATTGTGCTTTATGATTCAGTCAATAGTCCCCAACTGCTCGACAAACTAATTTTGAGAGCTGTTAGATGCCCATGTGTTTCAATGACCATTTTCATCAAAAGCAAGTGTTTTTCTACCATTGAAGTGGTTTCATCTGAAATCACATTCCTCCTTCGCCCACAATTCCAATCAGAGCCATCTGGGAAAGATTCCCAGCATAACATTTATTCAATTTCCATCAAAACAGTGAGAACTGATGCTTGGTCTTCCCTCTCAGGCTTCATAATTGCCATTGATGAGATTCATTGTTGAATTGTTCTTTTTATTTCCATTACTGATCCTGACATTTGTAATCGCTCCATCCGATGGAGACGTTTCAATTATGGGCATCACTGATGATCTTTGCACATGGGGGTTTCTGAGCCGATCGAATGATTAAATGAGTTCAAAGTCCCAAGCTATAGAGGAAGAATTGTGGGTTTTCTTCAGTGCACAGGAGATGGCATAGGAAATATTGTTTTTCAAAACATGCTGGTTTGCCACAGTTCAATTACACTGTCTCCATTCGTTAATGCACCCGGTCATCTGCATATGCTGATGTTATGATGTTACGCATAAGGTCACAATTTAATCTTACCACATAGAAAATAATATTTCCAGTGTCATTGTCAGGCCAGATGTTACTGTTGGGTCTTTTAAATGTCAGTGTTATTATATTATAGTCAAAGATGTGAAAAATATCTGATAGCTGTCAAATTTTCTTTCTACCAATCAGGACTGTCCTCTAGAGTCAGGTGACTTCAGGGCTCAACAATGCTCTGCCCACAATGACATCAAGTACCAGGGACAAACCTACGAGTGGATACCTGTGACGTACGACCCTATTTCACCCTGCACCCTCCGATGTCAGGCCCGGGGAAAAAGCCTGGTGGTAGAACTGGCACCCAAAGTGTTGGACGGCACTCGGTGTAAAGCGGACTCTCTGGATATGTGTATCAGCGGGATCTGTCAGGTAACCATTACTGAATTAACTTAAGCTACGGAAGCTGCCAGTGATGCTACCTTCGAGTTTAAAATATCAGAGCATTACATCATAAGAGTTGCCACAAGGGGCACTATAGCAAGTATTAGCTGTTTACTATGCTCAGTTGTCTATTTAATAGTTGTAATAAGGATAATGGGTTTAGGGATAGTTCACGCAAAAATATGTCGTTCCAAACACAAGACTTTGGTTAATCTTCGAAACACAAATGAAGATATTTGTCATGAAACCAGAGAGGTTTCTGTCACTCTTTTGAAATTCCAGGTAACTAAAACTGTAAAGATCCAAAAAGGTCATAAAGGCATTGTAAAATGAATCCATATGAATCAGGCGGTTTAATCCAAGTCTTGTTAAAAGATACAATCACTTTATATGATGAATAGATTTAATTTATGATTTTATTTATGTCTAAACTATGACCGACACACATACAAAGAGAACATCACATATGGTAAACACTAGGGGTGTAACAGTAAATTATGGTTTGGTATGCACTTCTGTTTTGAAGTCGCGGTTCATTATGTTTTTGGTACAGAACAAAGTATGCATTTTTATTAAACAGTAGTGTACTGAACTATTGTATGTGATGCGCTCTATTTATATGTGAATAAAAGCTAAAAATAAATTTAAAGCAATCAAATCTCTTCACAAGACTTGAATTGATTCATTTTCACCTTTTCCATTGTTTATTTGATTGGTTTTGGCTGTTTTTGTACTTTGTTTCTGGCTTGGATTTGTGAGAAGTTGTAAAAACGACTGTCTAGCGGAAGTAGGTGCTTACCAGGTGCACTTGAATGCAGTATGAGATGGCAAAACTCCCAGAAAACCAAAGTTCTGTTAAAAACTGAAATCCGAAAATGTTATTTATGCATAAGCCTACTTAAGTGAGCATTTACAGCGCTTAAGTTAAGACCTCTGTCCTTTAAAGTACAGTCTAGGCTTGTTGATGAGGTGAAAAACGTTCTTCTGAAGCCAGAGTCACTCAGTATTTACGAGGGAGAATTCTTGACCTTTTCAGCTCTGTTCTGACATGCATTACAGTAATATTATTACAATGAGAATAAGCTTTACAGTTTTATCCATTTCTTTTCCTGAATATATTTGGATCAAATATCCATCCACTGGAGTTACCAAACCATCTGCTTCTGCCATAGTATCAGTCTTTTTTATTGCATGTCCAAAAGCTTAATGTTATTGTTTGGCGGTACTGATGCCAACAGGTTTTCCATTCTGGATGTTTCTAACTGCGCAGTTCACATTTCCTAAAAATATTTTTATAAAACCTGCAGCTAAAGTGAAAAGATAATGAAATAATGACCATAAACATAGGAAAACCGTCTCTCTTTTTCAGTGTTACATATGTGTGGATTTTGGGTATATTTAGGTCACGATTCTGCCAGATTGACCTCAGTTCTGTGTCCTTGTGTGAGCAAAAGAGAGAAAGAGGCCGAATCGACAGAAAGACAGGGATTGAGTTTCCATTTGACCATGGCTCCAGTTTAGGAAGTTAAAACGCAGGATTTCAAAAAAGAATTTGCTTGGAAACTACTTAACGGTAATTACTAGCTGAAAGCTTGCATACATATTAGACTTGATTTAGCACTAATTTAGCATTCATTTCACAAATAACTTTCCAGTGCACCTAGAGCTTGAATAACTTTGCAGTGTTTATAAAGGCTATGTTTGATGTGCTTAAAGAAATAGTTCACCCAAATATAGAAATGGGGACTTTCGCTCCGAGTATTTATAGGAACTAGCCAGCAGGGCGGTCCTCCGAGAACTAAACATTTTCCTGGTTTCATTCACACTGCCAGTAGAAACTCTAAAAATAACATAAACCATCACTAATATCCTGCCTCTCTGGTTGTTGTGCGGGACTTTTATTTTGACAATGCTGTGGACTTTTACTTTGACGGCGCTGAGAACGCCAGAGCTTGAGCACACAGTGCTCCCATTCACTGTCTACATTAGTTTATGATCTTTTTAACGGTCCTATCTAATATGTTATTACTGTTAAAGGGGTGGTTGATTATGATTTCACTTTTCTAACTTTAGTTAGTGTGTAATGTTGCTGTTTGAGTATAAACAACATCTGCAAAGTTACGACGCTCAAAGTTAAAAGCAAAGGGAGATATTTTCTTTTACAGAATTCGCTTTTTAAGGACTACAACAAACTGATAGGGACTACACAAGCTTCCTCCCGGGTTAGTGACATCACAGACCCTAAAATTTACATTAACCCCACCCCAGGAACGCAATTTAATGAATAACTAGAAGATAGTTAACTCCACATCAGCTACATGAATTCATAAACGAACCATTCAGAAACGTCCTGCTGCATTCTACATGTTGCCACTTCTTCTTGAGTCTCTCCATCATTGTGCGACTCCGGTTTGAACATTAAAGGCAGAACAGTTTCTGACATTTTAGTGCGTGTCTGTTTGAGGTAATGGAGTTGCTAACACGAGCTCTTCTTGAAGCTCCGCCCTCTGTGACGGGAGCAGCAGCTCATTTGCATTTAAAGGGACACACACAAAACGACGCTTTTTGCTCACCCTCAAAAAGGGACAATTTGAACATGCTATACAAAAATATCTGTGGGGTATTTTGAGCTAAAACTTCACATACACGCTCTGAAGACATCAGAGACTTATTTTACAAATTGTAAAAAGGGGCATTATACCACCCCTTTAAACAAAGAAAGTATATTATAGCGGCGCTAGCTGAGCATAAATGTGTCAGTCCATCTATAGCTGTTTTCCATGTTCATGGAGTTATCGTGGAGTAAATATAGGCTATAAACTGTATTTTCACAGCTTTTTAAAAATGGCGGGTGCCAGTGCTTTGCACACGTTCGGTCTATCAACATACATTTACGTCACTGGCAGTTCCTATTGTTCTGGGTTAGACCCTACTCTGAAGGAGCTAAATTAGTCCCCCCAAAAGACGTTCCTATACTAAAATCGTTCCTAGTTCCTGGGGTGCGAACACGCCGATAATTGGGTACTTCCACCAAGTTATAGGAACTATGAAAATGTTCCTCTGGTGCAAATCCATATGCCACTATTTACCCTTATGTATTTATCTCAATACTACTGACTTTCTTTTTCCCGTAGTAGAAAGTAGTATGACTTGTGCACAATATTCCATGTCCTCTGAAATACATTAGCGTTGTTTGAGGGCACAGACTGGAACAAGTCATAATTCACTGAAAATTTTAAAGAAATCTATTTTGTGGTCTTGAATATATATAAAAATGGCACATAAAAGGCATGGTCTGCCAGGTTTAACATCCATTTGCTCTTGCATGTTTCGTAACTGAACGTGATGTGCCACGTGGATATTAATTTTGTGTTATGAGATTTGAGAGCTACACCAGAGGCAACATTTTAACCAGTTTTCAGATTAAATTTAAATGTGTTTGTCTATTCCTCACACAAAGCTATTGAATGGCTTCGGGAAGACTTGGAATAAAGTGCACAGTCTTTTATGGAGCTGTTTTGGTCCATTCACATTAAATTTTGTTTTGTATTTGTAAGAACACCTTGTACATTCCACTAAACTTCATTTTCTGTTCCAAACACACGCACACACACACACACACACACACACACACACACACACACACACACACACACACACACACACACACACACACACACACACACACACACACACACACACACGCACAAGCACACAAAAGAGCCATACAAGTTTGGAACAGCATGACGGTAAGTAAATGATGACAAAATGTTTGGATGAACTTTCTCAGAGTTCTCTTAATGTTTTCTGTAGACTTTCAGCTTTTCATTTGGCCGACAGCAAAGAAACACAATAAACTCAAGCCAAATCATATACAATCATCAGAATTCAAAGCAGTACTGCACTGTAACTGAATTCTACAGTGTTAATGAAACTTCCTTTGCATTGCACCTATTTTGACCTCAGCTCCTGTGAGTATTAGGTAAATTGGCGTAAATGAAGCTTGTCTGTTTATTTGTGCTTGTTTACCAGAGCTACCGAGTAAAGTCATGCTGTTTGCTATCTCTGGCTGCTTTCCCTATTGCCCTGCTTGTGTAAACAGAATTTTGCATTAAAGCTGGGCAGCTTTTCTTGCACAGATGGCAAATTCTTTGCAGAACATCACTGTGAGTAGCACAGATTTCTCTGTAAATATTGAGGATTCTGAGAGCGAACTTGTGCTCAAGGGATGAAAACTTCTGAAGAATGATTTGGTAATCTCTCATGTTTTATATGTTGGCTGTCCATGAATTTTGATGATGCTAGGTAGAGCTTAAACATTGTAGTTTGGAGCCGTGCACCGGCCAGCTTCTCAGTGCATTCATTTTATAGTCAGTTTCTGTTATGGAGGAAGCATGAATTGTTGGTTGAGGTCCCGCAGACATGTCAGAAATTACCTTCACTCAAAATAGTGTTTCAGCTCTGGGCATGAATCAGGAAAATGTTCACTACAAAATGCTGTAGTGGATAATGAGTCTTATTTGGAGAGTAAGTCAAGTCTCAAGTCATTTTTTTGTGACTTGAGTGCAACTCGACTGCCATTCTATGTCCTTTCTGTCCCATTTTGCCTTTTTCTGAGTGGTTGCTCTGTCATTTATTACAGGAAGTTGGCTGTGACAGACAACTGGGAAGCAATGCTAAAGAGGACAACTGTGGCGTGTGCGCTGGAGACGGTTCCACCTGCCGACTAGTCCGAGGCCAGGCGCTGCCCCACATCTCACCTGAAGAACGTAGGTACACACATACATAAGCACATTCTTCTTTGTTGGTTTTGTTTTTGGAGTATTGCTTTGTTTTTTGATCTCTGCGACATTCGGACTGGGATGGGTTATAAAGCTAGTGTTTGAGTTTTGATTTTTAAAGCATTTTTGGTCATAAATTGTACAACACTTTTACTATGGCAGAAAACTACAGGGAGCCCTTAAAGCTTCTTTACAATAGTTGGTTTATAAACGCTTTTCATTACAAGTTTGGGAAAATGGTTGGTGCATGTTGCATTCTTAAATGCACGTTATAAGTGACCTAAACTCAGAGAAGATGAAGAGATGAGTTCATGTGGAGCGGGATTTACTGTGAACTGATCCAATCTGAGACACTGAAAGTATCACAGTAACGCGCTTCACTCTGAAACACACAGCGCATATACTGTATTCATTTAATTATTCCTTAGCCATTTGATAATCACACTTAGCCATATAACGATTTTGGTTTTATTCCAATTAACCATGCAGCTCTACATGATTCTGAATGTTAGAATGAGTCATTGGACTATTTCCTGCCTTTTTTTGAAGTTTATTGCTGTATCAAATCAAATAATCCTAAAGGTTCAGAAACGCTAAAGCCATAAACGGTTGTGTTTTGGGCAGTCTTACATTCCCTGTGGTCTTCGGTTAGTGCAAGCATTGGCAGCTTTATTAGCCTGCTTAATTTATGTGATTGCCAGCAGTTGGATTGTTTGCATTCTGGGACTGAAGATAGAGTTATTGATTCCCTTTAAAGCATGTGAGGGATTCTCAGCCCATTTTTGAGAAATAACACACTTAATGCTGTGGCTTTTGCTTGTAAATAGCTAGTTGTCATTTCTTTAAGATTATTACCCAAATACTCAGTTTGTGTTTCTGTCTGCTGGGCAAGTATTTGGTTTTTAGGCAGGACGCCATTGCTGAAATCATGTCTGTTTAAAAATATCAAATAACCAAACTGTTTTATGTAACAACCACACCCCAAATTAATTAAGACAGATATTTTTTTCTTTCTGCAGGCTGTACGGCTGAATGTTGCCTTTAAAACATGCCAGCCTGAGGAGCACAAGGCTATTTCTGTGGCACTTTACAGCGTTCTTGCCTTGAGTTTTATATTGTTTTTGGTAAGATTCTGCAGTGTCTTGTGTTTGATGGCTGCCGAGGATTTTTCCTCATCCAAAAATTCCTTTGTCTTACAGCAATGTGCTCAAACGGCTCTGATTACGGCTCTGTTCCAAAACTTAACACGCCGCGTAGGCTGCATTTTTAGGCATCGTAAGCACACTCCCCACGCAAAGGCTGTTCCAAAGCGTAGGTAGCATGACTATGCTGCCTACTAAGATACCTTTGGCAGCATCACATGTATTCTTTGAGGAAAAATGCATTGCGAGATGGATGACGCGAGACAAGTTAATTATAAATATACACTACCATTCAAAAGTTTGGAGTCTTTATATTTTTTATGTTTTTGAAAGAAGTCTCTTATGCTCACCAAGGCTGCATTTGTTTGATTTCAATTAACACAGTAAAAACAGTACTATTGTGAAGTGAACATTTTAAAATATCTGTTTTATATTTGAATGTATTTTAAAATGTAATGTATTCCTTTGATGGCAATCAACGACATTACAGACCTATCTGTTTAGCTTGTGAACACAAAGGCCAATCAGATGTGTTTAAGTTAGTCAGAATCCGCTCAAAATGGACTTGCACACTCACAAATCCTTTTATTATAACCAACAATGTATAAACACAATGTCAATAAGAGATTCATTGCACACAGCATAGACGGCTTCATTGATTATAACGAGAGTTTTCTCAACAGTGCAGCTTTGTGTTTCTCACGTTGTAATTGACAGCTTCAGTGATTGTAATGGCATCGATCTTTGTTCGCTTTCTGTACATAATATGTATTATTCATGCTTCAATCTACACATTGCAAAGTTTCTGGATTGACAACCATAGTTAAACACACGACTGAATTCGATTGACACTGATAACCATAGAAATGGACTAAACAAAACAGTCTGATACTGTCAAATGATCTATGCATTCAGTCTTAGATTGTTTCAAGTCAGTCACTCTGTGACTTTTGACATATAAATTTATGGATTTTTAAAGATAAAATAGTTCTTCCATGATAGTACATTGTTTCATGATCTTTACCGACAGTGATTTTTATTTTATTTTTTTCATGAATAAATAGGGTAAGTTAATATTACAAACTGTTAATTTGCATCTATTTTGGAGGAATATTAGGCTGTTGTCACTTTAAGAGCTGCATGGATTCAGTATACTGACACACACGTGCATTTTATTTCTCAACTGTTCACGCTCACTTAAGCCATAACCAACTATGTTTACTAGGATACTCGCCAAGATGGGCATTTTGATATAATGTTGTATGAATTTGTCTGTTCAAGCGCAATAAGAAGTGAAAGAGAACTCAATTTGGATGTGTGCACAGACTTCTCACTCATCGAGTACCAAATTGAGTTCTCTTTCGCGTCTTGCACTTGAATATTTCATTTTGTTTTGCCAAGTATTTCATTTTTTTCAAAAAATCCAAATTTTTTTTGGATTATGCAACAGACACTTTACAACTCAGTGCCTTCATGCAGTTAATTAATCAAAACCATCAGTATCTGCCTTTTTCATGCTATAGCCAATATGCCGATGGCTTTAAATTCATAAAAAATAAATAAATATCTATCATCTCTAATTGTGAGTTACATCATAGATCATTCCAAATAGGTTTTATTTCGGTTGATGCTGCCTGAGAAAGCGCTTTGGCTGTAGGAAATAGAAAGCAATGCAGCTTACTGGGTTTTGGAACAGAACCTGAGTGACTGGAACTTTTCTTCTTACCAAGACATTTTCACACAATCATGCTATTCATTTTCAAAGCCTGTTAAACCAAAAACGAGGTAATTCGATCCAAACAAGTTATGCATTCTTTAATAAAAGCCGTCTCACTAATAATTCACATGCGTGGCACTGACACGTAGGCTTCTCGTAAGTCGTAGAGCCGTCATGAGGTCTCCAGATGGAAGTCCGGTGATCGGATAGGTCATTTCCCAAAAGACTTCAATCCGGGCTGGATGACTGTCAGGATTCCAGAGCGTCACATGGATCTGTTAATATTAAAATGCAATAAAGCTGCTAATGAGCCTCTGGCTCTTTTAATTCATTCCTTTGTGACTCATTTCTGCATTTAAAGGAGAGCGATAGAAACACAGATGCATTATGGGAACGTTTGTGTGATTTTTAATTTGAAATTAAACTTGCGGGTCGATGCATCTTTTGTGGAGCAGTTAGCCACATTAGATTACATTTTTCTCCATCGTTATAAACAAATTTGAAGTCACACTTGCATGGTTGGGTTATTTTTAAAGTGAGGGCAATTACGTCTTGGGTTTTTTTATTGGTTTTTTTGAAACACAGCATTGTTTGGGCATTTTTTACCCTGTTTACAACTGACTGGTGTCTGAAACTTATTTCATTATAGCAATAAATTCCAGTACTTTCTATATATGTTTCCAAAAGTAAATATTTTGGGGCTCCCATGATGTTGGTGCATTTCCAAGCCCTATAATTGCTGGATGCGGTGAGCATTGCAGAGCGAAGGGAAAAACACCTCTTTTCCTACATCAATTCCTGCTAATGCAATAAACGGCATTAGCACTTTGCATCTACACAAGCCACTCACTTTATATTTGACCCAAAAGTGTCTCAGTTAAAGAAGTTATTAAGGAAGCTACTTTGAAAGCTGTAGCTTGCCAGGCTACAAGCTAAAGGTGTTTGCTGTTGAAACCAGGGGCACTTTAAAAAAAAAAAACTTAAAAAACACACTTTTTACATCCTTACTAATTTATTTATTTGACCTCTAAAAATCTCCAAGGGCTATAAGATATGAATAACATTTTTTCATTTTCTTTGAAAATCATGAACATTCACATCTCAAATGAGCTGTGTTTTTTAAAAGCGTTCTGTGGTGCAAATGACAGTTTTACATTTTAAACATTTTTATAATAAAATAGCTGATTCCTTTGCCTTTTTGTTGCTAATTTCATAGCAAGCATGTTATGAATTTTTTATTTTTTATTTTATAGGTAATAATTCATCTTTTGTATTATGCATTTTCATATTTTTTAGATTTCCTGAAGGCATGATTTTTTCATTGATTTCCATTTTGTCACTTGAGCAAGATCCCGGTTATATAAAATGGCTGATTCCTTTGCCTTGTTGTGGATAATTTGCATGTCATGAATTTAGCCATACAGTAGTATGCATGTTTTAATTGAAAATTCCTTAAGGAAATTAAGACCTTATTGTAATCTGTCCACTGTGAAATTGTATTTCATGTATTGTAACTTTTTGCATATTTTTATAAAATTACAGTTTGATTGGAAATGAAGCGGCAAAAAAAAAAATGATTGAAAACATTGATTTTTCATTGTTTTCTATACACGTCTCATATTTTATATCAAACATGCTCTTTAATAACCAAGCAGAGTTGATAAAAGTGATATAAAGTGACTGTTTGATGCCACAAATGAGTGACAGTCATACATTTTTTTTAAGGTAAATATAATCATTTTGCATTCATAGTAGAAAATATATTTTTTTTATCATGCATGATCATATTTTAGGAAAAAAGATTTTAAGAAGAGAGAAAATTCTTTAATTATTTACTCATTCTTATGTTGTTCCAAACCAGTTCCAAAAATGTCTCCCTTTTTGTTCTATAGGTTTGGAAAAACATGAGTGGGGTTAATAATGACAGAATTTTCATTTCATGTGGGAACTATTCCTTTGCTCCAGGGGATTATCCCTGTAATAAGTCTCTGTGTATAAGAAATCTAAATAAAGAATAAAAAAGTAGTAGAGATGAGTAACTGGAGAGATTTCCTGTATTCAACCCCATTCTCTCCATTACCCCCATTACGCTTGCTTTTACAGAACGCTCTCAATCCAACCATAACTGAAAGCACTCAAGCTGCTCTCTGTTGTGGTTTTCTGTTTACTGAGCTGGAAATTGGTGGGTTTTCTTTTTTCAGCAGTACACTGGGAAGCCACAAATGTTTTTTTTTTTTTTATGGAGAGAGGTCGAACACATTAAGCGTGTCAGAGTTGCAGTGTCTGTGTGTTTGCAACTCATTTACTCTCAAACGTGTAATGACTGTATTTACGTGCACAATGGATACTGACATGAGCTGTGAGGGATGCTGTATTTCCGAACTGTGTTTGGAGTGAAACACTGCATATACAGTCACTTGACTGCATACTGTATGTCATTCAACACTAGAATTTTGGGTTATCGCATTAAAAAAACGCTGGATGGAAACGGCAAGATGCGCATGCATTCTAACAATGTGCTCAATTGAGGCAATTTTTTTTTTTTTTTTTTTTTTTTGATAAACTAGGGCTGGGCAACATGGCCAAAAACATTATCAATATAACATTTTTCATATCAGTTGATATCTATAATTATACAATAAATGTCAAATCTTTATTCCTTTCAAGTTTAAAGGCAGATTTTTGCTCCTAAGTGAAAGTTATTTATGGTTTTAAACTACTCTTTATTGTCAGAACATGAAAAACACTTCACTTTTTTGAATTATTTACACTTTTCCAGTCATTTTTCTTTAACAAAATACATATCTTAATTGACAAATGAATTTCTTAGTTTCTGCATGTGCTAATGGGTGATATTGTTTCAAGTCTGACTTTGCTGGCACATTGCTTCAACACAGTTTGCAGTGCAGGCGGCAGTATCAATAATATTACACGTTTTGTCTCTTAGAAATACACATTTGGCAGTAGCTTGAGTTTGGATGCAGATGCAAATTTATGCTCATTAACAAAAACAGTAAAAATTGTAACAAGCTCATTTTTATATTGTAAAATTAAAATATTCTGTCTGTTTGAGTTTTATTAAAATTCCATAGTAGATCATTATGATCATTAAGATCTTGATAACCACTGTTAAAACCATGCATATATAGCACCTCAATACCTTGATAAAATGTAACTATATGGTTTTTATGGTATTTGTATGGAAAACAGTAGCCTAGATACTCTTAGTATAAATGCACAAATGCTATGGCTTACTCAAAAAAAATACTGTAATTATATTCCATTACTCCTTTAATACATTTAATACATATAATAAAGCTCTACATGAATATCCCACACATCTGCCA